>NC_086449.1:96903295-97248207 GCF_028390025.1 Pseudophryne corroboree
CAACTCTCAAAATTTGATTCTGTATATACTTCAATAACCATCAAAGCTTGAAACAGGTTCAAAAACATGATGAACACTCCAAAGTGGTATAAGACAGGTGGGCCAGTGGCGCAATGGATAATGCGTCTTACTACAGATCAGAAGATTGTAGGTTCGACTCCTACCTGGCTCGTTTAAGTTGCCGTGATCGTATAGTGGTTAGTACTCTGCGTTGTGGCCGCAGCAACCCCGGTTCGAATCCGGGTCACGGCATTTTCATTTTATTTCTCACACATCCATTTCTTTACAATATTGAAGGTAAGGACAATTGAAGAAACTAAGCAGATTCTTTGAATGTGCTTGCACAATTTGTCTTTACTGCTTATTGTGAAGCTATCTTTCCATACTTTGAATCATTTCTTGTGAATCATTTTCTTGAAATCTGGAAAGCTGACATAAATTCCTGAATACAGGAAACTCAAATGAATGGACTCTGAGCAAGTTCATCACATGCTGAAAAGATTATTTTGTTGTCACAAAGAAAATTGTTTGTGAGATGTTTATGGGAAATAAGCCCTGCAGCAAGTGTACAGTCAACTCTGAAAATTTGATTCTGTATATACTTCAACAACCATCAAATCTTGAAACAGGTTCAAAAACATGATGAACACTCCAAAGTGGTTTAAGACAGCTGGGCCAGTGGCGCAATGGATAACGCGTCTGACTACGGATCAGAAGATTGTAGGTTCGACTCCTACCTGGCTCGTTTAAGTTGCCGTGATCGTATAGTGGTTAGTACTCTGCGTTGTGGCCGCAGAAACCCCGGTTCGAATCCGGGTCACGGCATTTTCATTTTATTTCTGACACATCCATTTCTTTACAATATTGAAGGTAAGGACAATTGAAGAAACTAAGCAGATTCTTTGAATGTGCTTGCACAATTTGTCTTTACTGCTTATTGTGAAGCTATCTTTCCATACTTTGAATCATTTCTTTGTGAATCATTTTCTTGAAATCTGGAAAGCTGACATAAATTCCTGAATACAGGAAACTCAAATGAATTGACTCTGAGCAAGTTCATCACAGGCTGAAAAGATCATTTTGCAGTCACAAAAAAAATTGTTTGTGAGATGTTTATGGGAAATAAGCCCTGCAGCAAGTGTACAGTCAACTCTCAAAATTTTATTCTGTATATACTTCAATAACCATCAAAGCTTGAAACAGGTTCAAAAACAGGATGAACACTCCAAGTGGCATAAGACAGCTTGGCCAGTGGCGCAATGAATAACGCGTCTGACTACGGATCAGCAGATTGTATGTTCGACTCCTACCTGGCTCGTTTAAGTTGCCGTGATCGTATAGTGGTTAGTACTCTGCGTTGTGGCCGCAGCAACCCCGGTTCGAATCCGGGTGATGGCATTTTAATTTTATTTCTCACACATCCATTTCTTTACAATATTGAAGGTAAGGACAATTGAAGAAACTAAGCAGATTCTTTGAATGTGCTTGCACAATTTGTCTTTACTGCTTATTGTGAAGCTATCTTTCCATACTTTGAATCATTTCTTGATCATTTCTTTGTGAATCGTTTTCTTGAAATCTGGAAAGCTGACATAAATTCCTGAATACAGGAAACTCAAATGAATGGACTCTGAGCAAGTTCATCACAGGATGAAAAGATTATTTTGCAGTCACAAAGAAAATTGTTTGTGAGATGTTTATGGGAAATAAGCCCTGCAGCAAGTGTACAGTCAACTCTAAAAATTTGATTCTGTATATACTTCAACAACCATCAAAGCTTGAAACAGGTTCAAAAACATGATGAACACTCCAAAGTGATATAAGACACCTGGGCCAGTGGCGCAATGGATAACGCGTCTGACTACGGATCAGAAGATTGTATGTTCGACTCCTACCTGGCTCGTTTAAGTTGCCGTGATCGTATAGTGGTTAGTACTCTGCGTTGTGGCCACAGCAACCCCGGTTCGAATCCGGGTCACGGCATTTTCATTTTATTTCTCACACATCCATTTCTTTACAATATTGAAGGTAAGGACAATTGAAGAAACTAAGCAGATTCTTTGAATGTGCTTGCACAATTTGTCTTTACAGCTTATTGTGAAGCTATCTTTCCATACTTTGAATCATTTCTTTGTGAATCATTTTCTTGAAATCTGGAAAGCTGACATAAATTCCTGAATACAGGAAACTCAAATGAATGGACTCTGAGCAAGTTCATCACAGGCTGAAAAGATTATTTTGCAGTCACAAAGAAAATTGTTTGTGAGATGTTTATGGGAAATAAGCCCTGCAGCAAGTGTACAGTCAACTCTGAAAATTTGATTCTGTATATACTTCAACAACCATCAAAGCTTGAAACAGGTTCAAAAACATGATGAACACTCCAAAGTGGTATAAGACAGCTGGGCCAGTGGCGCAATGGATAATGCGTCTGACTACGGATCAGAAGATTGTAGGTTCGACTCCTACCTGGCTCGTTTAAGTTACCGTGATCGTATAGTGGTTAGTACTCTGCGTTGTGGCCGCAGCAACCCCGGTTCGAATCCGGGTCACGGCATTTTCATTTTATTTCTCACACATCCATTTCTTTACAATATTGAAGGTAAGGACAATTGAAGAAACTAAGCAGATTCTTTGAATGTGCTTGCACAATTTGTCTTTACTGCTTATTGTGAAGCTATCTTTCCATACTTTGAATCATTTCTTGATCATTTCTTTGTGAATCATTTTCTTGAAATCTGGAAAGCTGACATAAATTCCTGAATACAGGAAACACAAATGAATTGACTCTGAGCAAGTTCATCACAGGCTGAAAAGATCATTTTGCAGTCACAAAGAAAATTGTTTGTGAGATGTTTATCAGCAGATTGTAGGTTCGACTCCTACCTGGCTCGTTTAAGTTGCCGTGATCGTATAGTGGTTAGTACTCTGGGTTGTGGCCGCAGCAACCCCGGGTCACGGCATTTTCATTTTATTTCTCACACATCCATTTCTTTACAATATTGAAGGTTAGGACAATTGAAGAAACTAAGCAGATTCTTTGAATGTGCTTGCACAATTTGTCTTTACTGCTTATTGTGAAGCTATCTTTCCATACTTTGAATCATTTCTTTGTGAATCATTTTCTTGAAATCTGGAAAGCTGACATAAATTCCAGAATACAGGAAACTCAAATGAATGGACTCTGAGCAAGTTCATCACAGGCTGAAAAGATCATTTTGCAGTCACAAAAAAAATTGTTTGTGAGATGTTTATGGGAAATAAGCCCTGCAGCAAGTGTACAGTCAACTCTCAAAATTTGATTCTGTATATACTTCAATAACCATCAAAGCTTGAAACAGGTTCAAAAACAGGATGAACACTCCAAGTGGCATAAAACAGCTGGGCCAGTGGCGCAATGAATAACGCATCTGACTACGGATCAGCAGATTGTATGTTCGACTCCTACCTGGCTCGTTTAAGTTGCCGTGATCTTTTAATGGTTAGTACTCTGCGTTGTGGCCGCAGCAACCCCGGTTCGAATCCGGGTCACGGCATTTTCATTTTATTTCTCACACATCCATTTCTTTACAATATTGAAGGTAAGGACAATTGAAGAAACTAAGCAGATTCTTTGAATGTGCTTGCACAATTTGTCTTTACTGCTTATTGTGAAGCTATCTTTCCATACTTTGAATCATTTCTTGATCATTTCTTTGTGAATCGTTTTCTTGAAATCTGGAAAGCTGACATAAATTCCTGAATACAGGAAACTCAAATGAATTGACTCTGAGCAAGTTCATCACAGGCTGAAAAGATCATTTTGCAGTCACAAAGAAAATTGTTTGTGAGATGTTTATGGGAAATAAGCCCTGCAGCAAGTGTACAGTCAACTCTCAAAATTTGATTCTGTATATACTTCAATAACCATCAAAGCTTGAAACAGGTTCAAAAACATGATGAACACTCCAAGTGGCATAAGACAGCTGGGCCAGTGGCGCAATGAATAACGCGTCTGACTATGGATCAGCAGATTGTATGTTCGACTCCTAGCTGGCTCGTTTAAGTTGCCGTGATCGTATAGTGGTTAGTACTCTGCGTTGTGGCCGCAGCAACCCCGGTTCGAATCCGGGTGATGGCATTTTAATTTTATTTCTCACACATCCATTTCTTTACAATATTGAAGGTAAGGACAATTGAAGAAACTAAGCAGATTCTTTGAATGTGCTTGCACAATTTGTCTTTACTGCTTATTGTGAAGCTATCTTTCCATACTTTGAATCATTTCTTGATCATTTCTTTGTGAATCGTTTTCTTGAAATCTGGAAAGCTGACATAAATTCCTGAATACAGGAAACTCAAATGAATGGACTCTGAGCAAGTTCATCACAGGATGAAAAGATTATTTTGCAGTCACAAAGAAAATTGTTTGTGAGATGTTTATGGGAAATAAGCCCTGCAGCAAGTGTACAGTCAACTCTAAAAATTTGATTCTGTATATACTTCAACAACCATCAAAGCTTGAAACAGGTTCAAAAACATGATGAACACTCCAAAGTGATATAAGACACCTGGGCCAGTGGCGCAATGGATAACGCGTCTGACTACGGATCAGAAGATTGTAGGTTCGACTCCTACCTGGCTCGTTTAAGTTGCCGTGATCGTATAGTGGTTAGTACTCTGCGTTGTGGCCGCAGCAACCCCGGTTCGAATCCGGGTCACGGAATTTTCATTTTATTTCTCACACATCCATTTCTTTACAATATTGAAGGTAAGGACAATTGAAGAAACTAAGCAGATTCTTTGAATGTACTTGCACAATTTGTCTTTACTGCTTATTGTGAAGCTATCTTTCCATACTTTGAATCATTTCTTTGTGAATCATTTTCTTGAAATCTGGAAAGCTGACATAAATTCCTCAATACAGGAAACTCAAATGAATGGACTCTGAGCAAGTTCATCACAGGCTGAAAAGATCATTTTGCAGTCACAAAAAAAATTGTTTGTGAGATGTTTATGGGAAATAAGCCCTGCAGCAAGTGTACAGTCAACTCTCAAAATTTGATTCTGTATATACTTCAATAACCATCAAAGCTTGAAACAGGTTCAAAAACAGGATGAACACTCCAAGTGGCATAAGACAGCTGGGCCAGTGGCGTAATGAATAACGCGTCTGACTACGGATCAGCAGATTGTATGTTCGACTCCTACCTGGCTCGTTTAAGTTGCCGTGATCGTATAGCGGTTAGTACTCTGCGTTGTGGCCGCAGCAACCCCGGTTCGAATCCGGGTCACGGCATTTTCATTTTATTTCTCACACATCCATTTCTTTACAATATTGAAGGTAAGGACAATTGAAGAAACTAAGCAGATTCTTTGAATGTGCTTGCACAATTTGTCTTTACTGCTTATTGTGAAGCTATCTTTCCATACTTTTAATTATTTCTTTGTGAATTATTTTCTTGAAATCTGGAAAGCTGACATAAATTCCTGAATACAGGAAACTCAAATGAATGGACTCTGAGCAAGTTCATCACAGGCTTAAAAGATCATTTTGCAGTCACAAAAAAAATAGTTTGTGAGATGTTTATGGGAAATAAGCCCTGCAGCAAGTGTACAGTCAACTCTCAAAATTTGATTCTGTATATACTTCAATAACCATCAAAGCTTGAAACAGGTTCAAAAACAGGATGAACACTCCAAGTGGCATAAGACAGCTGGGCCAGTGGCGCAATGGATAACGCGTCTGACTACGGATCAGCAGATTGTATGTTCGACTCCTAACTGGCTCGTTTAAGTTGCCGTGATCGTATAGTGGTTAGTACTCTGCGTTGTGGCCGCAGCAACCCCGGTTCGAACCCGGGTCACAGCATTTTCATTTTATTTCTCACACATCCATTTCTTTACAATATTGAAGGTAAGGACAATTGAAGAAACTAAGCAGATTCTTTGAATGTGCTTGCACAATTTGTCTTTACTGCTTATTGTGAAGTTATTTTTCCATACTTTGAATCATTTCTTGATCATTTCTTTGTGAATCGTTTTCTTGAAATCTGGAAAGCTGACATAAATTCCTGAATACAGGAAACTCAAATGAATGGACTCTGAGCAAGTTCATCACAGGCTGAAAAGATTATTTTGCAGTCACAAAGAAAATTGTTTGTGAGATGTTTATGGGAAATAAGCCCTGCAGCAAGTGTACAGTCAACTCTGAAAATTTGATTCTGTATATACTTCAACAACCATCAAAGCTTGAAACAGGTTCAAAAACATGATGAACACTCCAAAGTAGTATAAGTCAGCTGGGCCAGTGGTGCAATGGATAACGCGTCTGACTACAGATCAGAAGATTGTAGGTTCGACTCCTACCTGGCTCGTTTAAGTTGTCGTGATCGTATAGTGGTTAGTACTCTGCGTTGCGGCCGCAGCAACCCCGGTTCGAATCCGGGTCACGGCATTTTCATTTTATTTCTCACACATCCATTTCTTTACAATATTGAAGGTAAGGACAATTGAAGAAACTAAGCAGATTCTTTGAATGTGCTTGCACAATTTGTCTTTACTGCTTATTGTGAAGCTATCTTTCCATACTTTGAATCATTTCTTTGTGAATCATTTTCTTGAAATCTGGAAAGCTGACATAAATTCCTGAATACAGGAAACTCAAATGAATGGACTCTGAGCAAGTTCATCACAGGCTGAAAAGATTATTTTGCAGTCACAAAGAAAATTGTTTGTGAGATGTTTATGGGAAATAAGCCCTGCAGCAAGTGTACAGTCAACTCTGAAAATTTGATTCTGTATATACTTCAACAACCATCAAAGCTTGAAACAGGTTCAAAAACATGATGAACACTCCAAAGTGGTATAAGACAGCTGGGCCAGTGGCGCAATGGATAATGCGTCTGACTACGGATCAGAAGATTGTAGGTTCGACTCCTACCTGGCTCGTTTAAGTTGCCGTGATCGTATAGTGGTTAGTACTCTGCGTTGTGGCCGCAGCAACCCCGGTTCGAATCCGGGTCACGGCATTTTCATTTTATTTCTCACACATCCATTTCTTTACAATATTGAAGGTAAGGACAATTGAAGAAACTAAGCAGATTCTTTGAATGTGCTTGCACAATTTGTCTTTACTGCTTATTGTGAAGCTATCTTTCCATACTTTGAATCATTTCTTGATCATTTCTTTGTGAATCATTTTCTTGAAATCTGGAAAGCTGACATAAATTCCTGAATACAGGAAACACAAATGAATTGACTCTGAGCAAGTTCATCACAGGCTGAAAAGATCATTTTGCAGTCACAAAGAAAATTGTTTGTGAGATGTTTATCAGCAGATTGTAGGTTCGACTCCTACCTGGCTCGTTTAAGTTGCCGTGATCGTATAGTGGTTAGTACTCTGGGTTGTGGCCGCAGCAACCCCGGGTCACGGCATTTTCATTTTATTTCTCACACATCCATTTCTTTACAATATTGAAGGTTAGGACAATTGAAGAAACTAAGCAGATTCTTTGAATGTGCTTGCACAATTTGTCTTTACTGCTTATTGTGAAGCTATCTTTCCATACTTTGAATCATTTCTTTGTGAATCATTTTCTTGAAATCTGGAAAGCTGACATAAATTCCAGAATACAGGAAACTCAAATGAATGGACTCTGAGCAAGTTCATCACAGGCTGAAAAGATCATTTTGCAGTCACAAAAAAAATTGTTTGTGAGATGTTTATGGGAAATAAGCCCTGCAGCAAGTGTACAGTCAACTCTCAAAATTTGATTCTGTATATACTTCAATAACCATCAAAGCTTGAAACAGGTTCAAAAACAGGATGAACACTCCAAGTGGCATAAAACAGCTGGGCCAGTGGCGCAATGAATAACGCATCTGACTACGGATCAGCAGATTGTATGTTCGACTCCTACCTGGCTTGTTTAAGTTGCCGTGATCTTTTAATGGTTAGTACTCTGCGTTGTGGCCGCAGCAACCCCGGTTCGAATCCGGGTCACGGCATTTTCATTTTATTTCTCACACATCCATTTCTTTACAATATTGAAGGTAAGGACAATTGAAGAAACTAAGCAGATTCTTTGAATGTGCTTGCACAATTTGTCTTTACTGCTTATTGTGAAGCTATCTTTCCATACTTTGAATCATTTCTTGATCATTTCTTTGTGAATCGTTTTCTTGAAATCTGGAAAGCTGACATAAATTCCTGAATACAGGAAACTCAAATGAATTGACTCTGAGCAAGTTCATCACAGGCTGAAAAGATCATTTTGCAGTCACAAAGAAAATTGTTTGTGAGATGTTTATGGGAAATAAGCCCTGCAGCAAGTGTACAGTCAACTCTCAAAATTTGATTCTGTATATACTTCAATAACCATCAAAGCTTGAAACAGGTTCAAAAACATGATGAACACTCCAAGTGGCATAAGACAGCTGGGCCAGTGGCGCAATGAATAACGCGTCTGACTATGGATCAGCAGATTGTATGTTCGACTCCTAGCTGGCTCGTTTAAGTTGCCGTGATCGTATAGTGGTTAGTACTCTGCGTTGTGGCCGCAGCAACCCCGGTTCGAATCCGGGTGATGGCATTTTAATTTTATTTCTCACACATCCATTTCTTTACAATATTGAAGGTAAGGACAATTGAAGAAACTAAGCAGATTCTTTGAATGTGCTTGCACAATTTGTCTTTACTGCTTATTGTGAAGCTATCTTTCCATACTTTGAATCATTTCTTGATCATTTCTTTGTGAATCGTTTTCTTGAAATCTGGAAAGCTGACATAAATTCCTGAATACAGGAAACTCAAATGAATGGACTCTGAGCAAGTTCATCACAGGATGAAAAGATTATTTTGCAGTCACAAAGAAAATTGTTTGTGAGATGTTTATGGGAAATAAGCCCTGCAGCAAGTGTACAGTCAACTCTAAAAATTTGATTCTGTATATACTTCAACAACCATCAAAGCTTGAAACAGGTTCAAAAACATGATGAACACTCCAAAGTGATATAAGACACCTGGGCCAGTGGCGCAATGGATAACGCGTCTGACTACGGATCAGAAGATTGTAGGTTCGACTCCTACCTGGCTCGTTTAAGTTGCCGTGATCGTATAGTGGTTAGTACTCTGCGTTGTGGCCGCAGCAACCCCGGTTCGAATCCGGGTCACGGAATTTTCATTTTATTTCTCACACATCCATTTCTTTACAATATTGAAGGTAAGGACAATTGAAGAAACTAAGCAGATTCTTTGAATGTACTTGCACAATTTGTCTTTACTGCTTATTGTGAAGCTATCTTTCCATACTTTGAATCATTTCTTTGTGAATCATTTTCTTGAAATCTGGAAAGCTGACATAAATTCCTCAATACAGGAAACTCAAATGAATGGACTCTGAGCAAGTTCATCACAGGCTGAAAAGATCATTTTGCAGTCACAAAAAAAATTGTTTGTGAGATGTTTATGGGAAATAAGCCCTGCAGCAAGTGTACAGTCAACTCTCAAAATTTGATTCTGTATATACTTCAATAACCATCAAAGCTTGAAACAGGTTCAAAAACAGGATGAACACTCCAAGTGGCATAAGACAGCTGGGCCAGTGGCGTAATGAATAACGCGTCTGACTACGGATCAGCAGATTGTATGTTCGACTCCTACCTGGCTCGTTTAAGTTGCCGTGATCGTATAGCGGTTAGTACTCTGCGTTGTGGCCGCAGCAACCCCGGTTCGAATCCGGGTCACGGCATTTTCATTTTATTTCTCACACATCCATTTCTTTACAATATTGAAGGTAAGGACAATTGAAGAAACTAAGCAGATTCTTTGAATGTGCTTGCACAATTTGTCTTTACTGCTTATTGTGAAGCTATCTTTCCATACTTTTAATTATTTCTTTGTGAATTATTTTCTTGAAATCTGGAAAGCTGACATAAATTCCTGAATACAGGAAACTCAAATGAATGGACTCTGAGCAAGTTCATCACAGGCTTAAAAGATCATTTTGCAGTCACAAAAAAAATAGTTTGTGAGATGTTTATGGGAAATAAGCCCTGCAGCAAGTGTACAGTCAACTCTCAAAATTTGATTCTGTATATACTTCAATAACCATCAAAGCTTGAAACAGGTTCAAAAACAGGATGAACACTCCAAGTGGCATAAGACAGCTGGGCCAGTGGCGCAATGGATAACGCGTCTGACTACGGATCAGCAGATTGTATGTTCGACTCCTAACTGGCTCGTTTAAGTTGCCGTGATCGTATAGTGGTTAGTACTCTGCGTTGTGGCCGCAGCAACCCCGGTTCGAATCCGGGTCACAGCATTTTCATTTTATTTCTCACACATCCATTTCTTTACAATATTGAAGGTAAGGACAATTGAAGAAACTAAGCAGATTCTTTGAATGTGCTTGCACAATTTGTCTTTACTGCTTATTGTGAAGCTATCTTTCCATACTTTGAATCATTTCTTTGTGAATCATTTTCTTGAAATCTGGAAAGCTGACATAAATTCCTGAATACAGGAAACTCAAATGAATGGACTCTGAGCAAGTTCATCACAGGCTGAAAAGATTATTTTGCAGTCACAAAGAAAATTGTTTGTGAGATGTTTATGGGAAATAAGCCCTGCAGCAAGTGTACAGTCAACTCTGAAAATTTGATTCTGTATATACTTCAACAACCATCAAAGCTTGAAACAGGTTCAAAAACATGATGAACACTCCAAAGTGGTATAAGACAGCTGGGCCAGTGGCGCAATGGATAATGCGTCTGACTACGGATCAGAAGATTGTAGGTTCGACTCCTACCTGGCTCGTTTAAGTTGCCGTGATCGTATAGTGGTTAGTACTCTGCGTTGTGGCCGCAGCAACCCCGGTTCGAATCCGGGTCACGGCATTTTCATTTTATTTCTCACACATCCATTTCTTTACAATATTGAAGGTAAGGACAATTGAAGAAACTAAGCAGATTCTTTGAATGTGCTTGCACAATTTGTCTTTACTGCTTATTGTGAAGCTATCTTTCCATACTTTGAATCATTTCTTGATCATTTCTTTGTGAATCATTTTCTTGAAATCTGGAAAGCTGACATAAATTCCTGAATACAGGAAACACAAATGAATTGACTCTGAGCAAGTTCATCACAGGCTGAAAAGATCATTTTGCAGTCACAAAGAAAATTGTTTGTGAGATGTTTATCAGCAGATTGTAGGTTCGACTCCTACCTGGCTCGTTTAAGTTGCCGTGATCGTATAGTGGTTAGTACTCTGGGTTGTGGCCGCAGCAACCCCGGGTCACGGCATTTTCATTTTATTTCTCACACATCCATTTCTTTACAATATTGAAGGTTAGGACAATTGAAGAAACTAAGCAGATTCTTTGAATGTGCTTGCACAATTTGTCTTTACTGCTTATTGTGAAGCTATCTTTCCATACTTTGAATCATTTCTTTGTGAATCATTTTCTTGAAATCTGGAAAGCTGACATAAATTCCAGAATACAGGAAACTCAAATGAATGGACTCTGAGCAAGTTCATCACAGGCTGAAAAGATCATTTTGCAGTCACAAAAAAAATTGTTTGTGAGATGTTTATGGGAAATAAGCCCTGCAGCAAGTGTACAGTCAACTCTCAAAATTTGATTCTGTATATACTTCAATAACCATCAAAGCTTGAAACAGGTTCAAAAACAGGATGAACACTCCAAGTGGCATAAAACAGCTGGGCCAGTGGCGCAATGAATAACGCATCTGACTACGGATCAGCAGATTGTATGTTCGACTCCTACCTGGCTCGTTTAAGTTGCCGTGATCTTTTAATGGTTAGTACTCTGCGTTGTGGCCGCAGCAACCCCGGTTCGAATCCGGGTCACGGCATTTTCATTTTATTTCTCACACATCCATTTCTTTACAATATTGAAGGTAAGGACAATTGAAGAAACTAAGCAGATTCTTTGAATGTGCTTGCACAATTTGTCTTTACTGCTTATTGTGAAGCTATCTTTCCATACTTTGAATCATTTCTTGATCATTTCTTTGTGAATCGTTTTCTTGAAATCTGGAAAGCTGACATAAATTCCTGAATACAGGAAACTCAAATGAATTGACTCTGAGCAAGTTCATCACAGGCTGAAAAGATCATTTTGCAGTCACAAAGAAAATTGTTTGTGAGATGTTTATGGGAAATAAGCCCTGCAGCAAGTGTACAGTCAACTCTCAAAATTTGATTCTGTATATACTTCAATAACCATCAAAGCTTGAAACAGGTTCAAAAACATGATGAACACTCCAAGTGGCATAAGACAGCTGGGCCAGTGGCGCAATGAATAACGCGTCTGACTATGGATCAGCAGATTGTATGTTCGACTCCTAGCTGGCTCGTTTAAGTTGCCGTGATCGTATAGTGGTTAGTACTCTGCGTTGTGGCCGCAGCAACCCCGGTTCGAATCCGGGTGATGGCATTTTAATTTTATTTCTCACACATCCATTTCTTTACAATATTGAAGGTAAGGACAATTGAAGAAACTAAGCAGATTCTTTGAATGTGCTTGCACAATTTGTCTTTACTGCTTATTGTGAAGCTATCTTTCCATACTTTGAATCATTTCTTGATCATTTCTTTGTGAATCGTTTTCTTGAAATCTGGAAAGCTGACATAAATTCCTGAATACAGGAAACTCAAATGAATGGACTCTGAGCAAGTTCATCACAGGATGAAAAGATTATTTTGCAGTCACAAAGAAAATTGTTTGTGAGATGTTTATGGGAAATAAGCCCTGCAGCAAGTGTACAGTCAACTCTAAAAATTTGATTCTGTATATACTTCAACAACCATCAAAGCTTGAAACAGGTTCAAAAACATGATGAACACTCCAAAGTGATATAAGACACCTGGGCCAGTGGCGCAATGGATAACGCGTCTGACTACGGATCAGAAGATTGTAGGTTCGACTCCTACCTGGCTCGTTTAAGTTGCCGTGATCGTATAGTGGTTAGTACTCTGCGTTGTGGCCGCAGCAACCCCGGTTCGAATCCGGGTCACGGAATTTTCATTTTATTTCTCACACATCCATTTCTTTACAATATTGAAGGTAAGGACAATTGAAGAAACTAAGCAGATTCTTTGAATGTACTTGCACAATTTGTCTTTACTGCTTATTGTGAAGCTATCTTTCCATACTTTGAATCATTTCTTTGTGAATCATTTTCTTGAAATCTGGAAAGCTGACATAAATTCCTCAATACAGGAAACTCAAATGAATGGACTCTGAGCAAGTTCATCACAGGCTGAAAAGATCATTTTGCAGTCACAAAAAAAATTGTTTGTGAGATGTTTATGGGAAATAAGCCCTGCAGCAAGTGTACAGTCAACTCTCAAAATTTGATTCTGTATATACTTCAATAACCATCAAAGCTTGAAACAGGTTCAAAAACAGGATGAACACTCCAAGTGGCATAAGACAGCTGGGCCAGTGGCGTAATGAATAACGCGTCTGACTACGGATCAGCAGATTGTATGTTCGACTCCTACCTGGCTCGTTTAAGTTGCCGTGATCGTATAGCGGTTAGTACTCTGCGTTGTGGCCGCAGCAACCCCGGTTCGAATCCGGGTCACGGCATTTTCATTTTATTTCTCACACATCCATTTCTTTACAATATTGAAGGTAAGGACAATTGAAGAAACTAAGCAGATTCTTTGAATGTGCTTGCACAATTTGTCTTTACTGCTTATTGTGAAGCTATCTTTCCATACTTTTAATTATTTCTTTGTGAATTATTTTCTTGAAATCTGGAAAGCTGACATAAATTCCTGAATACAGGAAACTCAAATGAATGGACTCTGAGCAAGTTCATCACAGGCTTAAAAGATCATTTTGCAGTCACAAAAAAAATAGTTTGTGAGATGTTTATGGGAAATAAGCCCTGCAGCAAGTGTACAGTCAACTCTCAAAATTTGATTCTGTATATACTTCAATAACCATCAAAGCTTGAAACAGGTTCAAAAACAGGATGAACACTCCAAGTGGCATAAGACAGCTGGGCCAGTGGCGCAATGGATAACGCGTCTGACTACGGATCAGCAGATTGTATGTTCGACTCCTAACTGGCTCGTTTAAGTTGCCGTGATCGTATAGTGGTTAGTACTCTGCGTTGTGGCCGCAGCAACCCCGGTTCGAATCCGGGTCACAGCATTTTCATTTTATTTCTCACACATCCATTTCTTTACAATATTGAAGGTAAGGACAATTGAAGAAACTAAGCAGATTCTTTGAATGTGCTTGCACAATTTGTCTTTACTGCTTATTGTGAAGTTATTTTTCCATACTTTGAATCATTTCTTGATCATTTCTTTGTGAATCGTTTTCTTGAAATCTGGAAAGCTGACATAAATTCCTGAATACAGGAAACTCAAATGAATGGACTCTGAGCAAGTTCATCACAGGCTGAAAAGATTATTTTGCAGTCACAAAGAAAATTGTTTGTGAGATGTTTATGGGAAATAAGCCCTGCAGCAAGTGTACAGTCAACTCTGAAAATTTGATTCTGTATATACTTCAACAACCATCAAAGCTTGAAACAGGTTCAAAAACATGATGAACACTCCAAAGTAGTATAAGTCAGCTGGGCCAGTGGTGCAATGGATAACGCGTCTGACTACAGATCAGAAGATTGTAGGTTCGACTCCTACCTGGCTCGTTTAAGTTGTCGTGATCGTATAGTGGTTAGTACTCTGCGTTGCGGCCGCAGCAACCCCGGTTCGAATCCGGGTCACGGCATTTTCATTTTATTTCTCACACATCCATTTCTTTACAATATTGAAGGTAAGGACAATTGAAGAAACTAAGCAGATTCTTTGAATGTGCTTGCACAATTTGTCTTTACTGCTTATTGTGAAGCTATCTTTCCATACTTTGAATCATTTCTTGTGAATCATTTTCTTGAAATCTGGAAAGCTGACATAAATTCCTGAATACAGGAAACTCAAATGAATGGACTCTGAGCAAGTTCATCACATGCTGAAAAGATTATTTTGTTGTCACAAAGAAAATTGTTTGTGAGATGTTTATGGGAAATAAGCCCTGCAGCAAGTGTACAGTCAACTCTCAAAATTTGATTCTGTATATACTTCAACAACCATCAAATCTTGAAACAGGTTCAAAAACATGATGAACACTCCAAAGTGGTTTAAGACAGCTGGGCCAGTGGCGCAATGGATAACGCGTCTGACTACGGATCAGAAGATTGTAGGTTCGACTCCTACCTGGCTCGTTTAAGTTGCCGTGATCGTATAGTGGTTAGTACTCTGCGTTGTGGCCGCAGAAACCCCGGTTTGAATCCGGGTCACGGCATTTTCATTTTATTTCTCACACATCCATTTCTTTACAATATTGAAGGTAAGGACAATTGAAGAAACTAAGCAGATTCTTTGAATGTGCTTGCACAATTTGTCTTTACTGCTTATTGTGAAGCTATCTTTCCATACTTTGAATCATTTCTTGATCATTTCTTTGTGAATCATTTTCTTGAAATCTGGAAAGCTGACATAAATTCCTGAATACAGGAAACTCAAATGAATGGACTCTGAGCAAGTTCATCACAGGCTGAAAATATAATTTTGCAATCACAAAGAAAATTGTTTGTGAGATCTTTATGGGAAATAAGCCCTGCAGCAAGTGTACAGTCAACTCTGAAAATTTGATTCTGTATATACTTCAATAACCATCAAAGCTTGAAACAGGTTCAAAAACATGATGAACACTCCAAGTGGCATAAGACAGCTGGGCCAGTGGCGTAATGGATAACGCGTCTGACTAAAGATCAGCAGATTGTAGGTTCAACTCCTACCTTGCTCGTTTAAGTTGCTGTGATCGTATAGTGGTTAGTACTCTGCGTTGTGGCCGCAGCAACCCCCGTTCGAATCCAGGTCACGGCATTTTCATTTTATTTCTCACACATCCATTTCTTTACAATATTGGAGGTAAGGACAATTGAAGAAACTAAGCATATTCTTTGAATGTGCTTGCACAATTTGTCTTTACTGCTTATTGTGAAGCTATCTTTCCATACTTTGAATCATTTCTTGATCATTTCTTTGTGAATCATTTTCTTGAAATCTGGAAAGCTGACATAAATTCCTGAATACAGGAAACTCAAATGAATTGACTCTGAGCAAGTTCATCACAAGCTGAAAAGATCATTTTGCAGTCACAAAGAAAATTGTTTGTGAGATGTTTATGGGAAATAAGCCCTGCAGCAAGTGTACAGTCAACTCTCAAAATTTGATTCTGTATATACTTGAATAACCATCAAAGCTTGAAACAGGTTTAAAAACATGATGAACACTCCAAGTGGCATAAGACAGCTGGGCCAGTGGCGCAATGGATAAAGAGTCTGACTACGGATCAGCAGATTGTATTTTCGACTCCTACCTGGCTTGTTTAAGATGCCATGATCGTATAGTGGTTAGTACTCTGCGTTGTGGCTGCAGCAACCCCGGTTCGAATCCGGATCACTGCATTTTAATTTTATTTCTCACACATCCATTTCTTTACAATATTGAAGGTAAGGACAATTGAAGAAACTAAGTAGATTCTTTGAATGTGCTTGCACAATTTGTCTTTACTGCTTATTGTGAAGCTATCTTTCCATACTTTGAATCATTTCTTGATCATTTCTTTGTGAATCATTTTCTTGAAATCTGGAAAGCTGACATAAATTCCTGAATACAGGAAACTCAAATGAATGGACTCTGAGCAAGTTCCTCACAGGCTGAAAAGATCATTTTGCAGTCACAAAGAAAATTGTTTGTGAGATGTTTATGGGAAATAAGCCCTGCAGCAAGTGTACAGTCAACTCTCAAACTTTGATTCTGTATATACTTCAATAACCATCAAAGCTTGAAACAGGTTCAAAAACATGATGAACACTCCAAGTGGCATAAAACAGCTGGGCCAGTGGCGTAATGGATAACGCGTTTGACTACAGATCAGCAGATTGTAGGTTCGACTCCTACCTTGCTCGTTTAAGTTGCTGTGATCGTATAGTGGTTAGTACTCTGCGTTGTGGCCACAGCAACCCCGGTTCGAATCCAGGTCACGGCATTTTCATTTTATTTCTCACACATCCATTTCTTTACAATATTGGAGGTAAGGACAATTGAAGAAACTAAGCATATTCTTTGAATGTGCTTGCACAATTTGTCTTTACTGCTTATTGTGAAGCTATCTTTCCATACTTTGAATCATTTCTTGATCATTTCTTTGTGAATCATTTTCTTGAAATCTGGAAAGCTGACATAAATTCCTGAATACAGGAAACTCAAATGAATTGACTCTGAGCAAGTTCATCACAGGCTGAAAAGATCATTTTGCAGTCACAAAGAAAATTGTTTGTGAGATGTTTATCAGCAGATTGTAGGTTCGACTCCTACCTGGCTCGTTTAAGTTGCCGTGATCGTATACTGGTTAGTACTCTGGGTTGTGGCCGCAGCAACCCCGGGTCACGGCATTTTCATTTTATTTCTCACACATCCATTTCTTTACAATATTGAAGGTAAGGACAATTGAAGAAACTAAGCAGATTCTTTGAATGTGCTTGCACAATTTGTCTTTACTGCTTATTGTGAAGCTATCTTTCCATACTTTGAATCATTTCTTTGTGAATCATTTTCTTGAAATCTGGAAAGCTGACATAAATTCCTGAATACAGGAAACTCAAATGAATGGACTCTGAGCAAGTTCATCACAGGCTGAAAAGATCATTTTGCAGTCACAAAAAAAATTGTTTGTGAGATGTTTATGGGAAATAAGCCCTGCAGCAAGTGTACAGTCAACTCTGAAAATTTGATTCTGTATATACTTCAACAACCATCAAATCTTGAAACAGGTTCAAAAACATGATGAACACTCCAAAGTGGTTTAAGACAGCTGGGCCAGTGGCGCAATGGATAACGCGTCTGACTACGGATCAGAAGATTGTAGGTTCGACTCCTACCTGGCTCGTTTAAGTTGCCGTGATCGTATAGTGGTTAGTACTCTGCGTTGTGGCCGCAGCAACCCCGGTTCGAATCCGGGTCACGGCATTTTCATTTTATTTCTCACACATCCATTTCTTTACAATATTGAAGGTAAGGACAATTGAAGAAGCTAAGCAGATTCTTTGAATGTGCTTGCACAATTTGTCTTTACTGCTTATTGTGAAGCTATCTTTCCATACTTTGAATCATTTCTTGATCATTTCTTTGTGAATCATTTTCTTGAAATCTGGAAAGCTGACATAAATTCCTGAATACAGGAAACACAAATGAATTGACTCTGAGCAAGTTCATCACAGGCTGAAAAGATCATTTTGCAGTCACAAAGAAAATTGTTTGTGAGATGTTTATCAGCAGATTGTAGGTTCGACTCCTACCTGGCTCGTTTAAGTTGCCGTGATCGTATAGTGGTTAGTACTCTGGGTTGTGGCCGCAGCAACCCCGGGTCACGGCATTTTCATTTTATTTCTCACACATCCATTTCTTTACAATATTGAAGGTTAGGACAATTGAAGAAACTAAGCAGATTCTTTGAATGTGCTTGCACAATTTGTCTTTACTGCTTATTGTGAAGCTATCTTTCCATACTTTGAATCATTTCTTTGTGAATCATTTTCTTGAAATCTGGAAAGCTGACATAAATTCCTAAATACAGGAAACTCAAATGAATGGACTCTGAGCAAGTTCATCACAGGCTGAAAAGATCATTTTGCAGTCACAAAAAAAATTGTTTGTGAGATGTTTATGGGAAATAAGCCCTGCAGCAAGTGTACAGTCAACTCTCAAAATTTGATTCTGTATATACTTCAATAACCATCAAAGCTTGAAACAGGTTCAAAAACAGGATGAACACTCCAAGTGGCATAAGACAGCTGGGCCAGTGGCGCAATGAATAACGCATCTGACTACGGATCAGCAGATTGTATGTTCGACTCCTACCTGGCTCGTTTAAGTTGCCGTGATCGTATAGTGGTTAGTACTCTGCGTTGTGGCCGCAGCAACCCCGGTTCGAATCCGGGTCACGGCATTTTCATTTTATTTCTCACACATCCATTTCTTTACAATATTGAAGGTAAGGACAATTGAAGAAACTAAGCAGATTCTTTGAATGTGCTTGCACAATTTGTCTTTACTGCTTATTGTGAAGCTATCTTTCCATACTTTGAATCATTTCTTGATCATTTCTTTGTGAATCGTTTTCTTGAAATCTGGAAAGCTGACATAAATTCCTGAATACAGGAAACTCAAATGAATTGACTCTGAGCAAGTTCATCACAGGCTGAAAAGATCATTTTGCAGTCACAAAGAAAATTGTTTGTGAGATGTTTATGGGAAATAAGCCCTGCAGCAAGTGTACAGTCAACTCTCAAAATTTGATTCTGTATATACTTCAATAACCATCAAAGCTTGAAACAGGTTCAAAAACATGATGAACACTCCAAAGTAGTATAAGACAGGTGGGCCAGTGGCGCAATGGATAACGCGTCTTACTACAGATCAGAAGATTGTAGGTTCGACTCCTACCTGGCTCGTTTAAGTTGCCGTGATCGTATAGTGGTTAGTACTCTGCGTTGTGGCCGCAGCAACCCCGGTTCGAATCCGGGTCACGGCATTTTCATTTTATTTCTCACACATCCATTTCTTTACAATATTGAAGGTAAGGACAATTGAAGAAACTAAGCAGATTCTTTGAATGTGCTTGCACAATTTGTCTTTACTGCTTATTGTGAAGCTATCTTTCCATACTTTGAATCATTTCTTGTGAATCATTTTCTTGAAATCTGGAAAGCTGACATAAATTCCTGAATACAGGAAACTCAAATGAATGGACTCTGAGCAAGTTCATCACATGCTGAAAAGATTATTTTGTTGTCACAAAGAAAATTGTTTGTGAGATGTTTATGGGAAATAAGCCCTGCAGCAAGTGTACAGTCAACTCTCAAAATTTGATTCTGTATATACTTCAACAACCAGCAAATCTTGAAACAGGTTCAAAAACATGATGAACACTCCAAAGTGGTTTAAGACAGCTGGGCCAGTGGCGCAATGGATAACGCGTCTGACTACGGATCAGAAGATTGTAGGTTCGACTCCTACCTGGCTCGTTTAAGTTGCCGTGATCGTATAGTGGTTAGTACTCTGCGTTGTGGCCGCAGAAACCCCGGTTTGAATCCGGGTCACGGCATTTTCATTTTATTTCTCACACATCCATTTCTTTACAATATTGAAGGTAAGGACAATTGAAGAAACTAAGCAGATTCTTTGAATGTGCTTGCACAATTTGTCTTTACTGCTTATTGTGAAGCTATCTTTCCATACTTTGAATCATTTCTTGATCATTTCTTTGTGAATCATTTTCTTGAAATCTGGAAAGCTGACATAAATTCCTGAATACAGGAAACTCAAATGAATGGACTCTGAGCAAGTTCATCACAGGCTGAAAATATAATTTTGCAATCACAAAGAAAATTGTTTGTGAGATCTTTATGGGAAATAAGCCCTGCAGCAAGTGTACAGTCAACTCTGAAAATTTGATTCTGTATATACTTCAATAACCATCAAAGCTTGAAACAGGTTCAAAAACATGATGAACACTCCAAGTGGCATAAGACAGCTGGGCCAGTGGCGTAATGGATAACGCGTCTGACTAAAGATCAGCAGATTGTAGGTTCAACTCCTACCTTGCTCGTTTAAGTTGCTGTGATCGTATAGTGGTTAGTACTCTGCGTTGTGGCCGCAGCAACCCCGGTTCGAATCCAGGTCACGGCATTTTCATTTTATTTCTCACACATCCATTTCTTTACAATATTGGAGGTAAGGACAATTGAAGAAACTAAGCATATTCTTTGAATGTGCTTGCACAATTTGTCTTTACTGCTTATTGTGAAGCTATCTTTCCATACTTTGAATCATTTCTTGATCATTTCTTTGTGAATCATTTTCTTGAAATCTGGAAAGCTGACATAAATTCCTGAATACAGGAAACTCAAATGAATTGACTCTGAGCAAGTTCATCACAAGCTGAAAAGATCATTTTGCAGTCACAAAGAAAATTGTTTGTGAGATGTTTATGGGAAATAAGCCCTGCAGCAAGTGTACAGTCAACTCTCAAAATTTGATTCTGTATATACTTGAATAACCATCAAAGCTTGAAACAGGTTTAAAAACATGATGAACACTCCAAGTGGCATAAGACAGCTGGGCCAGTGGCGCAATGGATAAAGAGTCTGACTACGGATCAGCAGATTGTATTTTCGACTCCTACCTGGCTTGTTTAAGATGCCATGATCGTATAGTGGTTAGTACTCTGCGTTGTGGCTGCAGCAACCCCGGTTCGAATCCGGATCACTGCATTTTAATTTTATTTCTCACACATCCATTTCTTTACAATATTGAAGGTAAGGACAATTGAAGAAACTAAGTAGATTCTTTGAATGTGCTTGCACAATTTGTCTTTACTGCTTATTGTGAAGCTATCTTTCCATACTTTGAATCATTTCTTGATCATTTCTTTGTGAATCATTTTCTTGAAATCTGGAAAGCTGACATAAATTCCTGAATACAGGAAACTCAAATGAATGGACTCTGAGCAAGTTCCTCACAGGCTGAAAAGATCATTTTGCAGTCACAAAGAAAATTGTTTGTGAGATGTTTATGGGAAATAAGCCCTGCAGCAAGTGTACAGTCAACTCTCAAACTTTGATTCTGTATATACTTCAATAACCATCAAAGCTTGAAACAGGTTCAAAAACATGATGAACACTCCAAGTGACATAAAACAGCTGGGCCAGTGGCGTAATGGATAACGCGTTTGACTACAGATCAGCAGATTGTAGGTTCGACTCCTACCTTGCTCGTTTAAGTTGCTGTGATCGTATAGTGGTTAGTACTCTGCGTTGTGGCCACAGCAACCCCGGTTCGAATCCAGGTCACGGCATTTTCATTTTATTTCTCACACATCCATTTCTTTACAATATTGGAGGTAAGGACAATTGAAGAAACTAAGCATATTCTTTGAATGTGCTTGCACAATTTGTCTTTACTGCTTATTGTGAAGCTATCTTTCCATACTTTGAATCATTTCTTGATCATTTCTTTGTGAATCATTTTCTTGAAATCTGGAAAGCTGACATAAATTCCTGAATACAGGAAACTCAAATGAATTGACTCTGAGCAAGTTCATCACAGGCTGAAAAGATCATTTTGCAGTCACAAAGAAAATTGTTTGTGAGATGTTTATCAGCAGATTGTAGGTTCGACTCCTACCTGGCTCGTTTAAGTTGCCGTGATCGTATACTGGTTAGTACTCTGGGTTGTGGCCGCAGCAACCCCGGGTCACGGCATTTTCATTTTATTTCTCACACATCCATTTCTTTACAATATTGAAGGTAAGGACAATTGAAGAAACTAAGCAGATTCTTTGAATGTGCTTGCACAATTTGTCTTTACTGCTTATTGTGAAGCTATCTTTCCATACTTTGAATCATTTCTTTGTGAATCATTTTCTTGAAATCTGGAAAGCTGACATAAATTCCTGAATACAGGAAACTCAAATGAATGGACTCTGAGCAAGTTCATCACAGGCTGAAAAGATCATTTTGCAGTCACAAAAAAAATTGTTTGTGAGATGTTTATGGGAAATAAGCCCTGCAGCAAGTGTACAGTCAACTCTGAAAATTTGATTCTGTATATACTTCAACAACCATCAAATCTTGAAACAGGTTCAAAAACATGATGAACACTCCAAAGTGGTTTAAGACAGCTGGGCCAGTGGCGCAATGGATAACGCGTCTGACTACGGATCAGAAGATTGTAGGTTCGACTCCTACCTGGCTCGTTTAAGTTGCCGTGATCGTATAGTGGTTAGTACTCTGCGTTGTGGCCGCAGCAACCCCGGTTCGAATCCGGGTCACGGCATTTTCATTTTATTTCTCACACATCCATTTCTTTACAATATTGAAGGTAAGGACAATTGAAGAAACTAAGCAGATTCTTTGAATGTGCTTGCACAATTTGTCTTTACTGCTTATTGTGAAGCTATCTTTCCATACTTTGAATCATTTCTTGATCATTTCTTTGTGAATCGTTTTCTTGAAATCTGGAAAGCTGACATAAATTCCTGAATACAGGAAACTCAAATGAATTGACTCTGAGCAAGTTCATCACAGGCTGAAAAGATCATTTTGCAGTCACAAAGAAAATTGTTTGTGAGATGTTTAAGGGAAATAAGCCCTGCAGCAAGTGTACAGTCAACTCTCAAAATTTGATTCTGTATATACTTCAATAACCATCAAAGCTTGAAACAGGTTCAAAAACATGATGAACACTCCAAAGTGGTATAAGACAGGTGGGCCAGTGGCGCAATGGATAACGCGTCTGACTACGGATCAGAAGATTGTAGGTTCGACTCCTACCTGGCTCGTTTAAGTTGCCATGATCGTATAGTGGTTAGTACTCTGCGTTGTGGCCGCAGCAACCCCGGTTCGAATCCGGGTCACGGCATTTTCATTTTATTTCTCACACATCCATTTCTTTACAATATTGAAGGTAAGGACAATTGAAGAAACTAAGCAGATTCTTTGAATGTGCTTGCACAATTTGTCTTTACTGCTTAATGTGAAGCTATCTTTCCATACTTTGAATCATTTCTTGATCATTTCTTTGTGAATCGTTTTCTTGAAATCTGGAAAGCTGACATAAATTCCTGAATACAGGAAACTCAAATGAATGGACTCTGAGCAAGTTCATCACAGGCTGAAAAGATTATTTTGCAGTCACAAAGAAAATTGTTTGTGAGATGTTTATGGGAAATAAGCCCTGCAGCAAGTGTACAGTCAACTCTGAAAATTTGATTCTGTATATACTTCAACAACCATCAAAGCTTGAAACAGGTTCAAAAACATGATGAACACTCCAAAGTGGTATAAGACAGCTGGGCCAGTGGCGCAATGGATAATGCGTCTGACTACGGATCAGAAGATTGTAGGTTTGACTCCTACCTGGCTCGTTTAAGTTGCCGTGATCGTATAGTGGTTAGTACTCTGCGTTGTGGCCGCAGCAACCCAGGTTCGAATCCGGGTCACGGCATTTTCATTTTATTTCTCACACATCCATTTCTTTACAATATTGAAGGTACGGACAATTGAGAAACTAAGCAGATTCTTTGAATGTGCTTGCACAATTTGTCTTTACTGCTTATTGTGAAGCTATCTTTCCATACTTTGAATCATTTCTTGATCATTTCTTTGTGAATCATTTTCTTGAAATCTGGAAAGCTGACATAAATTCCTGAATACAGGAAACTCAAATGAATGGACTCTGAGCAAGTTCATCACAGGCTGAAAATATAATTTTGCAATCACAAAGAAAATTGTTTGTGAGATCTTTATGGGAAATAAGCCCTGCAGCAAGTGTACAGTCAACTCTGAAAATTTGATTCTGTATATACTTCAATAACCATCAAAGCTTGAAACAGGTTCAAAAACATGATGAACACTCCAAGTGGCATAAGACAGCTGGGCCAGTGGCGTAATGGATAACGCGTCTGACTAAAGATCAGCAGATTGTAGGTTCAACTCCTACCTTGCTCGTTTAAGTTGCTGTGATCGTATAGTGGTTAGTACTCTGCGTTGTGGCCGCAGCAACCCCGGTTCGAATCCAGGTCACGGCATTTTCATTTTATTTCTCACACATCCATTTCTTTACAATATTGGAGGTAAGGACAATTGAAGAAACTAAGCATATTCTTTGAATGTGCTTGCACAATTTGTCTTTACTGCTTATTGTGAAGCTATCTTTCCATACTTTGAATCATTTCTTGATCATTTCTTTGTGAATCATTTTCTTGAAATCTGGAAAGCTGACATAAATTCCTGAATACAGGAAACTCAAATGAATTGACTCTGAGCAAGTTCATCACAGGCTGAAAAGATCATTTTGCAGTCACAAAGAAAATTGTTTGTGAGATGTTTATCAGCAGATTGTAGGTTCGACTCCTACCTGGCTCGTTTAAGTTGCCGTGATCGTATACTGGTTAGTACTCTGGGTTGTGGCCGCAGCAACCCCGGGTCACGGCATTTTCATTTTATTTCTCACACATCCATTTCTTTACAATATTGAAGGTAAGGACAATTGAAGAAACTAAGCAGATTCTTTGAATGTGCTTGCACAATTTGTCTTTACTGCTTATTGTGAAGCTATCTTTCCATACTTTGAATCATTTCTTTGTGAATCATTTTCTTGAAATCTGGAAAGCTGACATAAATTCCTGAATACAGGAAACTCAAATGAATGGACTCTGAGCAAGTTCATCACAGGCTGAAAAGATCATTTTGCAGTCACAAAAAAAATTGTTTGTGAGATGTTTATGGGAAATAAGCCCTGCAGCAAGTGTACAGTCAACTCTGAAAATTTGATTCTGTATATACTTCAACAACCATCAAATCTTGAAACAGGTTCAAAAACATGATGAACACTCCAAAGTGGTTTAAGACAGCTGGGCCAGTGGCGCAATGGATAACGCGTCTGACTACGGATCAGAAGATTGT
The DNA here is from genome assembly GCF_028390025.1 of Pseudophryne corroboree. Classification (NCBI taxonomy): domain Eukaryota; kingdom Metazoa; phylum Chordata; class Amphibia; order Anura; family Myobatrachidae; genus Pseudophryne; species Pseudophryne corroboree. Next base: position 96,928,857 of record NC_086449.1, read on the forward strand.
AGGTTCGACTCCTACCTGGCTCGTTTAAGTTGCCGTGATCGTATAGTGGTTAGTACTCTGCGTTGTGGCCGCAGCAACCCCGGTTCGAATCCGGGTCACGGCATTTTCATTTTATTTCTCACACATCCATTTCTTTACAATATTGAAGGTAAGGACAATTGAAGAAGCTAAGCAGATTCTTTGAATGTGCTTGCACAATTTGTCTTTACTGCTTATTGTGAAGCTATCTTTCCATACTTTGAATCATTTCTTGATCATTTCTTTGTGAATCATTTTCTTGAAATCTGGAAAGCTGACATAAATTCCTGAATACAGGAAACACAAATGAATTGACTCTGAGCAAGTTCATCACAGGCTGAAAAGATCATTTTGCAGTCACAAAGAAAATTGTTTGTGAGATGTTTATCAGCAGATTGTAGGTTCGACTCCTACCTGGCTCGTTTAAGTTGCCGTGATCGTATAGTGGTTAGTACTCTGGGTTGTGGCCGCAGCAACCCCGGGTCACGGCATTTTCATTTTATTTCTCACACATCCATTTCTTTACAATATTGAAGGTTAGGACAATTGAAGAAACTAAGCAGATTCTTTGAATGTGCTTGCACAATTTGTCTTTACTGCTTATTGTGAAGCTATCTTTCCATACTTTGAATCATTTCTTTGTGAATCATTTTCTTGAAATCTGGAAAGCTGACATAAATTCCTGAATACAGGAAACTCAAATGAATGGACTCTGAGCAAGTTCATCACAGGCTGAAAAGATCATTTTGCAGTCACAAAAAAAATTGTTTGTGAGATTTTTATGGGAAATAAGCCCTGCAGCAAGTGTACAGTCAACTCTCAAAATTTGATTCTGTATATACTTCAATAACCATCAAAGCTTGAAACAGGTTCAAAAACAGGATGAACACTCCAAGTGGCATAAGACAGCTGGGCCAGTGGCGCAATGAATAACGCAGCTGACTACGGATCAGCAGATTGTATGTTCGACTCCTACCTGGCTCGTTTAAGTTGCCGTGATCGTATAGTGGTTAGTACTCTGCGTTGTGGCCGCAGCAACCCCGGTTTGAATCCGGGTCACGGCATTTTCATTTTATTTCTCACACATCCATTTCTTTACAATATTGAAGGTAAGGACAATTGAAGAAACTAAGCAGATTCTTTGAATGTGCTTGCACAATTTGTCTTTACTGCTTATTGTGAAGCTATCTTTCCATACTTTGAATCATTTCTTGATCATTTCTTTGTGAATCGTTTTCTTGAAATCTGGAAAGCTGACATAAATTCCTGAATACAGGAAACTCAAATGAATTGACTCTGAGCAAGTTCATCACAGGCTGAAAAGATCATTTTGCAGTCACAAAGAAAATTGTTTGTGAGATGTTTATGGGAAATAAGCCCTGCAGCAAGTGTACAGTCAACTCTCAAAATTTGATTCTGTATATACTTCAATAACCATCAAAGCTTGAAACAGGTTCAAAAACATGATGAACACTCCAAAGTGGTATAAGACAGGTGGGCCAGTGGCGCAATGGATAACGCGTCTTACTACAGATCAGAAGATTGTAGGTTCGACTCCTACCTGGCTCGTTTAAGTTGCAGTGATCGTATAGTGGTTAGTACTCTGCGTTGTGGCCGCAGCAACCCCGGTTCGAATCCGGGTCACGGCATTTTCATTTTATTTCTCACACATCCATTTCTTTACAATATTGAAGGTAAGGACAATTGAAGAAACTAAGCAGATTCTTTGAATGTGCTTGCACAATTTGTCTTTACTGCTTATTGTGAAGCTATCTTTCCATACTTTGAATCATTTCTTGTGAATCATTTTCTTGAAATCTGGAAAGCTGACATAAATTCCTGAATACAGGAAACTCAAATGAATGGACTCTGAGCAAGTTCATCACATGCTGAAAAGATTATTTTGTTGTCACAAAGAAAATTGTTTGTGAGATGTTTATGGGAAATAAGCCCTGCAGCAAGTGTACAGTCAACTCTCAAAATGTGATTCTGTATATACTTCAACAACCATCAAATCTTGAAACAGGTTCAAAAACATGATGAACACTCCAAAGTGGTTTAAGACAGCTGGGCCAGTGGCGCAATGGATAACGCGTCTGACTACGGATCAGAAGATTGTAGGTTCGACTCCTACCTGGCTCGTTTAAGTTGCCGTGATCGTATAGTGGTTAGTACTCTGCGTTGTGGCCGCAGAAACCCCGGTTTGAATCCGGGTCACGGCATTTTCATTTTATTTCTCACACATCCATTTCTTTACAATATTGAAGGTAAGGACAATTGAAGAAACTAAGCAGATTCTTTGAATGTGCTTGCACAATTTGTCTTTACTGCTTATTGTGAAGCTATCTTTCCATACTTTGAATCATTTCTTGATCATTTCTTTGTGAATCATTTTCTTGAAATCTGGAAAGCTGACATAAATTCCTGAATACAGGAAACTCAAATGAATGGACTCTGAGCAAGTTCATCACAGGCTGAAAATATAATTTTGCAATCACAAAGAAAATTGTTTGTGAGATCTTTATGGGAAATAAGCCCTGCAGCAAGTGTACAGTCAACTCTGAAAATTTGATTCTGTATATACTTCAATAACCATCAAAGCTTGAAACAGGTTCAAAAACATGATGAACACTCCAAGTGGCATAAGACAGCTGGGCCAGTGGCGTAATGGATAACGCGTCTGACTAAAGATCAGCAGATTGTAGGTTCAACTCCTACCTTGCTCGTTTAAGTTGCTGTGATCGTATAGTGGTTAGTACTCTGCGTTGTGGCCGCAGCAACCCCGGTTCGAATCCAGGTCACGGCATTTTCATTTTATTTCTCACACATCCATTTCTTTACAATATTTGAGGTAAGGACAATTGAAGAAACTAAGCATATTCTTTGAATGTGCTTGCACAATTTGTCTTTACTGCTTATTGTGAAGCTATCTTTCCATACTTTGAATCATTTCTTGATCATTTCTTTGTGAATCATTTTCTTGAAATCTGGAAAGCTGACATAAATTCCTGAATACAGGAAACTCAAATGAATTGACTCTGAGCAAGTTCATCACAAGCTGAAAAGATCATTTTGCAGTCACAAAGAAAATTGTTTGTGAGATGTTTATGGGAAATAAGCCCTGCAGCAAGTGTACAGTCAACTCTCAAAATTTGATTCTGTATATACTTGAATAACCATCAAAGCTTGAAACAGGTTTAAAAACATGATGAACACTCCAAGTGGCATAAGACAGCTGGGCCAGTGGCGCAATGGATAAAGAGTCTGACTACGGATCAGCAGATTGTATTTTCGACTCCTACCTGGCTTGTTTAAGATGCCATGATCGTATAGTGGTTAGTACTCTGCGTTGTGGCTGCAGCAACCCCGGTTCGAATCCGGATCACTGCATTTTAATTTTATTTCTCACACATCCATTTCTTTACAATATTGAAGGTAAGGACAATTGAAGAAACTAAGTAGATTCTTTGAATGTGCTTGCACAATTTGTCTTTACTGCTTATTGTGAAGCTATCTTTCCATACTTTGAATCATTTCTTGATCATTTCTTTGTGAATCATTTTCTTGAAATCTGGAAAGCTGACATAAATTCCTGAATACAGGAAACTCAAATGAATGGACTCTGAGCAAGTTCCTCACAGGCTGAAAAGATCATTTTGCAGTCACAAAGAAAATTGTTTGTGAGATGTTTATGGGAAATAAGCCCTGCAGCAAGTGTACAGTCAACTCTCAAACTTTGATTCTGTATATACTTCAATAACCATCAAAGCTTGAAACAGGTTCAAAAACATGATGAACACTCCAAGTGACATAAAACAGCTGGGCCAGTGGCGTAATGGATAACACGTTTGACTACAGATCAGCAGATTGTAGGTTCGACTCCTACCTTGCTCGTTTAAGTTGCTGTGATCGTATAGTGGTTAGTACTCTGCGTTGTGGCCACAGCAACCCCGGTTCGAATCCAGGTCACGGCATTTTCATTTTATTTCTCACACATCCATTTCTTTACAATATTGGAGGTAAGGACAATTGAAGAAACTAAGCATATTCTTTGAATGTGCTTGCACAATTTGTCTTTACTGCTTATTGTGAAGCTATCTTTCCATACTTTGAATCATTTCTTGATCATTTCTTTGTGAATCATTTTCTTGAAATCTGGAAAGCTGACATAAATTCCTGAATACAGGAAACTCAAATGAATTGACTCTGAGCAAGTTCATCACAGGCTGAAAAGATCATTTTGCAGTCACAAAGAAAATTGTTTGTGAGATGTTTATCAGCAGATTGTAGGTTCGACTCCTACCTGGCTCGTTTAAGTTGCCGTGATCGTATACTGGTTAGTACTCTGGGTTGTGGCCGCAGCAACCCCGGGTCACGGCATTTTCATTTTATTTCTCACACATCCATTTCTTTACAATATTGAAGGTAAGGACAATTGAAGAAACTAAGCAGATTCTTTGAATGTGCTTGCACAATTTGTCTTTACTGCTTATTGTGAAGCTATCTTTCCATACTTTGAATCATTTCTTTGTGAATCATTTTCTTGAAATCTGGAAAGCTGACATAAATTCCTGAATACAGGAAACTCAAATGAATGGACTCTGAGCAAGTTCATCACAGGCTGAAAAGATCATTTTGCAGTCACAAAAAAAATTGTTTGTGAGATGTTTATGGGAAATAAGCCCTGCAGCAAGTGTACAGTCAACTCTGAAAATTTGATTCTGTATATACTTCAACAACCATCAAATCTTGAAACAGGTTCAAAAACATGATGAACACTCCAAAGTGGTTTAAGACAGCTGGGCCAGTGGCGCAATGGATAACGCGTCTGACTACGGATCAGAAGATTGTAGGTTCGACTCCTACCTGGCTCGTTTAAGTTGCCGTGATCGTATAGTGGTTAGTACTCTGCGTTGTGGCCGCAGCAACCCCGGTTCGAATCCGGGTCACGGCATTTTCATTTTATTTCTCACACATCCATTTCTTTACAATATTGAAGGTAAGGACAATTGAAGAAACTAAGCAGATTCTTTGAATGTGCTTGCACAATTTGTCTTTACTGCTTATTGTGAAGCTATCTTTCCATACTTTGAATCATTTCTTGATCATTTCTTTGTGAATCGTTTTCTTGAAATCTGGAAAGCTGACATAAATTCCTGAATACAGGAAACTCAAATGAATTGACTCTGAGCAAGTTCATCACAGGCTGAAAAGATCATTTTGCAGTCACAAAGAAAATTGTTTGTGAGATGTTTAAGGGAAATAAGCCCTGCAGCAAGTGTACAGTCAACTCTCAAAATTTGATTCTGTATATACTTCAATAACCATCAAAGCTTGAAACAGGTTCAAAAACATGATGAACACTCCAAAGTGGTATAAGACAGGTGGGCCAGTGGCGCAATGGATAACGCGTCTGACTACGGATCAGAAGATTGTAGGTTCGACTCCTACCTGGCTCGTTTAAGTTGCCATGATCGTATAGTGGTTAGTACTCTGCGTTGTGGCCACAGCAACCCCGGTTCGAATCCGGGTCACGGCATTTTCATTTTATTTCTCACACATCCATTTCTTTACAATATTGAAGGTAAGGACAATTGAAGAAACTAAGCAGATTCTTTGAATGTGCTTGCACAATTTGTCTTTACTGCTTAATGTGAAGCTATCTTTCCATACTTTGAATCATTTCTTGATCATTTCTTTGTGAATCGTTTTCTTGAAATCTGGAAAGCTGACATAAATTCCTGAATACAGGAAACTCAAATGAATGGACTCTGAGCAAGTTCATCACAGGCTGAAAAGATTATTTTGCAGTCACAAAGAAAATTGTTTGTGAGATGTTTATGGGAAATAAGCCCTGCAGCAAGTGTACAGTCAACTCTGAAAATTTGATTCTGTATATACTTCAACAACCATCAAAGCTTGAAACAGGTTCAAAAACATGATGAACACTCCAAAGTGGTATAAGACAGTTGGGCCAGTGGCGCAATGGATAACGCGTCTGACTACGGATCAGAAGATTGTAGGTTCGACTCCTACCTGGCTCGTTTAAGTTGCCGTGATCGTATAGTGGTTAGTACTCTGCGTTGTGGCCGCAGCAACCCCGGTTCGAATCCGGGTCACGGCATTTTCATTTTATTTCTCACACATCCATTTCTTTACAATATTGAAGGTAAGGACAATTGAAGAAACTAAGCAGATTCTTTGAATGTGCTTGCACAATTTGTCTTTACTGCTTATTGTGAAGCTATCTTTCCATACTTTGAATCATTTCTTTGTGAATCATTTTCTTGAAATCTGGAAAGCTGACATAAATTCCTGAATACAGGAAACTCAAATGAATGTACTCTGAGCAAGTTCATCACAGGCTGAAAAGATTATTTTGCAGTCACAAAGAAAATTGTTTGTGAGATGTTTATGGGAAATAAGCCCTGCAGCAAGTGTACAGTCAACTCTGAAAATTTGATTCTGTATATACTTCAACAACCATCAAAGCTTGAAACAGGTTCAAAAACATGATGAACACTCCAAAGTGGTATAAGACAGCTGGGCCAGTGGCGCAATGGATAATGCGTCTGACTACGGATCAGAAGATTGTAGGTTTGACTCCTACCTGGCTCGTTTAAGTTGCCGTGATCGTATAGTGGTTAGTACTCTGCGTTGTGGCCGCAGCAACCCAGGTTCGAATCCGGGTCACGGCATTTTCATTTTATTTCTCACACATCCATTTCTTTACAATATTGAAGGTACGGACAATTGAGAAACTAAGCAGATTCTTTGAATGTGCTTGCACAATTTGTCTTTACTGCTTATTGTGAAGCTATCTTTCCATACTTTGAATCATTTCTTGATCATTTCTTTGTGAATCATTTTCTTGAAATCTGGAAAGCTGACATAAATTCCTGAATACAGGAAACTCAAATGAATGGACTCTGAGCAAGTTCATCACAGGCTGAAAATATAATTTTACAATCACAAAGAAAATTGTTTGTGAGATCTTTATGGGAAATAAGCCCTGCAGCAAGTGTACAGTCAACTCTGAAAATTTGATTCTGTATATACTTTAATAACCATCAAAGCTTGAAACAGGTTCAAAAACATGATGAACACTCCAAGTGGCATAAGACAGCTGGGCCAGTGGCGTAATGGATAACGCGTCTGACTAAAGATCAGCAGATTGTAGGTTCAACTCCTACCTTGCTCGTTTAAGTTGCTGTGATCGTATAGTGGTTAGTACTCTGCGTTGTGGCCGCAGCAACCCCGGTTCGAATCCAGGTCACGGCATTTTCATTTTATTTCTCACACATCCATTTCTTTACAATATTGGAGGTAAGGACAATTGAAGAAACTAAGCATATTCTTTGAATGTGCTTGCACAATTTGTCTTTACTGCTTATTGTGAAGCTATCTTTCCATACTTTGAATCATTTCTTGATCATTTCTTTGTGAATCATTTTCTTGAAATCTGGAAAGCTGACATAAATTCCTGAATACAGGAAACTCAAATGAATTGACTCTGAGCAAGTTCATCACAAGCTGAAAAGATCATTTTGCAGTCACAAAGAAAATTGTTTGTGAGATGTTTATGGGAAATAAGCCCTGCAGCAAGTGTACAGTCAACTCTCAAAATTTGATTCTGTATATACTTGAATAACCATCAAAGCTTGAAACAGGTTTAAAAACATGATGAACACTCCAAGTGGCATAAGACAGCTGGGCCAGTGGCGCAATGGATAAAGAGTCTGACTACGGATCAGCAGATTGTATTTTCGACTCCTACCTGGCTTGTTTAAGATGCCATGATCGTATAGTGGTTAGTACTCTGCGTTGTGGCTGCAGCAACCCCGGTTCGAATCCGGATCACTGCATTTTAATTTTATTTCTCACACATCCATTTCTTTACAATATTGAAGGTAAGGACAATTGAAGAAACTAAGTAGATTCTTTGAATGTGCTTGCACAATTTGTCTTTACTGCTTATTGTGAAGCTATCTTTCCATACTTTGAATCATTTCTTGATCATTTCTTTGTGAATCATTTTCTTGAAATCTGGAAAGCTGACATAAATTCCTGAATACAGGAAACTCAAATGAATGGACTCTGAGCAAGTTCATCACAGGCTGAAAAGATCATTTTGCAGTCACAAAGAAAATTGTTTGTGAGATGTTTATGGGAAATAAGCCCTGCTGCAAGTGTACAGTCAACTCTCAAACTTTGATTCTGTATATACTTCAATAACCATCAAAGCTTGAAACAGGTTCAAAAACATGATGAACACTCCAAGTGGCATAAAACAGCTGGGCCAGTGGCGTAATGGATAACGCGTTTGACTACAGATCAGCAGATTGTAGGTTCGACTCCTACCTTGCTCGTTTAAGTTGCTGTGATCGTATAGTGGTTAGTACTCTGCGTTGTGGCCACAGCAACCCCGGTTCGAATCCAGGTCACGGCATTTTCATTTTATTTCTCACACATCCATTTCTTTACAATATTGGAGGTAAGGACAATTGAAGAAACTAAGCATATTCTTTGAATGTGCTTGCACAATTTGTCTTTACTGCTTATTGTGAAGCTATCTTTCCATACTTTGAATCATTTCTTGATCATTTCTTTGTGAATCATTTTCTTGAAATCTGGATAGCTGACATAAATTCCTGAATACAGGAAACTCAAATGAATTGACTCTGAGCAAGTTCATCACAGGCTGAAAAGATCATTTTGCAGTCACAAAGAAAATTGTTTGTGAGATGTTTATGGGAAATAAGCCCTGCAGCAAGTGTACAGTGAACTCTCAAAATTTGATTCTGTATATACTTCAATAACCATCAAAGCTTGAAACAGGTTCAAAAACATGATGAACACTCCAATGTGGTATAAGACAGGTGGGCCAGTGACGCAATGGATAACGCGTCTGACTACGGATCAGAAGATTGTAGGTTCGACTCCTACCTGGCTCGTTTAAGTTGCCGTGATCGTATAGTGGTTAGTACTCTGCGTTGTGGCCGCAGCAACCCCGGTTCGAATCCGGGTCACGGCATTTTCATTTTATTTCTCACACATCCATTTCTTTACAATATTGAAGGTAAGGACAATTGAAGAAACTAAGCAGATTCTTTGAATGTGCTTGCACAATTTGTCTTTACTGCTTAATGTGAAGCTATCTTTCCATACTTTGAATCATTTCTTGATCATTTCTTTGTGAATCGTTTTCTTGAAATCTGGAAAGCTGACATAAATTCCTGAATACAGGAAACTCAAATGAATTGACTCTGAGCAAGTTCATCACAGGCTGAAAAGATCATTTTGCAGTCACAAAGAAAATTGTTTGTGAGATGTTTATGGGAAATAAGCCCTGCAGCAAGTGTACAGTCAACTCTCAAAATTTGATTCTGTATATACTTCAATAACCATCAAAGCTTGAAACAGGTTCAAAAACATGATGAACACTCCAAAGTGGTATAAGACAGGTGGGCCAGTGGCGCAATGGATAACGCGTCTGACTACGGATCAGAAGATTGTAGGTTCGACTCCTACCTGGCTCGTTTAAGTTGCCGTGATCGTATAGTGGTTAGTACTCTGCGTTGAGGCCGCAGCAACCCCGGTTCGAATCCGGGTCACGGCATTTTCATTTTATTTCTCACACATCCATTTCTTTACAATATTGAAGGTAAGGACAATTGAAGAAACTAAGCAGATTCTTTGAATGTGCTTGCACAATTTGTCTTTACCGCTTAATGTGAAGCTATCTTTCCATACTTTGAATCATTTCTTGATCATTTCTTTGTGAATCGTTTTCTTGAAATCTGGAAAGCTGACATAAATTCCTGAATACAGGAAACTCAAATGAATGGACTCTGAGCAAGTTCATCACAGGCTGAAATGATTATTTTGCAGTCACAAAGAAAATTGTTTGTGAGATGTTTATGGGAAATAAGCCCTGCAGCAAGTGTACAGTCAACTCTGAAAATTTGATTCTGTATATACTTCAACAACCATCAAAGCTTGAAACAGGTTCAAAAACATGATGAACACTCCAAAGTGGTATAAGACAGCTGGGCCAGTGGCGCAATGGATAACGCGTCTGACTACGGATCAGAAGATTGTAGGTTCGACTCCTACCTGGCTCGTTTAAGTTGCCGTGATCGTATAGTGGTTAGTACTCTGCGTTGTGGCCGCAGCAACCCCGGTTCGAATCCGGGTCACGGCATTTTCATTTTATTTCTCACACATCCATTTCTTTACAATATTGAAGGTAAGGACAATTGAAGAAACTAAGCAGATTCTTTGAATGTGCTTGCACAATTTGTCTTTACTGCTTATTGTGAAGCTATCTTTCCATACTTTGAATCATTTCTTTGTGAATCATTTTCTTGAAATCTGGAAAGCTGACATAAATTCCTGAATACAGGAAACTCAAATGAATGTACTCTGAGCAAGTTCATCACAGGCTGAAAAGATTATTTTGTTGTCACAAAGAAAATTGTTTGTGAGATGTTTATGGGAAATAAGCCCTGCAGCAAGTGTACAGTCAACTCTGAAAATTTGATTCTGTATATACTTCAACAACCATCAAAGCTTGAAACAGGTTCAAAAACATGATGAACACTCCAAAGTGGTATAAGACAGCTGGGCCAGTGGCGCAATGGATAATGCGTCTGACTACGGATCAGAAGATTGTAGGTTTGACTCCTACCTGGCTCGTTTAAGTTGCCGTGATCGTATAGTGGTTAGTACTCTGCGTTGTGGCCGCAGCAACCCAGATTCGAATCCGGGTCACGGCATTTTCATTTTATTTCTCACACATCCATTTCTTTACAATATTGAAGGTACGGACAATTGAGAAACTAAGCAGATTCTTTGAATGTGCTTGCACAATTTGTCTTTACTGCTTATTGTGAAGCTATCTTTCCATACTTTGAATCATTTCTTGATCATTTCTTTGTGAATCATTTTCTTGAAATCTGGAAAGCTGACATAAATTCCTGAATACAGGAAACTCAAATGAATGGACTCTGAGCAAGTTCATCACAGGCTGAAAATATAATTTTGCAATCACAAAGAAAATTGTTTGTGAGATCTTTATGGGAAATAAGCCCTGCAGCAAGTGTACAGTCAACTCTGAAAATTTGATTCTGTATATACTTCAATAACCATCAAAGCTTGAAACAGGTTCAAAAACATGATGAACACTCCAAGTGGCATAAGACAGCTGGGCCAGTGGCGTAATGGATAACGCGTCTGACTAAAGATCAGCAGATTGTAGGTTTGACTCCTACCTTGCTCGTTTAAGTTGCTGTGATCGTATAGTGGTTAGTACTCTGCGTTGTGGCAGCAGCAACCCCGGTTCGAATCCAGGTCATGGCATTTTCATTTTATTTCTCACACATCCATTTCTTTACAATATTGGAGGTAAGGACAATTGAAGAAACTAAGCATATTCTTTGAATGTGCTTGCACAATTTGTCTTTACTGTTTATTGTGAAGCTATCTTTCCATACTTTGAATCATTTCTTGATCATTTCTTTGTGAATCATTTTCTTGAAATCTGGAAAGCTGACATAAATTCCTGAATACAGGAAACTCAAATGAATTGACTCTGAGCAAGTTCATCACAAGCTGAAAAGATCATTTTGCAGTCACAAAGAAAATTGTTTGTGAGATGTTTATGGGAAATAAGCCCTGCAGCAAGTGTACAGTCAACTCTCAAAATTTGATTCTGTATATACTTGAATAACCATCAAAGCTTGAAACAGGTTCAAAAACATGATGAACACTCCAAGTGGCATAAGACAGCTGGCCAGTGGCGCAATGGATAAAATATCTGACTACGGATCAGCAGATTGTAGGTTCGACTCCTACCTGGCTCGTTTAAGTTGCCGTGATCGTATAGTGGTTAGTACTCTGGGTTGTGTCCGCAGCAACCCTGGTTCGAATTCGGGTCATGGCATTTTCATTTTATTTCTCACACATCCATTTCTTTACAATATTGAAGGTAAGGACAATTGAAGAAACTAAACAGATTCTTTGAATGTGCTTGCACAATTTGTCTTTACTGCTTATTGTGAAGCTATCTTTCCATACTTTGAATCATTTCTTGATCATTTCTTTGAGAATCATTTTCTTGAAATCTGGAAAGCTGACATAAATTCCTGAATACAGGAAACTCAAATGAATGGACTCTGAGCAAGTTCATCACAGGCTGAAAAGATCATTTTGCAGTCACAAAGAAAATTGTTTGTGAGATGTTTATGGGAAATAAGCCCTGCAGCAAGTGTACAGTCAACTCTCAAAATTTGATTCTGTATATACTTCTATAACCATCAAAGCTTGAAACAGGTTCAAAAACATGATGAACACTCCAAGTGGCATAAGACAGCTGGGCCAGTGGCGCAATGGATAACGCTTCTGACTACGGATCAGAAGCTTGTAGGTTCGACTCCTACTTGGCTCGTTTAAGTTGCCGTGATCGTATAGTGGTTAGTACTCTGCGTTGTGGCCGCAGCAACCCCGGGTCACGGCATTTTCATTTTATTTCTCACACATCCATTTCTTTACAATATTGAAGGTAAGGACAATTGAAGAAACTAAGCAGATTCTTTGAATGTGCTTGCACAATTTGTCTTTACTGCTTATTGTGAAGCTATCTTTCCATACTTTGAATCATTTCTTGATCATTTCTTTGTGAATCATTTTCTTGAAATCTGGAAAGCTGACATAAATTCCTGAATACAGGAAACTCAAATGAATGGACTCTGAGCAAGTTCATCACAGGCTGAAAATATAATTTTGCAATCACAAAGAAAATTGTTTGTGAGATCTTTATGGGAAATAAGCCCTGCAGCAAGTGTACAGTCAACTCTGAAAATTTGATTCTGTATATACTTCAATAACCATCAAAGCTTGAAACAGGTTCAAAAACATGATGAACACTCCAAGTGGCATAAGACAGCTGGGCCAGTGGCGTAATGGATAACGCGTCTGACTAAAGATCAGTAGATTGTAGGTTTGACTCCTACCTTGCTCGTTTAAGTTGCTGTGATCGTATAGTGGTTAGTACTCTGCGTTGTGGCAGCAGCAACCCCGGTTCGAATCCAGGTCATGGCATTTTCATTTTATTTCTCACACATCCATTTCTTTACAATATTGGAGGTAAGGACAATTGAAGAAACTAAGCATATTCTTTGAATGTGCTTGCACAATTTGTCTTTACTGCTTATTGTGAAGCTATCTTTCCATACTTTGAATCATTTCTTGATCATTTTTTTGTGAAAAATTTTCTTGAAATCTGGAAAGCTGACATAAATTCCTGAATACAGGAAACTCAAATGAATTGACTCTGAGCAAGTTCATCACAAGCTGAAAAGATCATTTTGCAGTCACAAAGAAAATTGTTTGTGAGATGTTTATGGGAAATAAGCCCTGCAGCAAGTGTACAGTCAACTCTCAAAATTTGATTCTGTATATTCTTGAATAACCATCAAAGCTTGAAACAGGTTCAAAAACATGATGAACACTCCAAGTTGCATAAGACAGTTGGGCCAGTGGCGCAATGGATAAAGAGTCTGACTACGGATCAGCAGATTGTATTTTCGACTCCTACCTGGCTTGTTTAAGATGCCATGATCGTATAGTGGTTAGTACTCTGCGTTGTGGCTGCAGCAACCCCGGTTCGAATCCGGGTCACTGCATTTTCATTTTATTTCTCACACATCCATTTCTTTACAATATTGAAGGTAAGGACAATTGAAGAAACTAAGTAGATTCTTTGAATGTGCTTGCACAATTTGTCTTTACTGCTTATTGTGAAGCTATCTTTCCATACTTTGAATCATGTCTTGATCATTTCTTTGGGAATCATTTTCTTGAAATCTGGAAAGCTGACATAAATTCCTGAATACAGGAAACTCAAATGAATGGACTCTGAGCAACTTCATCACAGGCTGAAAAGATCATTTTGCAGTCACAAAGAAAATTGTTTGCGAGATGTTTATGGGAAATAAGCCCTGCAGCAAGTGTACAGTCAACTCTCAAACTTTGATTCTGTATATACTTCAATAACCATCAAAGCTTGAAACAGGTTCAAAAACTTGATGAACACTCCAAGTGGCATACAACAGCTGGGCCAGTGGCGTAATGGATAACGCATTTGACTACAGATCAGCAGATTGTAGGTTCGACTACTACCTTGCTCGTTTAAGTTGCTGTGATTGTATAGTGGTTAGTACTCTGCGTTGTGGCCGCAGCAACCCCGGTTCGAATCCAGGTCACGGCATTTTCATTTTATTTCTCACACATCCATTTCTTTACAATATTGAAGGTAAGGACAATTGAAGAAACTAAGCATATTCTTTGAATGTGCTTGCACAATTTGTCTTTACTGCTTATTGTGAAGTTATCTTTCCATACTTTGAATCATTTCTTGATCATTTCTTTGTGAATCATTTTCTTGAAATCTGGAAAGCTGACATAAATTCCTGAATACAGGAAACTCAAATGAATGGACTCTGAGCAAGTTCATCACAGGCTGAAAAGATCATTTTGCAGTCACAAAGAAAATTGTTTGTGAGATGTTTATGGGAAATAAGCCCTGCAGCAAGTGTACAGTCAACTCTCAAAATTTGATTCTGTATATACTTGAATAACCATCAAAGCTTGAAACAGGTTCAAAAACATGATGAACACTCCAAGTGGCATAAGACAGCTGGCCAGTGGCGCAATGGATAAAACATCTGACTACGGATCAGCAGATTGTAGGTTCGACTCCTACCTGGCTCGTTTAAGTTGCCGTGATCGTATAGTGGTTAGTACTCTGAGTTGTGGCCGCAGCAACCCCGGGTCACGGCATTTTCATTTTATTTCTCACACATCCATTTCTTTACAATATTGAAGGTAAGGACAATTGAAGAAACTAAGCAGATTCTTTGAATGTGCTTGCACAATTTGTCTTTACTGCTTATTGTGAAGCTATCTTTCCATACTTTGAATCATTTCTTGATCATTTCTTTGTGAATCGTTTTCTTGAAATCTGGAAAGCTGACATAAATTCCTGAATACAGGAAACTCAAATGAATGGACTCTGAGCAAGTTCATCACAGGCTGAAAAGATTATTTTGCAGTCACAAAGAAAATTGTTTGTGAGATGTTTATGGGAAATAAGCCCTGCAGCAAGTGTACAGTCAACTCTGAAAATTTGATTCTGTATATACTTCAACAACCATCAAAGCTTGAAACAGGTTCAAAAACATGATGAACACTCCAAAGTGATATAAGACAGCTGGGCCAGTGGCGCAATGGATAACGCGTCTGACTACGGATCAGAAGATTGTAGGTTCGACTCCTACCTGGCTCGTTTAAGTTGCCGTGATCGTATAGTGGTTAGTACTCTGAGTTGTGGCCGCAGCAACCCCGGTTCGAATCCGGGTCACGGCATTTTCATTTTATTTCTCACACATCCATTTCTTTACAATATTGAAGGTAAGGACAATTGAAGAAACTAAGCAGATTCTTTGAATGTGCTTGCACAATTTGTCTTTACTGCTTATTGTGAAGCTATCTTTCCATACTTTGAATCATTTCTTGATCATTTCTTTGTGAATCGTTTTCTTGAAATCTGGAAAGCTGACATAAATTCCTGAATACAGGAAACTCAAATGAATGGACTCTGAGCAAGTTCATCACAGGCTGAAAAGATTATTTTGCAGTCACAAAGAAAATTGTTTGTGAGATGTTTATGGGAAATAAGCCCTGCAGCAAGTGTACAGTCAACTCTGAAAATTTGATTCTGTATATACTTCAACAACCATCAAAGCTTGAAACAGGTTCAAAAACATGATGAACACTCCAAAGTAGTATAAGACAGCTGGGCCAGTGGCGCAATGGATAACGCGTCTGACTACGGATCAGAAGATTGTAGGTTTGACTCCTACCTGGCTCGTTTAAGTTGCCGTGATCCTATAGTGGTTAGTACTCTGCGTTATGGCCGCAGCAACCCCGGTTCGAATCCGGGTCACGGCATTTTCATTTTATTTCTCACTCATCCATTTCTTTACAATATTGAAGGTAAGGACAATTGAAGAAACTAAGCAGATTCTTTGAATGTGCTTGCACAATTTGTCTTTACTGCTTATTGTGAAGCTATCTTTCCATACTTTGAATCATTTCTTTGTGAATCATTTTCTTGAAATCTGGAAAGCTGACATAAATTCCTGAATACAGGAAACTCAAATGAATGGACTCTGAGCAAGTTCATCACAGGCTGAAAAGATTATTTTGTTGTCACAAAGAAAATTGTTTGTGAGATGTTTATGGGAAATAAGCCCTGCAGCAAGTGTACAGTCAACTCTGAAAATTTGATTCTGTATATACTTCAACAACCATCAAAGCTTGAAACAGGTTCAAAAACATGATGAACACTCCAAAGTGGTTTAAGACAGCTGGGCCAGTGGCGCAATGGATAACGCGTCTGACTACGGATCAGAAGATTGTAGGTTCGACTCCTACCTTGCTCGTTTAAATTGCCGTGATCGTATAGTGGTTAGTACTCTGCGTTGTGGCCGCAGCAACCCTGGTTCGAATCCGGGTCACGGCATTTTCATTTTATTTCTCACACATCCATTTCTTTACAATATTGAAGGTAAGGACAATTGAAGAAACTAAGCAGATTCTTTGAATGTGCTTGCACAATTTGTCTTTACTGCTTATTGTGAAGCTATCTTTCCATACTTTGAATCATTTCTTTGTGAATCATTTTCTTGAAATCTGGAAAGCTGACATAAATTCCTGAATACAGGAAACTCAAATGAATGGACTCTGAGCAAGTTCATCACAGGCTGAAAAGATCATTTTGCAGTCACAAAAAAAATTGTTTGTGAGATGTTTATGGGAAATAAGCCCTGCAGCAAGTGTACAGTCAACTCTCAAAATTTGATTCTGTATATACTTCAATAACCATCAAAGCTTGAAACAGGTTCAAAAACAGGATGAACACTCCAAGTGGCATAAGACAGCTGGGCCAGTGGCGCAATGGATAACGCATCTGACTACGGATCAGCAGATTGTATGTTCGACTCCTACCTGGCTCGTTTAAGTTGCCGTGATCGTATAGTGGTTAGTACTCTGCGTTGTGGCCGCAGCAACCCCGGTTCTAATCCGGGTCACGGCATTTTCATTTTATTTCTCACACATCCATTTCTTTACAATATTGAAGGTAAGGACAATTGAAGAAACTAAGCAGATTCTTTGAATGTGCTTGCACAATTTGTCTTTACTGGTTATTGTGAAGCTATCTTTCCATACTTTGAATCATTTCTTGATCATTTCTTTGTGAATCATTTTCTTGAAATCTGGAAAGCTGACATAAATTCCTGAATACAGGAAACTCAAATGAATGGACTCTGAGCAAGTTCATCACAGGCTGAAAAGATCATTTTGCAGTCACAAAGAAAATTGTTTGTGAGATGTTTATGGGAAATAAGCCCTGCAGCAAGTGTACAGTCAACTCTCAAAATTTGATTCTGTATATACTTCTATAACCATCAAAGCTTGAAACAGGTTAAAAAACATGATGAACACTCCAAGTTGCATAAGACAGCTGAGCCAGTGGCGCAATGGATAACGCTTCTGACTACGGATCAGAAGATTGTAGGTTCGACTCCTACCTGGCTCGTTTAAGTTGCCGTGATCGTATAGTGGTTAGTACTCTGCGTTGTGGCCGCAGCAACCCCGGGTCACGGCATTTTCATTTTATTTCTCACACATCCATTTCTTTACAATATTGAAGGTAAGGACAATTGAAGAAACTAAGCAGATTCTTTGAATGTGCTTGCACAATTTGTCTTTACTGCTTATTGTGAAGCTATCTTTCCATACTTTGAATCATTTCTTGATCATTTCTTTGTGAATCGTTTTCTTGAAATCTGGAAAGCTGACATAAATTCCTGAATACAGGAAACTCAAATGAATGGACTCTGAGCAAGTTCATCACAGGCTGAAAAGATTATTTTGCAGTCACAAAGAAAATTGTTTGTGAGATGTTTATGGGAAATAAGCCCTGCAGCAAGTGTACAGTCAACTCTGAAAATTTGATTCTGTATATACTTCAACAACCATCAAAGCTTGAAACAGGTTCAAAAACATGATGAACACTCCAAAGTGGTATAAGACAGTTGGGCCAGTGGCGCAATGGATAACGCGTCTGACTACGGATCAGAAGATTGTAGGTTCGACTCCTACCTGGCTCGTTTAAGTTGCCGTGATCGTATAGTGGTTAGTACTCTGAGTTGTGGCCGCAGCAACCCCGGTTCGAATCCGGGTCACGGCATTTTCATTTTATTTCTCACACATCCATTTCTTTACAATATTGAAGGTAAGGACAATTGAAGAAACTAAGCAGATTCTTTGAATGTGCTTGCACAATTTGTCTTTACTGCTTATTGTGAAGCTATCTTTCCATACTTTGAATCATTTCTTGATCATTTCTTTGTGAATCGTTTTCTTGAAATCTGGAAAGCTGACATAAATTCCTGAATACAGGAAACTCAAATGAATGGACTCTGAGCAAGTTCATCACAGGCTGAAAAGATTATTTTGCAGTCACAAAGAAAATTGTTTGTGAGATGTTTATGGGAAATAAGCCCTGCAGCAAGTGTACAGTCAACTCTGAAAATTTGATTCTGTATATACTTCAACAACCATCAAAGCTTGAAACAGGTTCAAAAACATGATGAACACTCCAAAGTAGTATAAGATAGCTGGGCCAGTGGCGCAATGGATAACGCGTCTGACTACGGATCAGAAGATTGTAGGTTCGACTCCTACCTGGCTTGTTTAAATTGCCGTGATCGTATAGTGGTTAGTACTCTGCGTTGTGGCCGCAGCAACCCTGGTTCGAATCCGGGTCACGGCATTTTCATTTTATTTCTCACACATCCATTTCTTTACAATATTGAAGGTAAGGACAATTGAAGAAACTAAGCAGATTCTTTGAATGTGCTTGCACAATTTGTCTTTACTGCTTATTGTGAAGCTATCTTTCCATACTTTGAATCATTTCTTTGTGAATCATTTTCTTGAAATCTGGAAAGCTGACATAAATTCCTGAATACAGGAAACTCAAATGAATGGACTCTGAGCAAGTTCATCACAGGCTGAAAAGATCATTTTGCAGTCACAAAAATTTTTTTTGTGAGATGTTTATGGGAAATAAGCCCTGCAGCAAGTGTACAGTCAACTCTCAAAATTTGATTCTGTATATACTTCAATAACCATCAAAGCTTGAAACAGGTTCAAAAACAGGATGAACACTCCAAGTGGCATAAGACAGCTGGGCCAGTGGCGCAATGGATAACGCATCTGACTACGGATCAGCAGATTGTATGTTCGACTCCTACCTGGCTCGTTTAAGTTGCCGTGATCGTATAGTGGTTAGTACTCTGCGTTGTGGCAGCAGCAACCCCGGTTCTAATCCGGGTCACGGCATTTTCATTTTATTTCTCACACATCCATTTCTTTACAATATTGAAGGTAAGGACAATTGAAGAAACTAAGCAGATTCTTTGAATGTGCTTGCACAATTTGTCTTTACTGCTTATTGTGAAGCTATCTTTCCATACTTTGAATCATTTCTTGATCATTTCTTTGTGAATCGTTTTCTTGAAATCTGGAAAGCTGACATAAATTCCTGAATACAGGGAACTCAAATGAATTGACTCTGAGCAAGTTCATCACAGGCTGAAAAGATCATTTTGCAGTCACAAAGAAAATTGTTTGTGAGATGTTTATGGGAAATAAGCCCTGCAGCAAGTGTACAGTCAACTCTCAAAATTTGATTCTGTATATACTTCAATAACCATCAAAGCTTGAAACAGGTTCAAATACATGATGAACACTCCAAAGTGGTATAAGACAGCTGGGCCAGTGGCGCAATGGATAACGCGTCTGACTACAGATCAGAAGATTGTAGGTTCGACTCCTACCTGGCTCGTTTAAGTTGCCGTGATCGTATAGTGGTTAGTACTCTGCGTTGTGGCCGCAGCAACCCCGGTTCGAATCCGGGTCATGGCATTTTCATTTTATTTCTCACACATCCATTTCTTTACAATATTGAAGGTAAGGACAATTGAAGAAACTAAGCAGATTCTTTGAATGTGCTTGCACAATTTGTCTTTACTGCTTATTGTGAAGCTATCTTTCCATACTTTGAATCATTTCTTGATCATTTATTTGTGAATCGTTTTCTTGAAATCTGGAAAGCTGACATAAATTCCTGAATACAGGAAACTCAAATGAATGGACTCTGAGCAAGTTCATCACAGGCTGAAAAGATTATTTTGCAGTCACAAAGAAAATTGTTTGTGAGATGTTTATGGGAAATAAGCCCTGCAGCAAGTGTACAGTCAACTCTGAAAATTTGATTCTGTATATACTTCAACAACCATCAAAGCTTGAAACAGGTTCAAAAACATGATGAACACTCCAAAGTGGTATAAGACAGCTGGGCCAGTGGCGCAATGGATAACGCGTCTGATTACGGATCAGAAGATTGTAGGTTCGACTCCTACCTGGCTCGTTTAAGTTGTCGTGATTGTATAGTGGTTAGTACTCTGTGTTGTGGCCACAGCAACCCCGGTTCGAATCCGGGTCACGGCATTTTCATTTTATTTCTCACACATCCATTTCTTTACAATATTGAAGGTAAGGACAATTGAAGAAACTAAGCAGATTCTTTGAATGTGCTTGCACAATTTGTCTTTACTGCTTATTGTGAAGCTATCTTTCCATACTTTGAATCATTTCTTTGTTAATCATTTTCTTGAAATCTGGAAAGCTGACATAAATTCCTGAATACAGGAAACTCAAATGAATGGACTCTGAGCAACTTCATCACAGGCTGAAAAGATCATTTTGCAGTCACAAAGAAAATTGTTTGCGAGATGTTTATGGGAAATAAGCCCTGCAGCAAGTGTACAGTCAACTCTCAAACTTTGATTCTGTATATACTTCAATAACCATCAAAGCTTGAAACAGGTTCAAAAACTTGATGAACACTCCAAGTGGCATACAACAGCTGGGCCAGTGGCGTAATGGATAACGCATTTGACTACAGATCAGCAGATTGTAGGTTCGACTACTACCTTGCTCGTTTAAGTTGCTGTGATTGTATAGTGGTTAGTACTCTGCGTTGTGGCCGCAGCAACCCCGGTTCGAATCCAGGTCACGGCATTTTCATTTTATTTCTCACACATCCATTTCTTTACAATTTTGAAGGTAAGGACAATTGAAGAAACTAAGCATATTCTTTGAATGTGCTTGCACAATTTGTCTTTACTGCTTATTGTGAAGTTATCTTTCCATACTTTGAATCATTTCTTGATCATTTCTTTGTGAATCATTTTCTTGAAATCTGGAAAGCTGACATAAATTCCTGAATACAGGAAACTCAAATGAATGGACTCTGAGCAAGTTCATCACAGGCTGAAAAGATCATTTTGCAGTCACAAAGAAAATTGTTTGTGAGATGTTTATGGGAAATAAGCCCTGCAGCAAGTGTACAGTCAACTCTCAAAATTTGATTCTGTATATACTTGAATAACCATCAAAGCTTGAAACAGGTTCAAAAACATGATGAACACTCCAAGTGGCATAAGACAGCTGGCCAGTGGCGCAATGGATAAAACATCTGACTACGGATCAGCAGATTGTAGGTTCGACTCCTACCTGGCTCGTTTAAGTTGCCGTGATCGTATAGTGGTTAGTACTCTGAGTTGTGGCCGCAGCAACCCCGGGTCACGGCATTTTCATTTTATTTCTCACACATCCATTTCTTTACAATATTGAAGGTAAGGACAATTGAAGAAACTAAGCAGATTCTTTGAATGTGCTTGCACAATTTGTCTTTACTGCTTATTGTGAAGCTATCTTTCCATACTTTGAATCATTTCTTGATCATTTCTTTGTGAATCATTTTCTTGAAATCTGGAAAGCTGACATAAATTCCTGAATACAGGAAACTCAAATGAATGGACTCTGAGCAAGTTCATCACAGGCTGAAAAGATCATTTTGCAGTCACAAAGAAAATTGTTTGTGAGATGTTTATGGGAAATAAGCCCTGCAGCAAGTGTACAGTCAACTCTCAAAATTTGATTCTGTATATACTTCTATAACCATCAAAGCTTAAAACAGGTTAAAAAACATGATGAACACTCCAAGTTGCATAAGACAGCTGAGCCAGTGGCGCAATGGATAACGCTTCTGACTACGGATCAGAAGATTGTAGGTTCGACTCCTACCTGGCTCGTTTAAGTTGCCGTGATCGTATAGTGGTTAGTACTCTGCGTTGTGGCCGCAGCAACCCTGGTTCGAATCCGGGTCACGGCATTTTCATTTTATTTCTCACACATCCATTTCTTTACAATATTGAAGGTAAGGACAATTGAAGAAACTAAGCAGATTCTTTGAATGTGCTTGCACAATTTGTCTTTACTGCTTATTGTGAAGCTATCTTTCCATACTTTGAATCATTTCTTTGTGAATCATTTTCTTGAAATCTGGAAAGCTGACATAAATTCCTGAATACAGGAAACTCAAATGAATGGACTCTGAGCAAGTTCATCACAGGCTGAAAAGATCATTTTGCAGTCACAAAAAATTTTTTTGTGAGATGTTTATGGGAAATAAGCCCTGCAGCAAGTGTACAGTCAACTCTCAAAATTTGATTCTGTATATACTTCAATAACCATCAAAGCTTGAAACAGGTTCAAAAACAGGATGAACACTCCAAGTGGCATAAGACAGCTGGGCCAGTGGCGCAATGGATAACGCATCTGACTACGGATCAGCAGATTGTATGTTCGACTCCTACCTGGCTCGTTTAAGTTGCCGTGATCGTATAGTGGTTAGTACTCTGCGTTGTGGCAGCAGCAACCCCGGTTCTAATCCGGGTCACGGCATTTTCATTTTATTTCTCACACATCCATTTCTTTACAATATTGAAGGTAAGGACAATTGAAGAAACTAAGCAGATTCTTTGAATGTGCTTGCACAATTTGTCTTTACTGCTTATTGTGAAGCTATCTTTCCATACTTTGAATCATTTCTTGATCATTTCTTTGTGAATCGTTTTCTTGAAATCTGGAAAGCTGACATAAATTCCTGAATACAGGGAACTCAAATGAATTGACTCTGAGCAAGTTCATCACAGGCTGAAAAGATCATTTTGCAGTCACAAAGAAAATTGTTTGTGAGATGTTTATGGGAAATAAGCCCTGCAGCAAGTGTACAGTCAACTCTCAAAATTTGATTCTGTATATACTTCAATAACCATCAAAGCTTGAAACAGGTTCAAATACATGATGAACACTCCAAAGTGGTATAAGACAGCTGGGCCAGTGGCGCAATGGATAACGCGTCTGACTACAGATCAGAAGATTGTAGGTTCGACTCCTACCTGGCTCGTTTAAGTTGTCGTGATTGTATAGTGGTTAGTACTCTGTGTTGTGGCCACAGCAACCCCGGTTCGAATCCGGGTCACGGCATTTTCATTTTATTTCTCACACATCCATTTCTTTACAATATTGAAGGTAAGGACAATTGAAGAAACTAAGCAGATTCTTTGACTGTGCTTGCACAATTTGTCTTTACTGCTTATTGTGAAGCTATCTTTCCATACTTTGAATCATTTCTTTGTTAATCATTTTCTTGAAATCTGGAAAGCTGACATAAATTCCTGAATACAGGAAACTCAAATGAATGGACTCTGAGCAACTTCATCACAGGCTGAAAAGATCATTTTGCAGTCACAAAGAAAATTGTTTGCGAGATGTTTATGGGAAATAAGCCCTGCAGCAAGTGTACAGTCAACTCTCAAACTTTGATTCTGTATATACTTCAATAACCATCAAAGCTTGAAACAGGTTCAAAAACTTGATGAACACTCCAAGTGGCATACAACAGCTGGGCCAGTGGCGTAATGGATAACGCGTTTGACTACAGATCAGCAGATTGTAGGTTCGACTACTACCTTGCTCGTTTAAGTTGCTGTGATTGTATAGTGGTTAGTACTCTGCGTTGTGGCCGCAGCAACCCCGGTTCGAATCCAGGTCACGGCATTTTCATTTTATTTCTCACACATCCATTTCTTTACAATTTTGAAGGTAAGGACAATTGAAGAAACTAAGCATATTCTTTGAATGTGCTTGCACAATTTGTCTTTACTGCTTATTGTGAAGTTATCTTTCCATACTTTGAATCATTTCTTGATCATTTCTTTGTGAATCATTTTCTTGAAATCTGGAAAGCTGACATAAATTCCTGAATACAGGAAACTCAAATGAATGGACTCTGAGCAAGTTCATCACAGGCTGAAAAGATCATTTTGCAGTCACAAAGAAAATTGTTTGTGAGATGTTTATGGGAAATAAGCCCTGCAGCAAGTGTACAGTCAACTCTCAAAATTTGATTCTGTATATACTTGAATAACCATCAAAGCTTGAAACAGGTTCAAAAACATGATGAACACTCCAAGTGGCATAAGACAGCTGGCCAGTGGCGCAATGGATAAAACATCTGACTACGGATCAGCAGATTGTAGGTTCGACTCCTACCTGGCTCGTTTAAGTTGCCGTGATCGTATAGTGGTTAGTACTCTGAGTTGTGGCCGCAGCAACCCCGGGTCACGGCATTTTCATTTTATTTCTCACACATCCATTTCTTTACAATATTGAAGGTAAGGACAATTGAAGAAACTAAGCAGATTCTTTGAATGTGCTTGCACAATTTGTCTTTACTGCTTATTGTGAAGCTATCTTTCCATACTTTGAATCATTTCTTGATCATTTCTTTGTGAATCGTTTTCTTGAAATCTGGAAAGCTGACATAAATTCCTGAATACAGGAAACTCAAATGAATGGACTCTGAGCAAGTTCATCACAGGCTGAAAAGATTATTTTGCAGTCACAAAGAAAATTGTTTGTGAGATGTTTATGGGAAATAAGCCCTGCAGCAAGTGTACAGTCAACTCTGAAAATTTGATTCTGTATATACTTCAACAACCATCAAAGCTTGAAACAGGTTCAAAAACATGATGAACACTCCAAAGTGATATAAGACAGCTGGGCCAGTGGCGCAATGGATAACGCGTCTGACTACGGATCAGAAGATTGTAGGTTCGACTCCTACCTGGCTCGTTTAAGTTGCCGTGATCGTATAGTGGTTAGTACTCTGAGTTGTGGCTGCAGCAACCCCGGTTCGAATCCGGGTCACGGCATTTTCATTTTATTTCTCACACATCCATTTCTTTACAATATTGAAGGTAAGGACAATTGAAGAAACTAAGCAGATTCTTTGAATGTGCTTGCACAATTTGTCTTTACTGCTTATTGTGAAGCTATCTTTCCATACTTTGAATCATTTCTTGATCATTTCTTTGTGAATCGTTTTCTTGAAATCTGGAAAGCTGACATAAATTCCTGAATACAGGAAACTCAAATGAATGGACTCTGAGCAAGTTCATCACAGGCTGAAAAGATTATTTTGCAGTCACAAAGAAAATTGTTTGTGAGATGTTTATGGGAAATAAGCCCTGCAGCAAGTGTACAGTCAACTCTGAAAATTTGATTCTGTATATACTTCAACAACCATCAAAGCTTGAAACAGGTTCAAAAACATGATGAACACTCCAAAGTAGTATAAGACAGCTGGGCCAGTGGCGCAATGGATAACGCGTCTGACTACGGATCAGAAGATTGTAGGTTTGACTCCTACCTGGCTCGTTTAAGTTGCCGTGATCCTATAGTGGTTAGTACTCTGCGTTATGGCCGCAGCAACCCCGGTTCGAATCCGGGTCACGGCATTTTCATTTTATTTCTCACTCATCCATTTCTTTACAATATTGAAGGTAAGGACAATTGAAGAAACTAAGCAGATTCTTTGAATGTGCTTGCACAATTTGTCTTTACTGCTTATTGTGAAGCTATCTTTCCATACTTTGAATCATTTCTTTGTGAATCATTTTCTTGAAATCTGGAAAGCTGACATAAATTCCTGAATACAGGAAACTCAAATGAATGGACTCTGAGCAAGTTCATCACAGGCTGAAAAGATTATTTTGTTGTCACAAAGAAAATTGTTTGTGAGATGTTTATGGGAAATAAGCCCTGCAGCAAGTGTACAGTCAACTCTGAAAATTTGATTCTGTATATACTTCAACAACCATCAAAGCTTGAAACAGGTTCAAAAACATGATGAACACTCCAAAGTGGTTTAAGACAGCTGGGCCAGTGGCGCAATGGATAACGCGTCTGACTACGGATCAGAAGATTGTAGGTTCGACTCCTACCTTGCTCGTTTAAATTGCCGTGATCGTATAGTGGTTAGTACTCTGCGTTGTGGCCGCAGCAACCCTGGTTCGAATCCGGGTCACGGCATTTTCATTTTATTTCTCACACATCCATTTCTTTACAATATTGAAGGTAAGGACAATTGAAGAAACTAAGCAGATTCTTTGAATGTGCTTGCACAATTTGTCTTTACTGCTTATTGTGAAGCTATCTTTCCATACTTTGAATCATTTCTTTGTGAATCATTTTCTTGAAATCTGGAAAGCTGACATAAATTCCTGAATACAGGAAACTCAAATGAATGGACTCTGAGCAAGTTCATCACAGGCTGAAAAGATCATTTTGCAGTCACAAAAAAAATTGTTTGTGAGATGTTTATGGGAAATAAGCCCTGCAGCAAGTGTACAGTCAACTCTCAAAATTTGATTCTGTATATACTTCAATAACCATCAAAGCTTGAAACAGGTTCAAAAACAGGATGAACACTCCAAGTGGCATAAGACAGCTGGGCCAGTGGCGCAATGGATAACGCATCTGACTACGGATCAGCAGATTGTATGTTCGACTCCTACCTGGCTCGTTTAAGTTGCCGTGATCGTATAGTGGTTAGTACTCTGCGTTGTGGCCGCAGCAACCCCGGTTCTAATCCGGGTCACGGCATTTTCATTTTATTTCTCACACATCCATTTCTTTACAATATTGAAGGTAAGGACAATTGAAGAAACTAAGCAGATTCTTTGAATGTGCTTGCACAATTTGTCTTTACTGGTTATTGTGAAGCTATCTTTCCATACTTTGAATCATTTCTTGATCATTTCTTTGTGAATCATTTTCTTGAAATCTGGAAAGCTGACATAAATTCCTGAATACAGGAAACTCAAATGAATGGACTCTGAGCAAGTTCATCACAGGCTGAAAAGATCATTTTGCAGTCACAAAGAAAATTGTTTGTGAGATGTTTATGGGAAATAAGCCCTGCAGCAAGTGTACAGTCAACTCTCAAAATTTGATTCTGTATATACTTCTATAACCATCAAAGCTTGAAACAGGTTCAAAAACATGATGAACACTCCAAGTTGCATAAGACAGCTGAGCCAGTGGCGCAATGGATAACGCTTCTGACTACGGATCAGAAGATTGTAGGTTCGACTCCTACCTGGCTCGTTTAAGTTGCCGTGATCGTATAGTGGTTAGTACTCTGCGTTGTGGCCGCAGCAACCCCGGGTCACGGCATTTTCATTTTATTTCTCACACATCCATTTCTTTACAATATTGAAGGTAAGGACAATTGAAGAAACTAAGCAGATTCTTTGAATGTGCTTGCACAATTTGTCTTTACTGCTTATTGTGAAGCTATCTTTCCATACTTTGAATCATTTCTTGATCATTTCTTTGTGAATCGTTTTCTTGAAATCTGGAAAGCTGACATAAATTCCTGAATACAGGAAACTCAAATGAATGGACTCTGAGCAAGTTCATCACAGGCTGAAAAGATTATTTTGCAGTCACAAAGAAAATTGTTTGTGAGATGTTTATGGGAAATAAGCCCTGCAGCAAGTGTACAGTCAACTCTGAAAATTTGATTCTGTATATACTTCAACAACCATCAAAGCTTGAAACAGGTTCAAAAACATGATGAACACTCCAAAGTGGTATAAGACAGTTGGGCCAGTGGCGCAATGGATAACGCGTCTGACTACGGATCAGAAGATTGTAGGTTCGACTCCTACCTGGCTCGTTTAAGTTGCCGTGATCGTATAGTGGTTAGTACTCTGAGTTGTGGCCGCAGCAACCCCGGTTCGAATCCGGGTCACGGCATTTTCATTTTATTTCTCACACATCCATTTCTTTACAATATTGAAGGTAAGGACAATTGAAGAAACTAAGCAGATTCTTTGAATGTGCTTGCACAATTTGTCTTTACTGCTTATTGTGAAGCTATCTTTCCATACTTTGAATCATTTCTTGATCATTTCTTTGTGAATCGTTTTCTTGAAATCTGGAAAGCTGACATAAATTCCTGAATACAGGAAACTCAAATGAATGGACTCTGAGCAAGTTCATCACAGGCTGAAAAGATTATTTTGCAGTCACAAAGAAAATTGTTTGTGAGATGTTTATGGGAAATAAGCCCTGCAGCAAGTGTACAGTCAACTCTGAAAATTTGATTCTGTATATACTTCAACAACCATCAAAGCTTGAAACAGGTTCAAAAACATGATGAACACTCCAAAGTAGTATAAGACAGCTGGGCCAGTGGCGCAATGGATAACGCGTCTGACTACGGATCAGAAGATTGTAGGTTCGACTCCTACCTGGCTTGTTTAAATTGCCGTGATCGTATAGTGGTTAGTACTCTGCGTTGTGGCCGCAGCAACCCTGGTTCGAATCCGGGTCACGGCATTTTCATTTTATTTCTCACACATCCATTTCTTTACAATATTGAAGGTAAGGACAATTGAAGAAACTAAGCAGATTCTTTGAATGTGCTTGCACAATTTGTCTTTACTGCTTATTGTGAAGCTATCTTTCCATACTTTGAATCATTTCTTTGTGAATCATTTTCTTGAAATCTGGAAAGCTGACATAAATTCCTGAATACAGGAAACTCAAATGAATGGACTCTGAGCAAGTTCATCACAGGCTGAAAAGATCATTTTGCAGTCACAAAAATTTTTTTTGTGAGATGTTTATGGGAAATAAGCCCTGCAGCAAGTGTACAGTCAACTTTCAAAATTTGATTCTGTATATACTTCAATAACCATCAAAGCTTGAAACAGGTTCAAAAACAGGATGAACACTCCAAGTGACATAAGACAGCTGGGCCAGTGGCGCAATGGATAACGCATCTGACTACGGATCAGCAGATTGTATGTTCGACTCCTACCTGGCTCGTTTAAGTTGCCGTGATCGTATAGTGGTTAGTACTCTGCGTTGTGGCAGCAGCAACCCCGGTTCTAATCCGGGTCACGGCATTTTCATTTTATTTCTCACACATCCATTTCTTTACAATATTGAAGGTAAGGACAATTGAAGAAACTAAGCAGATTCTTTGAATGTGCTTGCACAATTTGTCTTTACTGCTTATTGTGAAGCTATCTTTCCATACTTTGAATCATTTCTTGATCATTTCTTTGTGAATCGTTTTCTTGAAATCTGGAAAGCTGACATAAATTCCTGAATACAGGGAACTCAAATGAATTGACTCTGAGCAAGTTCATCACAGGCTGAAAAGATCATTTTGCAGTCACAAAGAAAATTGTTTGTGAGATGTTTATGGGAAATAAGCACTGCAGCAAGTGTACAGTCAACTCTCAAAATTTGATTCTGTATATACTTCAATAACCATCAAAGCTTGAAACAGGTTCAAATACATGATAAACACTCCAAAGTGGTATAAGACAGCTGGGCCAGTGGCGCAATGGGTAACGCGTCTGACTACAGATCAGAAGATTGTAGGTTCGACTCCTACCTGGCTCGTTTAAGTTGCCGTGATCGTATAGTGGTTAGTACTCTGCGTTGTGGCCGCAGCAACCCCGGTTCGAATCCGGGTCATGGCATTTTCATTTTATTTCTCACACATCCATTTCTTTACAATATTGAAGGTAAGGACAATTGAAGAAACTAAGCAGATTCTTTGAATGTGCTTGCACAATTTGTCTTTACTGCTTATTGTGAAGCTATCTTTCCATACTTTGAATCATTTCTTGATCATTTCTTTGTGAATCGTTTTCTTGAAATCTGGAAAGCTGACATAAATTCCTGAATACAGGAAACTCAAATGAATGGACTCTGAGCAAGTTCATCACAGGCTGAAAAGATTATTTTGCAGTCACAAAGAAAATTGTTTGTGAGATGTTTATGGGAAATAAGCCCTGCAGCAAGTGTACAGTCAACTCTGAAAATTTGATTCTGTATATACTTCAACAACCATCAAAGCTTGAAACAGGTTCAAAAACATGATGAACACTCCAAAGTGGTATAAGACAGCTGGGCCAGTGGCGCAATGGATAACGCGTCTGATTACGGATCAGAAGATTGTAGGTTCGACTCCTACCTGGCTCGTTTAAGTTGTCGTGATTGTATAGTGGTTAGTACTCTGTGTTGTGGCCACAGCAACCCCGGTTCGAATCCGGGTCACGGCATTTTCATTTTATTTCTCACACATCCATTTCTTTACAATATTGAAGGTAAGGACAATTGAAGAAACTAAGCAGATTCTTTGAATGTGCTTGCACAATTTGTCTTTACTGCTTATTGTGAAGCTATCTTTCCATACTTTGAATCATTTCTTTGTTAATCATTTTCTTGAAATCTGGAAAGCTGACATAAATTCCTGAATACAGGAAACTCAAATGAATGGACTCTGAGCAAGTTCATCACAGGCTGAAAAGATTATTTTGTTGTCACAAAGAAAATTGTTTGTGAGATGTTTATGGGAAATAAGCCCTGCAGCAAGTGTACAGTCAACTCTGAAAATTTGATTCTGTATATACTTCAACAACCATCAAAGCTTGAAACAGGTTCAAAAACATGATGAACACTCCAAAGTGGTTTAAGACAGCTGGGCCAGTGGCGCAATGGATAACGCGTCTGACTACGGATCAGAAGATTGTAGGTTCGACTCCTACCTGACTCGTTTAAGTTGCCGTGATCGTATAGTGCAGGCATGTCCAAACTGCGGCCCTCCAGCTGTTGAAAAACTACACATCCCAGCATGCCCTGACACAACTTTAGCATTCTCTGACAGAAAAACTGTGTCAGGGCATGCTGGGATATGTAGTTTCACAACAGCTGGAGGGCCGCAGTTTGGACATGCCTGGTATAGTGGTTAGTACTCTGCGTTGTGGCCGCAGCAACCCTGGTTCGAATCCAGGGCATGGCATTTTCATTTTATTTCTCACACATCCATTTCTTTACAATATTGAAGGTAAGGACAATTGAAGAAACTAAGCAGATTCTTTGAATGTGCTTGCACAATTTGTCTTTACTGCTTATTGTGAAGCTATCTTTCCATACTTTGAATCATTTCTTTGTGAATCATTTTCTTGAAATCTGGAAAGCTGACATAAATTCCTGAATACAGGAAACTCAAATGAATGGACTCTGAGCAAGTTCATCACAGGCTGAAAAGATCATTTTGCAGTCACAAAAAAAATTGTTTGTGAGATGTTTATGGGAAATAAGCCCTGCAGCAAGTGTACAGTCAACTCTCAAAATTTGATTCTGTATATACTTCAATAACCATCAAAGCTTGAAACAGGTTCAAAAACAGGATGAACACTCCAAGTGGCATAAGACAGCTGGGCCAGTGGCGCAATGGATAACGCATCTGACTACGGATCAGCAGATTGTATGTTCGACTCCTACCTGGCTTGTTTAAGTTGCTGTGATCGTATAGTGGTTAGTACTCTGCGTTGTGGCCGCAGCAACCCCGGTTCGAATCCAGGTCACGGCATTTTCATTTTATTTCTCACACATCCATTTCTTTACAATATTGAAGGTAAGGACAATTGAAGAAACTAAGCAGATTCTTTGAATGTGCTTGCACAATTTGTCTTTACTGCTTATTGTCAAGCTATCTTTCCATACTTTGAATCATTTCTTGATCATTTCTTTGTGAATCGTTTTCTTGAAATCTGGAAAGCTGACATAAATTCCTGAATACAGGAAACTCAAATGAATGGACTCTGAGCAAGTTCATCACAGGCTGAAAAGATCATTTTGCAGTCACAAAGAAAATTGTTTGTGAGATGTTTATGGGAAATAAGCCCTGCAGCAAGTGTACAGTCAACTCTCAAAATTTGATTCTGTATATACTTGAATAACCATCAAAGCTTGAAACAGGTTCAAAAACATGATGAACACTCCAAAATGGTATAAGACAGCTGGGCCAGTGGCGCAATGGATAACGCATCTGACTACGGATCAGAAGATTGTAGGTTCGACTCCTACCTGGCTCGTTTAAGTTGCCGTGATCGTATAGTGGTTAGTACTCTGCGTTGTGGCCGCAGCAACCCCGGTTCGAATCCGGGTCACGGCATTTTCATTTTATTTCTCACACATCCATTTCTTTACAATATTGAAGGTAAGGACAATTGAAGAAACTAAGCAGATTCTTTGAATGTGCTTGCACAATTTGTCTTTACTGCTTATTGTGAAGCTATCTTTCCATACTTTGAATCATTTCTTTGTGAATCATTTTCTTGAAATCTGGAAAGCTGACATAAATTCCTGAATACAGGAAACTCAAATGAATGGACTCTGAGCAAGTTCATCACAGGCTGAAAAGATTATTTTGTTGTCACAAAGAAAATTGTTTGTGAGATGTTTATGGGAAATAAGCCCTGCAGCAAGTGTACAGTCAACTCTGAAAATTTGATTCTGTATATACTTCAACAACCATCAAAGCTTGAAACAGGTTCAAAAACATGATGAACACTCCAAAGTGGTTTAAGACAGCTGGGCCAGTGGCGCAATGGATAACGCGTCTGACTACGGATCAGAAGATTGTAGGTTCGACTCCTACCTGGCTCGTTTAAGTTGCCGTGATCGTATAGTGGTTAGTACTCTGCGTTGTGGCCACAGCAACCCTGGTTCGAATCTGGGTCACGGCATTTTCATTTTATTTCTCACACATCCATTTCTTTACAATATTGAAGGTAAGGACAATTGAAGAAACTAAGCAGATTCTTTGAATGTGCTTGCACAATTTGTCTTTACTGCTTATTGTGAAGCTATCTTTCCATACTTTGAATCATTTCTTTGTGAATCATTTTCTTGAAATCTGGAAAGCTGACATAAATTCCTGAATACAGGAAACTCAAATGAATGGACTCTGAGCAAGTTCATCACAGGCTGAAAAGATCATTTTGCAGTCACAAAAAAAATTGTTTGTGAGATGTTTATGGGAAATAAGCCCTGCAGCAAGTGTACAGTCAACTCTCAAAATTTGATTCTGTATATACTTCAATAACCATCAAAGCTTGAAACAGGTTCAAAAACAGGATGAACACTCCAAGTGGCATAAGACAGCTGGGCCAGTGGCGCAATGGATAACGCATCTGACTACGGATCAGCAGATTGTATGTTCGACTCCTACCTGGCTCGTTTAAGTTGCCGTGATCGTATAGTGGTTAGTACTCTGCGTTGTGGCTGCAGCAACCCCGGTTCGAATCCGGGTCACGGCATTTTCATTTTATTTCTCACACATCCATTTCTTTACAATATTGAAGGTAAGGACAATTGAAGAAACTAAGCAGATTCTTTGAATGTGCTTGCACAATTTGTCTTTACTGCTTATTGTGAAGCTATCTTTCCATACTTTGAATCATTTCTTGATCATTTCTTTGTGAATCGTTTTCTTGAAATCTGGAAAGCTGACATAAATTCCTGAATACAGGAAACTCAAATGAATGGACTCTGAGCAAGTTCATCACAGGCTGAAAAGATTATTTTGCAGTCACAAAGAAAATTGTTTGTGAGATGTTTATGGGAAATAAGCCCTGCAGCAAGTGTACAGTCAACTCTGAAAATTTGATTCTGTATATACTTCAACAACCATCAAAGCTTGAAACAGGTTCAAAAACATGATGAACACTCCAAAGTAGTATAAGACAGCTGGGCCAGTGGCGCAATGGATAACGCGTCTGACTACGGATCAGAAGATTGTAGGTTCGACTCCTACCTGGCTCGTTTAAGTTGCCGTGATCGTATAGTGGTTAGTACTCTGCGTTGTGGCCGCAGCAACCCCGGTTCGAATCCGGGTCACGGCATTTTCATTTTATTTCTCACACATCCATTTCTTTACAATATTGAAGGTAAGGACAATTGAAGAAACTAAGCAGATTCTTTGAATGTGCTTGCACAATTTGTCTTTACTGCTTATTGTGAAACTATCTTTCCATACTTTGAATCATTTCTTTGTGAATCATTTTCTTGAAATCTGGAAAGCTGACATAAATTCCTGAATACAGGAAACTCAAATGAATGGACTCTGAGCAAGTTCATCACAGGCTGAAAAGATTATTTTGTTGTCACAAAGAAAATTGTTTGTGAGATGTTTATGGGAAATAAGCCCTGCAGCAAGTGTACAGTCAACTCTGAAAATTTGATTCTGTATATACTTCCACAACCATCAAAGCTTGAAACAGGTTCAAAAACATGATGAACACTCCAAAGTGGTTTAAGACAGCTGGGCCAGTGGCGCAATGGATAACGCGTCTGACTACGGATCAGAAGATTGTAGGTTCGACTCCTACCTGGCTCGTTTAAGTTGCCGTGATCGTATAGTGGTTAGTACTCTGCGTTGTAGCCGCAGCAACCCCGGTTCTAATCCGGGTCACGGCATTTTCATTTTATTTCTCACACATCCATTTCTTTACAATATTGAAGGTAAGGACAATTGAAGAAACTAAGCAGATTCTTTGAATGTGCTTGCAGAATTTGTCTTTACTGCTTATTGTGAAGCTATCTTTCCATACTTTGAATCATTTATTTGTGAATCATTTTCTTGAAATCTGGAAAGCTGACATAAATTCCTGAATACAGGAAACTCAAATGAATGGACTCTGAGCAAGTTCATCACAGGCTGAAAAGATCATTTTGCAGTCACAAAAAAAATTGTTTGTGAGATGTTTATGGGAAATAAGCCCTGCAGAAAGTGTACAGTCAACTCTCAAAATTTGATTCTGTATATACTTCAATAACCATCAAAGCTTGAAACAGGTTCAAAAACAGGATGAACACTCCAAGTGGCATAAGACAGCTGGGCCAGTGGCGCAATGGATAACGCATCTGACTACGGATCAGCAGATTGTATGTTCGACTCCTACCTGGCTCGTTTAAGTTGCCGTGATCGTATAGTGGTTAGTACTCTGCGTTGTGGCCGCAGCAACCCCGGTTCGAATCCGGGTCACGGCATTTTCATTTTATTTCTCACACATCCATTTCTTTACAATATTGAAGGTAAGGACAATTGAAGAAACTAAGCAGATTCTTTGAATGTGCTTGCACAATTTGTCTTTACTGCTTATTGTGAAGCTATCTTTCCATACTTTGAATCATTTCTTGATCATTTCTTTGTGAATCATTTTCTTGAAGTCTGGAAAGCTGACATAAATTCCTGAATACAGGAAACTCAAATGAATTGACTCTGAGCAAGTTCATCACAGGCTGAAAAGATCATTTTGCAGTCACAAAGAAAATTGTTTGTGAGATGTTTATGGGAAATAAGCCCTGCAGCAAGTGTACAGTCAACTCTCAAAATTTGATTCTGTATATACTTGAATAACCATCAAAGCTTGAAACAGGTTCAAAAACATGATGAACACTCCAAGTGGCATAAGACAGCTGGCCAGTGGCGCAATGGATAAAACATCTGACTACGGATCAGCAGATTGTAGGTTCGACTCCTACCTGGCTTGTTTAAGTTGCCGTGATCGTATAGTGGTTAGTACTCTGGGTTGTGTCCGCAGCAACCCCGGTTCGAATCCGGGTCATCGCATTTTCATTTTATTTCTCACACATCCATTTCTTTACAATATTGAAGGTAAGGACAATTGAAGAAACTAAGCAGATTCTTTGAATGTGCTTGCACAATTTGTCTTTACTGCTTATTGTGAAGCTATCTTTCCATACTTTGAATCATTTCTTGATCATTTCTTTGTGAATCATTTTCTTGAAATCTGGAAAGCTGACATAAATTCCTGAATACAGGAAACTCAAATGAATGGACTCTGAGCAAGTTCATCACAGGCTGAAAAGATCATTTTGCAGTCACAAAGAAAATTGTTTGTGAGATGTTTATGGGAAATAAGCCCTGCAGCAAGTGTACAGTCAACTCTCAAAATTTGATTCTGTATATACTTCTATAACCATCAAAGCTTGAAACAGGTTCAAAAACATGATGAACACTCCAAGTGGCATAAGACAGCTGGGCCAGTGGCGCAATGGATAACGCTTCTGACTACGGATCAGAAGATTGAAGGTTCGACTCCTACCTGGCTCGTTTAAGTTGCCGTGATCGTATAGTGGTTAGTACTCTGTGTTGTGGCCGCAGCAACCCCAGTTCGAATCCGGGTCACGGCATTTTCATTTTATTTCTCACACATCCATTTCTTTACAATATTGAAGGTAAGGACAATTGAAGAAACTAAGCAGATTCTTTGAATGTGCTTGCACAATTTGTCTTTACTGCTTATTGTGAAGCTATCTTTCCATACTTTGAATCATTTCTTGATCATTTCTTTGTGAATCGTTTTCTTGAAATCTGGAAAGCTGACATAAATTCCTGAATACAGGAAACTCAAATGAATGGACTCTGAGCAAGTTCATCACAGGCTGAAAAGATTATTTTGCAGTCACAAAGAAAATTGTTTGTGAGATGTTTATGGGAAATAAGCCCTGCAGCAAGTGTACAGTCAACTCTGAAAATTTGATTCTGTATATACTTCAACAACCATCAAAGCTTGAAACAGGTTCAAAAACATGATGAACACTCCAAAGTAGTATAAGACAGCTGGGCCAGTGGCGCAATGGATAACGCGTCTGACTACGGATCAGAAGATTGTAGGTTCGACTCCTACCTGGCTCGTTTAAGTTGCCGTGATCGTATAGTGGTTAGTACTCGGCGTTGTGGCCGCAGCAACCCCGGTTCGAATCCGGGTCACGGCATTTTCATTTTATTTCTCACACATCCATTTCTTTACAATATTGAAGGTAAGGACAATTGAAGAAACTAAGCAGATTCTTTGAATGTGCTTGCACAATTTGTCTTTACTGCTTATTGTGAAGCTATCTTTCCATACTTTAAATCATTTCTTGATCATTTCTTTGTGAATCGTTTTCTGGAAATCTGGAAAGCTGACATAAATTCCTGAATACAGGAAACTCAAATGAATGGACTCTGAGCAAGTTCATCACAGGCTGAAAAGATTATTTTGCAGTCACAAAGAAAATTGTTTGTGAGATGTTTATGGGAAATAAGCCCTGCAGCAAGTGTACAGTCAACTCTGAAAATTTGATTCTGTATATACTTCAACAACCATCAAAGCTTGAAACAGGTTCAAAAACATGATGAACACTCCAAAGTGGTATAAGACAGCTGGGCCAGTGGCGCAATGGATAACGCGTCTGATTACGGATCAGAAGATTGTAGGTTCGACTCCTACCTGGCTCGTTTAAGTTGTCGTGATTGTATAGTGGTTAGTACTCTGTGTTGTGGCCACAGCAACCCCGGTTCGAATCCGGGTCACGGCATTTTCATTTTATTTCTCACACATCCATTTCTTTACAATATTGAAGGTAAGGACAATTGAAGAAACTAAGCAGATTCTTTGAATGTGCTTGCACAATTTGTCTTTACTGCTTATTGTGAAGCTATCTTTCCATACTTTGAATCATTTCTTTGTTAATCATTTTCTTGAAATCTG
This sequence comes from Pseudophryne corroboree, assembly GCF_028390025.1. Taxonomy (NCBI): domain Eukaryota; kingdom Metazoa; phylum Chordata; class Amphibia; order Anura; family Myobatrachidae; genus Pseudophryne; species Pseudophryne corroboree. Next base: position 96,966,638 of record NC_086449.1, read on the forward strand.
GAAAGCTGACATAAATTCCTGAATACAGGAAACTCAAATGAATGGACTCTGAGCAAGTTCATCACAGGCTGAAAAGATTATTTTGTTGTCACAAAGAAAATTGTTTGTGAGATGTTTATGGGAAATAAGCCCTGCAGCAAGTGTACAGTCAACTCTGAAAATTTGATTCTGTATATACTTCAACAACCATCAAAGCTTGAAACAGGTTCAAAAACATGATGAACACTCCAAAGTGGTTTAAGACAGCTGGGCCAGTGGCGCAATGGATAACGCGTCTGACTACGGATCAGAAGATTGTAGGTTCGACTCCTACCTGGCTCGTTTAAGTTGCCGTGATCGTATAGTGGTTAGTACTCTGCGTTGTGGCCGCAGCAACCCTGGTTCGAATCCAGGGCATGGCATTTTCATTTTATTTCTCACACATCCATTTCTTTACAATATTGAAGGTAAGGACAATTGAAGAAACTAAGCAGATTCTTTGAATGTGCTTGCACAATTTGTCTTTACTGCTTATTGTGAAGCTATCTTTCCATACTTTGAATCATTTCTTTGTGAATCATTTTCTTGAAATCTGGAAAGCTGACATAAATTCCTGAATACAGGAAACTCAAATGAATGGACTCTGAGCAAGTTCATCACAGGCTGAAAAGATCATTTTGCAGTCACAAAAAAAATTGTTTGTGAGATGTTTATGGGAAATAAGCCCTGCAGCAAGTGTACAGTCAACTCTCAAAATTTGATTCTGTATATACTTCAATAACCATCAAAGCTTGAAACAGGTTCAAAAACAGGATGAACACTCCAAGTGGCATAAGACAGCTGGGCCAGTGGCGCAATGGATAACGCATCTGACTACGGATCAGCAGATTGTATGTTCGACTCCTACCTGGCTTGTTTAAGTTGCTGTGATCGTATAGTGGTTAGTACTCTGCGTTGTGGCCGCAGCAACCCCGGTTCGAATCCAGGTCACGGCATTTTCATTTTATTTCTCACACATCCATTTCTTTACAATATTGAAGGTAAGGACAATTGAAGAAACTAAGCAGATTCTTTGAATGTGCTTGCACAATTTGTCTTTACTGCTTATTGTCAAGCTATCTTTCCATACTTTGAATCATTTCTTGATCATTTCTTTGTGAATCGTTTTCTTGAAATCTGGAAAGCTGACATAAATTCCTGAATACAGGAAACTCAAATGAATGGACTCTGAGCAAGTTCATCACAGGCTGAAAAGATCATTTTGCAGTCACAAAGAAAATTGTTTGTGAGATGTTTATGGGAAATAAGCCCTGCAGCAAGTGTACAGTCAACTCTCAAAATTTGATTCTGTATATACTTGAATAACCATCAAAGCTTGAAACAGGTTCAAAAACATGATGAACACTCCAAAATGGTATAAGACAGCTGGGCCAGTGGCGCAATGGATAACGCATCTGACTACGGATCAGAAGATTGTAGGTTCGACTCCTACCTGGCTCGTTTAAGTTGCCGTGATCGTATAGTGGTTAGTACTCTGCGTTGTGGCCGCAGCAACCCCGGTTCGAATCCGGGTCACGGCATTTTCATTTTATTTCTCACACATCCATTTCTTTACAATATTGAAGGTAAGGACAATTGAAGAAACTAAGCAGATTCTTTGAATGTGCTTGCACAATTTGTCTTTACTGCTTATTGTGAAGCTATCTTTCCATACTTTGAATCATTTCTTTGTGAATCATTTTCTTGAAATCTGGAAAGCTGACATAAATTCCTGAATACAGGAAACTCAAATGAATGGACTCTGAGCAAGTTCATCACAGGCTGAAAAGATTATTTTGTTGTCACAAAGAAAATTGTTTGTGAGATGTTTATGGGAAATAAGCCCTGCAGCAAGTGTACAGTCAACTCTGAAAATTTGATTCTGTATATACTTCAACAACCATCAAAGCTTGAAACAGGTTCAAAAACATGATGAACACTCCAAAGTGGTTTAAGACAGCTGGGCCAGTGGCGCAATGGATAACGCGTCTGACTACGGATCAGAAGATTGTAGGTTCGACTCCTACCTGGCTCGTTTAAGTTGCCGTGATCGTATAGTGGTTAGTACTCTGCGTTGTGGCCACAGCAACCCCGGTTCGAATCTGGGTCACGGCATTTTCATTTTATTTCTCACACATCCATTTCTTTACAATATTGAAGGTAAGGACAATTGAAGAAACTAAGCAGATTCTTTGAATGTGCTTGCACAATTTGTCTTTACTGCTTATTGTGAAGCTATCTTTCCATACTTTGAATCATTTCTTTGTGAATCATTTTCTTGAAATCTGGAAAGCTGACATAAATTCCTGAATACAGGAAACTCAAATGAATGGACTCTGAGCAAGTTCATCACAGGCTGAAAAGATCATTTTGCAGTCACAAAAAAAATTGTTTGTGAGATGTTTATGGGAAATAAGCCCTGCAGCAAGTGTACAGTCAACTCTCAAAATTTGATTCTGTATATACTTCAATAACCATCAAAGCTTGAAACAGGTTCAAAAACAGGATGAACACTCCAAGTGGCATAAGACAGCTGGGCCAGTGGCGCAATGGATAACGCATCTGACTACGGATCAGCAGATTGTATGTTCGACTCCTACCTGGCTCGTTTAAGTTGCCGTGATCGTATAGTGGTTAGTACTCTGCGTTGTGGCTGCAGCAACCCCGGTTCGAATCCGGGTCACGGCATTTTCATTTTATTTCTCACACATCCATTTCTTTACAATATTGAAGGTAAGGACAATTGAAGAAACTAAGCAGATTCTTTGAATGTGCTTGCACAATTTGTCTTTACTGCTTATTGTGAAGCTATCTTTCCATACTTTGAATCATTTCTTGATCATTTCTTTGTGAATCGTTTTCTTGAAATCTGGAAAGCTGACATAAATTCCTGAATACAGGAAACTCAAATGAATGGACTCTGAGCAAGTTCATCACAGGCTGAAAAGATTATTTTGCAGTCACAAAGAAAATTGTTTGTGAGATGTTTATGGGAAATAAGCCCTGCAGCAAGTGTACAGTCAACTCTGAAAATTTGATTCTGTATATACTTCCACAACCATCAAAGCTTGAAACAGGTTCAAAAACATGATGAACACTCCAAAGTGGTTTAAGACAGCTGGGCCAGTGGCGCAATGGATAACGCGTCTGACTACGGATCAGAAGATTGTAGGTTCGACTCCTACCTGGCTCGTTTAAGTTGCCGTGATCGTATAGTGGTTAGTACTCTGCGTTGTAGCCGCAGCAACCCCGGTTCTAATCCGGGTCACGGCATTTTCATTTTATTTCTCACACATCCATTTCTTTACAATATTGAAGGTAAGGACAATTGAAGAAACTAAGCAGATTCTTTGAATGTGCTTGCAGAATTTGTCTTTACTGCTTATTGTGAAGCTATCTTTCCATACTTTGAATCATTTATTTGTGAATCATTTTCTTGAAATCTGGAAAGCTGACATAAATTCCTGAATACAGGAAACTCAAATGAATGGACTCTGAGCAAGTTCATCACAGGCTGAAAAGATCATTTTGCAGTCACAAAAAAAATTGTTTGTGAGATGTTTATGGGAAATAAGCCCTGCAGAAAGTGTACAGTCAACTCTCAAAATTTGATTCTGTATATACTTCAATAACCATCAAAGCTTGAAACAGGTTCAAAAACAGGATGAACACTCCAAGTGGCATAAGACAGCTGGGCCAGTGGCGCAATGGATAACGCATCTGACTACGGATCAGCAGATTGTATGTTCGACTCCTACCTGGCTCGTTTAAGTTGCCGTGATCGTATAGTGGTTAGTACTCTGCGTTGTGGCCGCAGCAACCCCGGTTCGAATCCGGGTCACGGCATTTTCATTTTATTTCTCACACATCCATTTCTTTACAATATTGAAGGTAAGGACAATTGAAGAAACTAAGCAGATTCTTTGAATGTGCTTGCACAATTTGTCTTTACTGCTTATTGTGAAGCTATCTTTCCATACTTTGAATCATTTCTTGATCATTTCTTTGTGAATCATTTTCTTGAAGTCTGGAAAGCTGACATAAATTCCTGAATACAGGAAACTCAAATGAATTGACTCTGAGCAAGTTCATCACAGGCTGAAAAGATCATTTTGCAGTCACAAAGAAAATTGTTTGTGAGATGTTTATGGGAAATAAGCCCTGCAGCAAGTGTACAGTCAACTCTCAAAATTTGATTCTGTATATACTTGAATAACCATCAAAGCTTGAAACAGGTTCAAAAACATGATGAACACTCCAAGTGGCATAAGACAGCTGGCCAGTGGCGCAATGGATAAAACATCTGACTATGGATCAGCAGATTGTAGGTTCGACTCCTACCTGGCTTGTTTAAGTTGCCGTGATCGTATAGTGGTTAGTACTCTGAGTTGTGTCCGCAGCAACCCCGGTTCGAATCCGGGTCATCGCATTTTCATTTTATTTCTCACACATCCATTTCTTTACAATATTGAAGGTAAGGACAATTGAAGAAACTAAGCAGATTCTTTGAATGTGCTTGCACAATTTGTCTTTACTGCTTATTGTGAAGCTATCTTTCCATACTTTGAATCATTTCTTGATCATTTCTTTGTGAATCATTTTCTTGAAATCTGGAAAGCTGACATAAATTCCTGAATACAGGAAACTCAAATGAATGGACTCTGAGCAAGTTCATCACAGGCTGAAAAGATCATTTTGCAGTCACAAAGAAAATTGTTTGTGAGATGTTTATGGGAAATAAGCCCTGCAGCAAGTGTACAGTCAACTCTCAAAATTTGATTCTGTATATACTTCTATAACCATCAAAGCTTGAAACAGGTTCAAAAACATGATGAACACTCCAAGTGGCATAAGACAGCTGGGCCAGTGGCGCAATGGATAACGCTTCTGACTACGGATCAGAAGATTGAAGGTTCGACTCCTACCTGGCTCGTTTAAGTTGCCGTGATCGTATAGTGGTTAGTACTCTGTGTTGTGGCCGCAGCAACCCCAGTTCGAATCCGGGTCACGGCATTTTCATTTTATTTCTCACACATCCATTTCTTTACAATATTGAAGGTAAGGACAATTGAAGAAACTAAGCAGATTCTTTGAATGTGCTTGCACAATTTGTCTTTACTGCTTATTGTGAAGCTATCTTTCCATACTTTGAATCATTTCTTGATCATTTCTTTGTGAATCGTTTTCTTGAAATCTGGAAAGCTGACATAAATTCCTGAATACAGGAAACTCAAATGAATGGACTCTGAGCAAGTTCATCACAGGCTGAAAAGATTATTTTGCAGTCACAAAGAAAATTGTTTGTGAGATGTTTATGGGAAATAAGCCCTGCAGCAAGTGTACAGTCAACTCTGAAAATTTGATTCTGTATATACTTCAACAACCATCAAAGCTTGAAACAGGTTCAAAAACATGATGAACACTCCAAAGCAGTATAAAACAGCTGGGCCAGTGGCGCAATGGATAACGCGTCTGACTACGGATCAGAAGATTGTAGGTTCGACTCCTTCCTGGCTCGTTTAAGTTGCCGTGATCGTATAGTGGTTAGTACTCTGCGTTGTGGCCGCAGCAACCCCGGTTCGAATCCGGGTCACGGCATTTTCATTTTATTTCTCACACATCCATTTCTTTACAATATTGAAGGTAAGGACAATTGAAGAAACTAAGCAGATTCTTTGAATGTGCTTGCACAATTTGTCTTTACTGCTTATTGTGAAGCTATCTTTCCATACTTTGAATCATTTCTTTGTGAATCATTTTCTTGAAATCTGGAAAGCTGACATAAATTCCTGAATACAGGAAACTCAAATGAATGGACTCTGAGCAAGTTCATCACAGGCTGAAAAGATTATTTTGTTGTCACAAAGAAAATTGTTTGTGAGATGTTTATGGGAAATAAGCCCTGCAGCAAGTGTACAGTCAACTCTCAAAATTTGATTCTGTATATACTTCAATAACCATCAAAGCTTGAAACAGGTTCAAAAACAGGATGAACACTCCAAGTGGCATAAGACAGCTGGGCCAGTGGCGCAATGGATAACGCATCTGACTACGGATCAGCAGATTGTATGTTCGACTCCTACCTGGCTCGTTTAAGTTGCCGTGATCGTATAGTGGTTAGTACTCTGCGTTGTGGCCGCAGCAACCCCGGTTCGAATCCGGGTCACGGCATTTTCATTTTATTTCTCACACATCCATTTCTTTACAATATTGAAGGTAAGGACAATTGAAGAAACTAAGCAGATTCTTTGAATGTGCTTGCACAATTTGTCTTTACTGCTTATTGTGAAGCTATCTTTCCATACTTTGAATCATTTCTTGATCATTTCTTTGTGAATCATTTTCTTGAAATCTGGAAAGCTGACATAAATTCCTGAATACAGGAAACTCAAATGAATTGACTCTGAGCAAGTTCATCACAGGCTGAAAAGATCATTTTGCAGTCACAAAGAAAATTGTTTGTGAGATGTTTATGGGAAATAAGCCCTGCAGCAAGTGTACAGTCAACTCTCAAAATTTGATTCTGTATATACTTGAATAACCATCAAAGCTTGAAACAGGTTCAAAAACATGATGAACACTCCAAGTGGCATAAGACAGCTGGCCAGTGGCGCAATGGATAAAACATCTGACTACGGATCAGCAGATTGTAGGTTCGACTCCTACCTGGCTCGTTTAAGTTGCCGTGATCGTATAGTGGTTAGTACTCTGGGTTGTGTCCGCAGCAACCCCGGTTCGAATCTGGGTCATGGCATTTTCATTTTATTTCTCACACATCCATTTCTTTACAATATTGAAGGTAAGGACAATTGAAGAAACTAAGCAGATTCTTTGAATGTGCTTGCACAATTTGTCTTTACTGCTTATTGTGAAGCTATCTTTCCATACTTTGAATCATTTCTTGATCATTTCTTTGTGAATCATTTTCTTGAAATCTGGAAAGCTGACATAAATTCCTGAATACAGAAAACTCAAATGAATGGACTCTGAGCAAGTTCATCACAGGCTGAAAAGATCATTTTGCAGTCACAAAGAAAATTGTTTGTGAGATGTTTATGGGAAATAAGCCCTGCAGCAAGTGTACAGTCAACTCTCAAAATTTGATTCTGTATATACTTCTATAACCATCAAAGCTTGAAACAGGTTCAAAAACATGATGAACACTCCAAGTGGCATAAGACAGCTGGGCCAGTGGCGCAATGGATAACGCTTCTGACTACGGATCAGAAGATTGTAGGTTCGACTCCTACCTTGCTCGTTTAAGTTGCCGTGATCGTATAGTGGTTAGTACTCTGCGTTGTGGCCGCAGCAACCGCGGGTCACGGCATTTTCATTTTATTTCTCACACATCCATTTCTTTACAATATTGAAGGTAAGGACAATTGAAGAAACTAAGCAGATTCTTTGAATGTGCTTGCACAATTTGTCTTTACTGCTTATTGTGAAGCTATCTTTCCATACTTTGAATCATTTCTTGATCATTTCTTTGTGAATCGTTTTCTTGAAATCTGGAAAGCTGACATAAATTCCTGAATACAGGAAACTCAAATGAATGGACTCTGAGCAAGTTCATCACAGGCTGAAAAGATTATTTTGTTGTCACAAAGAAAATTGTTTGTGAGATGTTTATGGGAAATAAGCCCTGCAGCAAGTGTACAGTCAACTCTGAAAATTTGAATCTGTATATACTTCAACAACCATCAAATCTTGAAACAGGTTCAAAAACATGATGAACACTCCAAAGTGGTTTAAGACAGCTGGGCCAGTGGCGCAATGGATAACGCATCTGACTACGGATCAGCAGATTGTATGTTCGATTCCTACCTGGCTCGTTTAAGTTGCCGTGATCGTATAGTGGTTAGTACTCTGCGTTGTGGCCGCAGCAACCCCGGTTCGAATCCAGGTCACGGCATTTTCATTTTATTTCTCAGACATCCATTTCTTTACAATATTGAAGGTAAGGACAATTGAAGAAACTAAGCAGATTCTTTGAATGTGCTTGCACAATTTGTCTTTACTGCTTATTGTGAAGCTATCTTTCCATACTTTGAATCATTTCATTGTGAATCATTTTCTTGAAATCTGGAAAGCTGACATAAATTCCTGAATACAGGAAACTCAAATGAATGGACTCTGAGCAAGTTCATCACAGGCTGAAAAGATTATTTTGTTGTCACAAAGAAAATTGTTTGTGAGATGTTTATGGGAAATAAGCCCTGCAGCAAGTGTACAGTCAACTCTGAAAATTTGATTCTGTATATACTTCAACAACCATCAAAGCTTGAAACAGGTTCAAAAACATGATGAACACTCCAAAGTGGTTTAAGACAGCTGGGCCAGTGGCGCAATGGATAACGCGTCTGACTACGGATCAGAAGATTGTAGGTTCGACTCCTACCTGGCTCGTTTAAGTTGCCGTGATCGTATAGTGGTTAGTACTCTGCGTTGTGGCCGCAGCAACCCCGGTTCGAATCCGGGTCACGGCATTTTCATTTTATTTCTCACACATCCATTTCTTTACAATATTGAAGGTAAGGACAATTGAAGAAACTAAGCAGATTCTTTGAATGTGCTTGCACAATTTGTCTTTACTGCTTATTGTGAAGCTATCTTTCCATACTTTGAATCATTTCTTTGTGAATCATTTTCTTGAAATCTGGAAAGCTGACATAAATTCCTGAATACAGGAAACTCAAATGAATGGACTCTGAGCAAGTTCATCACAGGCTGAAAAGATTATTTTGTTGTCACAAAGAAAATTGTTTGTGAGATGTTTATGGGAAATAAGCCCTGCAGCAAGTGTACAGTCAACTCTGAAAATTTGATTCTGTATATACTTCAACAACCATCAAAGCTTGAAACAGGTTCAAAAACATGATGAACACTCCAAAGTGGTTTAAGACAGCTGGGCCAGTGGCGCAATGGATAACGCGTCTGACTACGGATCAGAAGATTGTAGGTTCGACTCCTACCTGGCTCGTTTAAGTTGCCGTGATCGTATAGTGGTTAGTACTCTGCGTTGTGGCCGCAGCAACCCCGGTTCGAATCCGGGTCACGGCATTTTCATTTTATTTCTCACACATCCATTTCTTTACAATATTGAAGGTAAGGACAATTGAAGAAACTAAGCAGATTCTTTGAATGTGCTTGCACAATTTGTCTTTACTGCTTATTGTGAAGCTATCTTTCCATACTTTGAATAATTTCTTTGTGAATCATTTTCTTGAAATCTGGAAAGCTGACATAAATTCCTGAATACAGGAAACTCAAATGAATGGACTCTGAGCAAGTTCATCACAGGCTGAAAAGATTATTTTGTTGTCACAAAGAAAATTGTTTGTGAGATGTTTATGGGAAATAAGCCCTGCAGCAAGTGTACAGTCAACTCTCAAAATTTGATTCTGTATATACTTCAATAACCATCAAAGCTTGAAACAGGTTCAAAAACAGGATGAACACTCCAAGTGGCATAAGACAGCTGGGCCAGTGGCGCAATGGATAACGCATCTGACTACGGATCAGCAGATTGTATGTTCGACTCCTACCTGGCTCGTTTAAGTTGCCGTGATCGTATAGTGGTTAGTACTCTGCGTTGTGGCCGCAGCAACCCTGGTTCGAATCCGGGTCATGGCATTTTCATTTTATTTCTCACACATCCATTTCTTTACAATATTGAAGGTAAGGACAATTGAAGAAACTAAGCAGATTCTTTGAATGTGCTTGCACAATTTGTCTTTACTGCTTATTGTGAAGCTATCTTTCCATACTTTGAATCATTTCTTGATCATTTCTTTGTGAATCATTTTCTTGAAATCTGGAAAGCTGACATATATTCCTGAATACAGGAAACTCAAATGAATTGACTCTGAGCAAGTTCATCACAGGCTGAAAAGATCATTTTGCAGTCACAAAGAAAATTGTTTGTGAGATGTTTATGGGAAATAAGCCCTGCAGCAAGTGTACAGTCAACTCTCAAAATTTGATTCTGTATATACTTCTATAACCATCAAAGCTTGAAACAGGTTCAAAAACATGATGAACACTCCAAGTGGCATAAGACAGCTGGGCCAGTGGCGCAATGGATAACGCTTCTGACTACGGATCAGAAGATTGTAGGTTCGACTCCTACCTTGCTCGTTTAAGTTGCCGTGATCGTATAGTGGTTAGTACTCTGCGTTGTGGCCGCAGCAACCGCGGGTCATGGCATTTTCATTTTATTTCTCACACATCCATTTCTTTACAATATTGAAGGTAAGGACAATTGAAGAAACTAAGCAGATTCTTTGAATGTGCTTGCACAATTTGTCTTTACTGCTTATTGTGAAGCTATCTTTCCATACTTTGAATCATTTCTTGATCATTTCTTTGTGAATCGTTTTCTTGAAATCTGGAAAGCTGACATAAATTCCTGAATACAGGAAACTCAAATGAATGGACTCTGAGCAAGTTCATCACAGGCTGAAAAGATTATTTTGTTGTCACAAAGAAAATTGTTTGTGAGATGTTTATGGGAAATAAGCCCTGCAGCAAGTGTACAGTCAACTCTGAAAATTTGAATCTGTATATACTTCAACAACCATCAAATCTTGAAACAGGTTCAAAAACATGATGAACACTCCAAAGTGGTTTAAGACAGCTGGGCCAGTGGCGCAATGGGTAACGCATCTGACTACGGATCAGCAGATTGTATGTTCGATTCCTACCTGGCTCGTTTAAGTTGCCATGATCGTATAGTGGTTAGTACTCTGCGTTGTGGCCGCAGCAACCCCGGTTCGAATCCGGGTCACGGCATTTTCATTTTATTTCTCAGACATCCATTTCTTTACAATACTGAAGGTAAGGACAATTGAAGAAACTAAGCAGATTCTTTGAATGTGCTTGCACAATTTGTCTTTACTGCTTATTGTGAAGCTATCTTTCCATACTTTGAATCATTTCTTTGTGAATCATTTTCTTGAAAGCTGACATAAATTCCTGAATACAGGAAACTCAAATGAATGGACTCTGAGCAAGTTCATCACAGGCTGAAAAGATCATTTTGCAGTCACAAAAAAAATTGTTTGTGAGATGTTTATGGGAAATAAGCCCTGCAGAAAGTGTACAGTCAACTCTCAAAATTTGATTCTGTATATACTTCAATAACCATCAAAGCTTGAAACAGGTTCAAAAACAGGATGAACACTCCAAGTGGCATAAGACAGCTGGGCCAGTGGCGCAATGGATAACGCATCTGACTACGGATCAGCAGATTGTATGTTCGACTCCTACCTGGCTCGTTTAAGTTGCCGTGATCGTATAGTGGTTAGTACTCTGCGTTGTGGCCGCAGCAACCCCGGTTCGAATCCGGGTCACGGCATTTTCATTTTATTTCTCACACATCCATTTCTTTACAATATTGAAGGTAAGGACAATTGAAGAAACTAAGCAGATTCTTTGAATGTGCTTGCACAATTTGTCTTTACTGCTTATTGTGAAGCTATCTTTCCATACTTTGAATCATTTCTTGATCATTTCTTTGTGAATCATTTTCTTGAAATCTGGAAAGCTGACATAAATTCCTGAATACAGGAAACTCAAATGAATGGACTCTGAGCAAGTTCATCACAGGCTGAAAAGATCATTTTGCAGTCACAAAGAAAATTGTTTGTGAGATGTTTATGGGAAATAAGCCCTGCAGCAAGTGTACAGTCAACTCTCAAAATTTGATTCTGTATATACTTGAATAACCATCAAAGCTTGAAACAGGTTCAAAAGCATGATGAACACTCCAAGTGGCATAAGACAGCTGGCCAGTGGCGCAATGGATAAAACATCTGACTACGGATCAGCAGATTGTAGGTTCGACTCCTACCTGGCTCGTTTAAGTTGCCGTGATCGTATAGTGGTTAGTACTCTGGGTTGTGTCCGCAGCAACCCCGGTTCGAATCCGGGTCATGGCATTTTCATTTTATTTCTCACACATCCATTTCTTTACAATATTGAAGGTAAGGACAATTGAAGAAACTAAGCAGATTCTTTGAATGTGCTTGCACAATTTGTCTTTACTGCTTATTGTGAAGCTATCTTTCCATACTTTGAATCATTTCTTGATCATTTCTTTGTGAATCATTTTCTTGAAATCTGGAAAGCTGACATAAATTCCTGAATACAGGAAACTCAAATGAATGGACTCTGAGCAAGTTCATCACAGGCTGAAAAGATCATTTTGCAGTCACAAAGAAAATTGTTTGTGAGATGTTTATGGGAAATAAGCCCTGCAGCAAGTGTACAGTCAACTCTCAAAATTTGATTCTGTATATACTTCTATAACCATCAAAGCTTGAAACAGGTTCAAAAACATGATGAACACTCCAAGTGGCATAAGACAGCTGGGCCAGTGGCGCAATGGATAACGCTTCTGACTACGGATCAGAAGATTGAAGGTTCGACTCCTACCTGGCTCGTTTAAGTTGCCGTGATCGTATAGTGGTTAGTACTCTGCGTTGTGGCTGCAGCAACCCCAGTTCGAATCCGGGTCACGGCATTTTCATTTTATTTCTCACACATCCATTTCTTTACAATATTGAAGGTAAGGACAATTGAAGAAACTAAGCAGATTCTTTGAATGTGCTTGCACAATTTGTCTTTACTGCTTATTGTGAAGCTATCTTTCCATACTTTGAATCATTTCTTGATCATTTCTTTGTGAATCGTTTTCTTGAAATCTGGAAAGCTGACATAAATTCCTGAATACAGGAAACTCAAATGAATGGACTCTGAGCAAGTTCATCACAGGCTGAAAAGATTATTTTGCAGTCACAAAGAAAATTGTTTGTGAGATGTTTATGGGAAATAAGCCCTGCAGCAAGTGTACAGTCAACTCTGAAAATTTGATTCTGTATATACTTCAACAACCATCAAAGCTTGAAACAGGTTCAAAAACATGATGAACACTCCAAAGCGGTATAAAACAGCTGGGCCAGTGGCGCAATGGATAACGCGTCTGACTACGGATCAGAAGATTGTAGGTTCGACTCCTTCCTGGCTCGTTTAAGTTGCCGTGATCGTATAGTGGTTAGTACTCTGCGTTGTGGCCGCAGCAACCCCGGTTCGAATCCGGGTCACGGCATTTTCATTTTATTTCTCACACATCCATTTCTTTACAATATTGAAGGTAAGAACAATTGAAGAAACTAAGCAGATTCTTTGAATGTGCTTGCACAATTTGTCTTTACTGCTTATTGTGAAGCTATCTTTCCATACTTTGAATCATTTCTTTGTGAATCATTTTCTTGAAATCTGGAAAGCTGACATAAATTCCTGAATACAGGAAACTCAAATGAATGGACTCTGAGCAAGTTCATCACAGGCTGAAAAGATTATTTTGTTGTCACAAAGAAAATTGCTTGTGAGATGTTTATGGGAAATAAGCCCTGCAGCAAGTGTACAGTCAACTCTCAAAATTTGATTCTGTATATACTTCAATAACCATCAAAGCTTGAAACAGGTTCAAAAACAGGATGAACACTCCAAGTGGCATAAGACAGCTGGGCCAGTGGCGCAATGGATAACGCGTCTGACTACGGATCAGAAGATTGTAGGTTCGACTCCTACCTGGCTCGTTTAAGTTGCCGTGATCGTATAGTGGTTAGTACTCTGCGTTGTGGCCGCAGCAACCCCGGTTCGAATCCGGGTCACGGCATTTTCATTTTATTTCTCACACATCCATTTCTTTACAATATTGAAGGTAAGGACAATTGAAGAAACTAAGCAGATTCTTTGAATGTGCTTGCACAATTTGTCTTTACTGCTTATTGTGAAGCTATCTTTCCATACTTTGAATCATTTCTTTGTGAATCATTTTCTTGAAATCTGGAAAGCTGACAAATATTCCTGAATACAGGAATCTCAAATGAATGGACTCTGAGCAAGTTCATCACAGGCTGAAAAGATCATTTTGCAGTCACAAAAAAAATTGTTTGTGAGATGTTTATGGGAAATAAGCCCTGCAGAAAGTGTACAGTCAACTCTCAAAATTTGATTCTGTATATACTTCAATAACCATCAAAGCTTGAAACAGGTTCAAAAACAGGATGAACACTCCAAGTGGCATAAGACAGCTGGGCCAGTGGCGCAATGGATAACGCATCTGACTACGGATCAGCAGATTGTATGTTCGACTCCTACCTGGCTCGTTTAAGTTGCCGTGATCGTATAGTGGTTAGTACTCTATGTTGTGGCCGCAGCAACCCCGGTTCGAATCCGGGTCACGGCATTTTCATTTTATTTCTCACACATCCATTTCTTTACAATATTGAAGGTAAGGACAATTGAAGAAACTAAGCAGATTCTTTGAATGTGCTTGCACAATTTGTCTTTACTGCTTATTGTGAAGCTATCTTTCCATACTTTGAATCATTTCTTGATCATTTCTTTGTGAATCATTTTCTTGAAATCTGGAAAGCTGACATAAATTCCTGAATACAGGAAACTCAAATGAATTGACTCTGAGCAAGTTCATCACAGGCTGAAAAGATCATTTTGCAGTCACAAAGAAAATTGTTTGTGAGATGTTTATGGGAAATAAGCCCTGCAGCAAGTGTACAGTCAACTCTCAAAATTTGATTCTGTATATACTTGAATAACCATCAAAGCTTGAAACAGGTTCAAAAACATGATGAACACTCCAAGTGGCATAAGACAGCTGGCCAGTGGCGCAATGGATAAAACATCTGACTACGGATCAGCAGATTGTAGGTTCGACTCCTACCTGGCTCGTTTAAGTTGCCGTGATCGTATAGTGGTTAGTACTCTGGGTTGTGTCCGCAGCAACCCCGGTTCGAATCCGGGTCATGGCATTTTCATTTTATTTCTCACACATCCATTTCTTTACAATATTGAAGGTAAGGACAATTGAAGAAACTAAGCAGATTCTTTGAATGTGCTTGCACAATTTGTCTTTACTGCTTATTGTGAAGCTATCTTTCCATACTTTGAATCATTTCTTGATCATTTCTTTGTGAATCATTTTCTTGAAATCTGGAAAGCTGACATAAATTCCTGAATACAGGAAACTCAAATGAATGGACTCTGGGCAAGTTCATCACAGGCTGAAAAGATCATTTTGCAGTCACAAAGAAAATTGTTTGTGAGATGTTTATGGGAAATAAGCCCTGCAGCAAGTGTACAGTCAACTCTCAAAATTTGATTCTGTATATACTTCTATAACCATCAAAGCTTGAAACAGGTTCAAAAACATGATGAACACTCCAAGTGGCATAGCACAGCTGGGCCAGTGGCGCAATGGATAACGCTTCTGACTACGGATCAGAAGATTGTAGGTTCGACTCCTACATTGCTCGTTTAAGTTGCCGTGATCGTATAGTGGTTAGTACTCTGCGTTGTGGCCGCAGCAAACCCGGGTCACGGCATTTTCATTTTATTTCTCACACATCCATTTCTTTACAATATTGAAGGTAAGGACAATTGAAGAAACTAAGCAGATTCTTTGAATGTGCTTGCACAATTTGTCTTTACTGCTTATTGTGAAGCTATCTTTCCATACTTTGAATCATTTCTTGATCATTTCTTTGTGAATCGTTTTCTTGAAATCTGGAAAGCTGACATAAATTCCTGAATACAGGAAACTCAAATGAATTGACTCTGAGCAAGTTCATCACAGGCTGAAAAGATTATTTTGTTGTCACAAAGAAAATTGTTTGTGAGATGTTTATGGGAAATAAGCCCTGCAGCAAGTGTACAGTCAACTCTGAAAATTTGAATCTGTATATACTTCAACAACCATCAAATCTTGAAACAGGTTCAAAAACATGATGAACACTCCAAAGTGGTTTAAGACAGCTGGGCCAGTGGCGCAATGAATAACGCATCTGACTACGGATCAGCAGATTGTATGTTCGACTCCTACCTGGCTCGTTTAAGTTGCCGTGATCGTATAGTGGTTAGTACTCTGCGTTGTGGCCGCAGCAACCCCGGTTCGAATCCGGGTCACAGCATTTTCATTTTATTTCTCACACATCCATTTCTTTACAATATTGAAGGTAAGGACAATTGAAGAAACTAAGCAGATTCTTTGAATGTGCTTGCACAATTTGTCTTTACTGCTTATTGTGAAGCTATCTTTCCATACTTTGAATCATTTCTTGATCATTTCTTTGTGAATCATTTTCTTGAAATCTGGAAAGCTGACATAAATTCCTGAATACAGGAAACTCAAATGAATTGACTCTGAGCAAGTTCATCACAGGCTGAAAAGATCATTTTGCAGTCACAAAGAAAATTGTTTGTGAGATGTTTATGGGAAATAAGCCCTGCAGCAAGTGTACAGTCAACTCTCAAAATTTGATTCTGTATATACTTGAATAACCATCAAAGCTTGAAACAGGTTCAAAAACATGATGAACACTCCAAGTGGCATAAGACAGCTGGCCAGTGGCGCAATGGATAAAACATCTGACTACGGATCAGCAGATTGTAGGTTCGACTCCTACCTGGCTCGTTTAAGTTGCCGTGATCGTATAGTGGTTAGTACTCTGGGTTGTGTCCGCAGCAACCCCGGTTCGAATCCGGGTCATGGCATTTTCATTTTATTTCTCACACATCCATTTCTTTACAATATTGAAGGTAAGGACAATTGAAAAAACTAAGCAGATTCTTTGAATGTGCTTGCACAATTTGTCTTTACTGCTTATTGTGAAGCTATCTTTCCATACTTTGAATCATTTCTTGATCATTTCTTTGTGAATCATTTTCTTGAAATCTGGAAAGCTGACATAAATTCCTGAATACAGGAAACTCAAATGAATGGACTCTGAGCAAGTTCATCACAGGCTGAAAAGATCATTTTGCAGTCACAAAGAAAATTGTTTGTGAGATGTTTATGGGAAATAAGCCCTGCAGCAAGTGTACAGTCAACTCTCAAAATTTGATTCTGTATATACTTCTATAACCATCAAAGCTTGAAACAGGTTCAAAAACATGATGAACACTCCAAGTGGCATAAGACAGCTGGGCCAGTGGCGCAATGGATAACGCTTCTGACTACGGATCAGAAGATTGTAGGTTCGACTCCTACCTTGCTCGTTTAAGTTGCCGTGATTGTATAGTGGTTAGTACTCTGCGTTGTGGCCGCAGCAACCCCGGGTCACGGCATTTTCATTTTATTTCTCACACATCCATTTCTTTACAATATTGAAGGTAAGGACAATTGAAGAAACTAAGCAGATTCTTTGAATGTGCTTGCACAATTTGTCTTTACTGCTTATTGTGAAGCTATCTTTCCATACTTTGAATCATTTCTTGATCATTTCTTTGTGAATCGTTTTCTTGAAATCTGGAAAGCTGACATAAATTCCTGAATACAGGAAACTCAAATGAATGGACTCTGAGCAAGTTCATCACAGGCTGAAAAGATTATTTTGTTGTCACAAAGAAAATTGTTTGTGAGATGTTTATGGGAAATAAGCCCTGCAGCAAGTGTACAGTCACCTCTGAAAATTTGAATCTGTACATACTTCAACAACCATCAAATCTTGAAACAGGTTCAAAAACATGATGAACACTCCAAAGTGGTTTAAGACAGCTGGGCCAGTGGCGCAATGGATAACGCATCTGACTACGGATCAGCAGATTGTATGTTCGACTCCTACCTGGCTCGTTTAAGTTGCCGTGATCGTATAGTGGTTAGTACTCTGCGTTGTGGCCGCAGCAACCCCGGTTCGAATCCGGGTCACGGCATTTTCATTTTATTTCTCACACATCCATTTCTTTACAATATTGAAGGTAAGGACAATTGAAGAAACTAAGCAGATTCTTTGAATGTGCTTGCACAATTTGTCTTTACTGCTTATTGTGAAGCTATCTTTCCATACTTTGAATCATTTCTTGATCATTTCTTTGTGAATCGTTTTCTTGAAATCTGGAAAGCTGACATAAATTCCTGAATACAGGAAACTCAAATGAATGGACTCTGAGCAAGTTCATCACAGGCTGAAAAGATTATTTTGCAGTCACAAAGAAAATTGTTTGTGAGATGTTTATGGGAAATAAGCCCTGCAGCAAGTGTACAGTCAACTCTGAAAATTTGATTCTGTATATACTTCAACAACCATCAAAGCTTGAAACAGGTTCAAAAACATGATGAACACTCCAAAGTGGTATAAGACAGCTGGGCCAGTGGCGCAATGGATAACGCGTCTGAATACGGATCAGAAGATTGTAGGTTCGACTCCTACCTGGCTCGTTTAAGTTGCCGTGATCGTATAGTGGTTAGTACTCTGCGTTGTGGCCGCAGCAACCCCGGTTCAAATCCGGGTCACGGCATTTTCATTTTATTTCTCACACATCCATTTCTTTACAATATTGAAGGTAAGGACAATTGAAGAAACTAAGCAGATTCTTTGAATGTGCTTGCACAATTTGTCTTTACTGCTTATTGTGAAGCTATCTTTCCATACTTTGAATCATTTCTTGATCATTTCTTTGTGAATCATTTTCTTGAAATCTGGAAAGCTGACATAAATTCCTGAATACAGGAAACTCAAATGAATGGACTCTGAGCAAGTTCATCACAGGCTGAAAAGATCATTTTGCAGTCACAAAGAAAATTGTTTGTGAGATGTTTATGGGAAATAAGCCCTGCAGCAAGTGTACAGTCAACTCTCAAAATTTGATTCTGTATATACTTCTATAACCATCAAAGCTTGAAACAGGTTCAAAAACATGATGAACACTCCAAGTGGCATAAGACAGCTGGGCCAGTGGCGCAATGGATAACGCTTCTGACTACGGATCAGAAGATTGTAGGTTCGACTCCTACCTTGCTCGTTTAAGTTGCCGTGATCGTATAGTGGTTAGTACTCTGCGTTGTGGCCGCAGCAACCCCAGTTCGAATCCGGGTCACGGCATTTTCATTTTATTTCTCACACATCCATTTCTTTACAATATTGAAGGTAAGGACAATTGAAGAAACTAAGCAGATTCTTTGAATGTGCTTGCACAATTTGTCTTTACTGCTTATTGTGAAGCTATCTTTCCATACTTTGAATCATTTCTTGATCATTTCTTTGTGAATCGTTTTCTTGAAATCTGGAAAGCTGACATAAATTCCTGAATACAGGAAACTCAAATGAATGGACTCTGAGCAAGTTCATCACAGGCTGAAAAGATTATTTTGCAGTCACAAAGAAAATTGTTTGTGAGATGTTTATGGGAAATAAGCCCTGCAGCAAGTGTACAGTCAACTCTGAAAATTTGATTCTGTATATACTTCAACAACCATCAAAGCTTGAAACAGGTTCAAAAACATGATGAACACTCCAAAGAGGTATAAGACAGCTTGGCCAGTGGCGCAATGGATAACGCATCTGACTACGGATCAGAAGATTGTAGGTTCGACTCCTACCTGGCTCGTTTAAGTTGCCGTCATCGTATAGTGGTTAGTACTCTGCGTTGTGGCCGCAGCAACCCCGGTTCGAATCCGGGTCACGGCATTTTCATTTTATTTCTCACACATCCATTTCTTTACAATATTGAAGGTAAGGACAATTGAAGAAACTAAGCAGATTCTTTGAATGTGCTTGCACAATTTGTCTTTACTGCTTATTGTGAAGCTATCTTTCCATACTTTAAATCATTTCTTGATCATTTCTTTGTGAATCGTTTTCTTGAAATCTGGAAAGCTGACATAAATTCCTGAATACAGGAAACTCAAATGAATGGACTCTGAGCAAGTTCATCACAGGCTGAAAAGATTATTTTGCAGTCACAAAGAAAATTGTTTGTGAGATGTTTATGGGAAATAAGCCCTGCAGCAAGTGTACAGTCAACTCTGAAAATTTGATTCTGTATATACTTCAACAACCATCAAAGCTTGAAACAGGTTCAAAAAACATGATGAACACTCCAAAGCGGTATAAAACAGCTGGGCCAGTGGCGCAATGGATAACGCGTCTGACTACGGATCAGAAGATTGTAGGTTCGACTCCTACCTGGCTCGTTTAAGTTGCCGTGATCGTATAGTGGTTAGTACTCTGCGTTGTGGCTGCAGCAACCCCGGTTCGAATCCGGGTCACGGCATTTTCATTTTATTTCTCACACATCCATTTCTTTACAATATTGAAGGTAAGGACAATTGAAGAAACTAAGCAGATTCTTTGAATGTGCTTGCACAATTTGTCTTTACTGCTTATTGTGAAGCTATCTTTCCATACTTTAAATCATTTCTTGATCATTTCTTTGTGAATCGTTTTCTTGAAATCTGGAAAGCTGACATAAATTCCTGAATACAGGAAACTCAAATGAATGGACTCTGAGCAAGTTCATCACAGGCTGAAAAGATTATTTTGCAGTCACAAAAAAAATTGTTTGTGAGATGTTTATGGGAAATAAGCCCTGCAGCAAGTGTACAGTCAACTCTGAAAATTTGATTCTGTATATACTTCAACAACCATCAAAGCTTGAAACAGGTTCAAAAACATGATGAACACTCCAAAGTGGTTTAAGACAGCTGGGCCAGTGGCGCAATGGATAACGCGTCTGATTACGGATCAGAAGATTGTAGGTTCGACTCCTACCTGGCTCGTTTAAGTTGCCGTGATCGTATAGTGGTTAGTACTCTGCGTTGTGGCCGCAGCAACCCCGGTTCGAATCCGGGTCACGGCATTTTCATTTTATTTCTCACACATCCATTTCTTTACAATATTGAAGGTAAGGACAATTGAAGAAACTAAGCAGATTCTTTGAATGTGCTTGCAGAATTTGTCTTTACTGCTTATTGTGAAGCTATCTTTCCATACTTTGAATCATTTCTTTGTGAATCATTTTCTTGAAATCTGGAAAGCTGACATAAATTCCTGAATACAGGAAACTCAAATGAATGGACTCTGAGCAAGTTCATCACAGGCTGAAAAGATCATTTTGCAGTCACAAAAAAAATTGTTTGTGAGATGTTTATGGGAAATAAGCCCTGCAGAAAGTGTACAGTCAACTCTCAAAATTTGATTCTGTATATACTTGAATAACCATCAAAGCTTGAAACAGGTTCAAAAACATGATGAACACTCCAAGTGGCATAAGACAGCTGGCCAGTGGCGCAATGGATAAAACATCTGACTACGGATCAGCAGATTGTAGGTTCGACTCCTACCTGGCTCGTTTAAGTTGCCGTGATCGTATAGTGGTTAGTACTCTGGGTTGTGTCCGCAGCAACCCCGGTTCGAATCCGGGTCATGGCATTTTCATTTTATTTCTCACACATCCATTTCTTTACAATATTGAAGGTAAGGACAATTGAAGAAACTAAGCAGATTCTTTGAATGTGCTTGCACAATTTGTCTTTACTGCTTATTGTGAAGCTATCTTTCCATACTTTGAATCATTTCTTGATCATTTCTTTGTGAATCATTTTCTTGAAATCTGGAAAGCTGACATAAATTCCTGAATACAGGAAACTCAAATGAATGGACTCTGAGCAAGTTCATCACAGGCTGAAAAGATCATTTTGCAGTCACAAAGAAAATTGTTGGTGAGATGTTTATGGGAAATAAGCCCTGCAGCAAGTGTACAGTCAACTCTCAAAATTTGATTCTGTATATACTTCTATAACCATCAAAGCTTGAAACAGGTTCAAAAACATGATGAACACTCCAAGTGGCATAAGACAGCTGGGCCAGTGGCGCAATGGATAACGCTTCTGACTACGGATCAGAAGATTGTAGGTTCGACTCCTACCTTGCTCGTTTAAGTTGCCGTGATCGTATAGTGGTTAGTACTCTGCGTTGTGGCCGCAGCAACCCCGGGTCACGGCATTTTCATTTTATTTCTCACACATCCATTTCTTTACAATATTGAAGGTAAGGACAATTGAAGAAACTAAGCAGATTCTTTGAATGTGCTTGCACAATTTGTCTTTACTGCTTATTGTGAAGCTATCTTTCCATACTTTGAATCATTTCTTGATCATTTCTTTGTGAATCGTTTTCTTGAAATCTGGAAAGCTGACATAAATTCCTGAATACAGGAAACTCAAATGAATGGACTCTGAGCAAGTTCATCACAGGCTGAAAATATTATTTTGTTGTCACAAAGAAAATTGTTTGTGAGATGTTTATGGGAAATAAGCCCTGCAGCAAGTGTACAGTCATCTCTGAAAATTTGAATCTGTATATACTTCAACAACCATCAAATCTTGAAACAGGTTCAAAAACATGATGAACACTCCAAAGTGGTTTAAGACAGCTGGGCCAGTGGCGCAATGGATAACGCATCTGACTACGGATCAGCAGATTGTATGTTCGTCTCCTACCTGGCTCGTTTAAGTTGCCGTGATCGTATAGTGGTTAGTACTCTGCGTTGTGGCCGCAGCAACCCCGGTTCGAATCCGGGTCACGGATTTTTCATTTTATTTCTCACACATCCATTTCTTTACAATATTGAAGGTAAGGACAATTGAAGAAACTAAGCAGATTCTTTGAATGTGCTTGCACAATTTGTCTTTACTGCTTATTGTGAAGCTATCTTTCCATACTTTGAATCATTTCTTGATCATTTCTTTGTGAATCGTTTTCTTGAAATCTGGAAAGCTGACATAAATTCCTGAATACAGGAAACTCAAATGAATGGACTCTGAGCAAGTTCATCACAGGCTGAAAAGATTATTTTGCAGTCACAAAGAAAATTGTTTGTGAGATGTTTATGGGAAATAAGCCCTGCAGCAAGTGTTCAGTCAACTCTGAAAATTTGATTCTGTATATACTTCAACAACCATCAAATCTTGAAACAGGTTCAAAAACATGATGAACACTCCAAAGTGGTTTAAGACAGCTGGGCCAGTGGCGCAATGGATAACGCATCTGACTACGGATCAGCAGATTGTATGTTCGTCTCCTACCTGGCTCGTTTAAGTTGCCGTGATCGTATAGTGGTTAGTACTCTGCGTTGTGGCCGCAGCAACCCCGGTTCGAATCCGGGTCACGGATTTTTCATTTTATTTCTCACACATCCATTTCTTTACAATATTGAAGGTAAGGACAATTGAAGAAACTAAGCAGATTCTTTGAATGTGCTTGCACAATTTGTCTTTACTGCTTATTGTGAAGCTATCTTTCCATACTTTGAATCATTTCTTGATCATTTCTTTGTGAATCGTTTTCTTGAAATCTGGAAAGCTGACATAAATTCCTGAATACAGGAAACTCAAATGAATGGACTCTGAGCAAGTTCATCACAGGCTGAAAAGATTATTTTGCAGTCACAAAGAAAATTGTTTGTGAGATGTTTATGGGAAATAAGCCCTGCAGCAAGTGTTCAGTCAACTCTGAAAATTTGATTCTGTATATACTTCAACAACCATCAAAGCTTGAAACAGGTTCAAAAACATGATGAACACTCCAAAGTGGTATAAGACAGCTGGGCCAGTGGCGCAATGGATAACGCGTCTGAATACGGATCAGAAGATTGTAGGTTCGACTCCTACCTGGCTCGTTTAAGTTGCCGTGATCGTATAGTGGTTAGTACTCTGCGTTGTGGCCGCAGCAACCCCGGTTCGAATCCGGGTCACGGCATTTTCATTTTATTTCTCACACATCCATTTCTTTACAATATTGAAGGTAAGGACAATTGAAGAAACTAAGCAGATTCTTTGAATGTGCTTGCACAATTTGTCTTTACTGCTTATTGTGAAGCTATCTTTCCATACTTTAAATCATTTCTTGATCATTTCTTTGTGAATCGTTTTCTTGAAATCTGGAAAGCTGACATAAATTCCTGAATACAGGAAACTCAAATGAATGGACTCTGAGCAAGTTCATCACAGGCTGAAAAGATTATTTTGCAGTCACAAAGAAAATTGTTTGTGAGATGTTTATGGGAAATAAGCCCTGCAGCAAGTGTACAGTCAACTCTGAAAATTTGATTCTGTATATACTTCAACAACCATCAAAGCTTGAAACAGGTTCAAAAACATGATGAACACTCCAAAGCGGTATAAAACAGCTGGGCCAGTGGCGCAATGGATAACGCGTCTGACTACGGATCAGAAGATTGTAGGTTCGACTCCTACCTGGCTCGTTTAAGTTGCCGTGATCGTATAGTGGTTAGTACTCTGCGTTGTGGCCGCAGCAACCCCGGTTCGAATCCGGGTCACGGCATTTTCATTTTATTTCTCACACATCCATTTCTTTACAATATTGAAGGTAAGGACAATTGAAGAAACTAAGCAGATTCTTTGAATGTGCTTGCACAATTTGTCTTTACTGCTTATTGTGAAGCTATCTTTCCATACTTTAAATCATTTCTTGATCATTTCTTTGTGAATCGTTTTCTTGAAATCTGGAAAGCTGACATAAATTCCTGAATACAGGAAACTCAAATGAATGGACTCTGAGCAAGTTCATCACAGGCTGAAAAGATTATTTTGCAGTCACAAAGAAAATTGTTTGTGAGATGTTTATGGGAAATAAGCCCTGCAGCAAGTGTACAGTCAACTCTGAAAATTTGATTCTGTATATACTTCAACAACCATCAAAGCTTGAAACAGGTTCAAAAACATGATGAACACTCCAAAGCGGTATAAAACAGCTGGGCCAGTGGCGCAATGGATAACGCGTCTGACTACGGATCAGAAGATTGTAGGTTCGACTCCTACCTGGCTCGTTTAAGTTGCCGTGATCGTATAGTGGTTAGTACTCTGCGTTGTGGCCGCAGCAACCCCGGTTCGAATCCGGGTCACGGCATTTTCATTTTATTTCTCACACATCCATTTCTTTACAATATTGAAGGTAAGGACAATTGAAGAAACTAAGCAGATTCTTTGAATGTGCTTGCACAATTTGTCTTTACTGCTTATTGTGAAGCTATCTTTCCATACTTTAAATCATTTCTTGATCATTTCTTTGTGAATCGTTTTCTTGAAATCTGGAAAGCTGACATAAATTCCTGAATACAGGAAACTCAAATGAATGGACTCTGAGCAAGTTCATCACAGGCTGAAAAGATTATTTTGCAGTCACAAAGAAAATTGTTTGTGAGATGTTTATGGGAAATAAGCCCTGCAGCAAGTGTACAGTCAACTCTGAAAATTTGATTCTGTATATACTTCAACAACCATCAAAGCTTGAAACAGGTTCAAAAACATGATGAACACTCCAAAGCGGTATAAAACAGCTGGGCCAGTGGCGCAATGGATAACGCGTCTGACTACGGATCAGAAGATTGTAGGTTCGACTCCTACCTGGCTCGTTTAAGTTGCCGTGATCGTATAGTGGTTAGTACTCTGCGTTGTGGCTGCAGCAACCCCGGTTCGAATCCGGGTCACGGCATTTTCATTTTATTTCTCACACATCCATTTCTTTACAATATTGAAGGTAAGGACAATTGAAGAAACTAAGCAGATTCTTTGAATGTGCTTGCACAATTTGTCTTTACTGCTTATTGTGAAGCTATCTTTCCATACTTTAAATCATTTCTTGATCATTTCTTTGTGAATCGTTTTCTTGAAATCTGGAAAGCTGACATAAATTCCTGAATACAGGAAACTCAAATGAATGGACTCTGAGCAAGTTCATCACAGGCTGAAAAGATTATTTTGCAGTCACAAAGAAAATTGTTTGTGAGATGTTTATGGGAAATAAGCCCTGCAGCAAGTGTACAGTCAACTCTGAAAATTTGATTCTGTATATACTTCAACAACCATCAAAGCTTGAAACAGGTTCAAAAACATGATGAACACTCCAAAGTGGTTTAAGACAGCTGGGCCAGTGGCGCAATGGATAACGCGTCTGACTACGGATCAGAAGATTGTAGGTTCGACTCCTACGGGGCTCGTTTAAGTTGCCGTGATCGTATAGTGGTTAGTACTCTGCGTTGTGGCCGCAGCAACCCTGGTTCGAATCCGGGTCACGGCATTTTCATTTTATTTCTCACACATCCATTTCTTTACAATATTGAAGGTAAGGACAATTGAAGAAACTAAGCAGATTCTTTGAATGTGCTTGCAGAATTTGTCTTTACTGCTTATTGTGAAGCTATCTTTCCATACTTTGAATCATTTCTTTGTGAATCATTTTCTTGAAATCTGGAAAGCTGACATAAATTCCTGAATACAGGAAACTCAAATGAATGGACTCTGAGCAAGTTCATCACAGGCTGAAAAGATCATTTTGCAGTCACAAAAAAAATTGTTTGTGAGATGTTTATGGGAAATAAGCCCTGCAGAAAGTGTACAGTCAACTCTCAAAATTTGATTCTGTATATACTTGAATAACCATCAAAGCTTGAAACAGGTTCAAAAACATGATGAACACTCCAAGTGGCATAAGACAGCTGGCCAGTGGCACAATGGATAAAACATCTGACTACGGATCAGCAGATTGTAGGTTCGACTCCTACCTGGCTCGTTTAAGTTGCCGTGATCGTATAGTGGTTAGTACTCTGGGTTGTGTCCGCAGCAACCCCGGTTCGAATCCGGGTCATGGCATTTTCGTTTTATTTCTCACACATCCATTTCTTTACAATATTGAAGGTAAGGACAATTGAAGAAACTAAGCAGATTCTTTGAATGTGCTTGCACAATTTGTCTTTACTGCTTATTGTGAAGCTATCTTTCCATACTTTGAATCATTTCTTGATCATTTCTTTGTGAATCATTTTCTTGAAATCTGGAAAGCTGACATAAATTCCTGAATACAGGAAACTCAAATGAATGGACTCTGAGCAAGTTCATCACAGGCTGAAAAGATCATTTTGCAGTCACAAAGAAAATTGTTTGTGAGATGTTTATGGGAAATAAGCCCTGCAGCAAGTGTACAGTCAACTCTCAAAATTTGATTCTGTATATACTTCTATAACCATCAAAGCTTGAAACAGGTTCAAAAACATGATGAACACTCCAAGTGGCATAAGACAGCTGGGCCAGTGGCGCAATGGATAACGCTTCTGACTACGGATCAGAAGATTGTAGGTTCGACTCCTACCTGGCTCGTTTAAGTTGCCGTGATCGTATAGTGGTTAGTACTCTGCGTTGTGGCCGCAGCAACCCCGGTTCGAATCCGGGTCACGGCATTTTCATTTTATTTCTCACACATCCATTTCTTTACAATATTGAAGGTAAGGACAATTGAAGAAACTAAGCAGATTCTTTGAATGTGCTTGCACAATTTGTCTTTACTGCTTATTGTGAAGCTATCTTTCCATACTTTAAATCATTTCTTGATCATTTCTTTGTGAATCGTTTTCTTGAAATCTGGAAAGCTGACATAAATTCCTGAATACAGGAAACTCAAATGAATGGACTCTGAGCAAGTTCATCACAGGCTGAAAAGATTATTTTGCAGTCACAAAGAAAATTGTTTGTGAGATGTTTATGGGAAATAAGCCCTGCAGCAAGTGTACAGTCAACTCTGAAAATTTGATTCTGTATATACTTCAACAACCATCAAAGCTTGAAACAGGTTCAAAAACATGATGAACACTCCAAAGCGGTATAAAACAGCTGGGCCAGTGGCGCAATGGATAACGCGTCTGACTACGGATCAGAAGATTGTAGGTTCGACTCCTACCTGGCTCGTTTAAGTTGCCGTGATCGTATAGTGGTTAGTACTCTGCGTTGTGGCCGCAGCAACCCCGGTTCGAATCCGGGTCACGGCATTTTCATTTTATTTCTCACACATCCATTTCTTTACAATATTGAAGGTAAGGACAATTGAAGAAACTAAGCAGATTCTTTGAATGTGCTTGCACAATTTGTCTTTACTGCTTATTGTGAAGCTATCTTTCCATACTTTAAATCATTTCTTGATCATTTCTTTGTGAATCGTTTTCTTGAAATCTGGAAAGCTGACATAAATTCCTGAATACAGGAAACTCAAATGAATGGACTCTGAGCAAGTTCATCACAGGCTGAAAAGATTATTTTGCAGTCACAAAGAAAATTGTTTGTGAGATGTTTATGGGAAATAAGCCCTGCAGCAAGTGTACAGTCAACTCTGAAAATTTGATTCTGTATATACTTCAACAACCATCAAAGCTTGAAACAGGTTCAAAAACATGATGAACACTCCAAGTGGCATAAGACAGCTGGGCCAGTGGCGCAATGGATAACGCGTCTGACTACAGATCAGAATATTGAAGGTTCGACTCCTGCCTGGCTCGTTTAAGTTGCCGTGATCGTATAGTGGTTAGTACTCTGCGTTGTGGCCGCAGCAACCCCGGTTCGAATCCGGGTCACGGCATTTTCATTTTATTTCTCACACATCCATTTCTTTACAATATTGAAGGTAAGGACAATTGAAGAAACTAAGCAGATTCTTTGAATGTGCTTGCACAATTTGTCTTTACTGCTTATTGTGAAGCTATCTTTCCATACTTTAAATCATTTCTTGATCATTTCTTTGTGAATCGTTTTCTTGAAATCTGGAAAGCTGACATAAATTCCTGAATACAGGAAACTCAAATGAATGGACTCTGAGCAAGTTCATCACAGGCTGAAAAGATTATTTTGCAGTCACAAAGAAAATTGTTTGTGAGATGTTTATGGGAAATAAGCCCTGCAGCAAGTGTACAGTCAACTCTGAAAATTTGATTCTGTATATACTTCAACAACCATCAAAGCTTGAAACAGGTTCAAAAACATGATGAACACTCCAAAGTGGTTTAAGACAGCTGGGCCAGTGGCGCAATGGATAACGCGTCTGACTACGGATCAGAAGATTGTAGGTTCGACTCCTACGGGGCTCGTTTAAGTTGCCGTGATCGTATAGTGGTTAGTACTCTGCGTTGTGGCCGCAGCAACCCTGGTTCGAATCCGGGTCACGGCATTTTCATTTTATTTCTCACACATCCATTTCTTTACAATATTGAAGGTAAGGACAATTGAAGAAACTAAGCAGATTCTTTGAATGTGCTTGCAGAATTTGTCTTTACTGCTTATTGTGAAGCTATCTTTCCATACTTTGAATCATTTCTTTGTGAATCATTTTCTTGAAATCTGGAAAGCTGACATAAATTCCTGAATACAGGAAACTCAAATGAATGGACTCTGAGCAAGTTCATCACAGGCTGAAAAGATCATTTTGCAGTCACAAAAAAAATTGTTTGTGAGATGTTTATGGGAAATAAGCCCTGCAGAAAGTGTACAGTCAACTCTCAAAATTTGATTCTGTATATACTTGAATAACCATCAAAGCTTGAAACAGGTTCAAAAACATGATGAACACTCCAAGTGGCATAAGACAGCTGGCCAGTGGCACAATGGATAAAACATCTGACTACGGATCAGCAGATTGTAGGTTCGACTCCTACCTGGCTCGTTTAAGTTGCCGTGATCGTATAGTGGTTAGTACTCTGGGTTGTGTCCGCAGCAACCCCGGTTCGAATCCGGGTCATGGCATTTTCGTTTTATTTCTCACACATCCATTTCTTTACAATATTGAAGGTAAGGACAATTGAAGAAACTAAGCAGATTCTTTGAATGTGCTTGCACAATTTGTCTTTACTGCTTATTGTGAAGCTATCTTTCCATACTTTGAATCATTTCTTGATCATTTCTTTGTGAATCATTTTCTTGAAATCTGGAAAGCTGACATAAATTCCTGAATACAGGAAACTCAAATGAATGGACTCTGAGCAAGTTCATCACAGGCTGAAAAGATCATTTTGCAGTCACAAAGAAAATTGTTTGTGAGATGTTTATGGGAAATAAGCCCTGCAGCAAGTGTACAGTCAACTCTCAAAATTTGATTCTGTATATACTTCTATAACCATCAAAGCTTGAAACAGGTTCAAAAACATGATGAACACTCCAAGTGGCATAAGACAGCTGGGCCAGTGGCGCAATGGATAACGCTTCTGACTACGGATCAGAAGATTGTAGGTTCGACTCCTACCTGGCTCGTTTAAGTTGCCGTGATCGTATAGTGGTTAGTACTCTGCGTTGTGGCCGCAGCAACCCCGGTTCGAATCCGGGTCACGGCATTTTCATTTTATTTCTCACACATCCATTTCTTTACAATATTGAAGGTAAGGACAATTGAAGAAACTAAGCAGATTCTTTGAATGTGCTTGCACAATTTGTCTTTACTGCTTATTGTGAAGCTATCTTTCCATACTTTAAATCATTTCTTGATCATTTCTTTGTGAATCGTTTTCTTGAAATCTGGAAAGCTGACATAAATTCCTGAATACAGGAAACTCAAATGAATGGACTCTGAGCAAGTTCATCACAGGCTGAAAAGATTATTTTGCAGTCACAAAGAAAATTGTTTGTGAGATGTTTATGGGAAATAAGCCCTGCAGCAAGTGTACAGTCAACTCTGAAAATTTGATTCTGTATATACTTCAACAACCATCAAAGCTTGAAACAGGTTCAAAAACATGATGAACACTCCAAAGCGGTATAAAACAGCTGGGCCAGTGGCGCAATGGATAACGCGTCTGACTACGGATCAGAAGATTGTAGGTTCGACTCCTACCTGGCTCGTTTAAGTTGCCGTGATCGTATAGTGGTTAGTACTCTGCGTTGTGGCCGCAGCAACCCCGGTTCGAATCCGGGTCACGGCATTTTCATTTTATTTCTCACACATCCATTTCTTTACAATATTGAAGGTAAGGACAATTGAAGAAACTAAGCAGATTCTTTGAATGTGCTTGCACAATTTGTCTTTACTGCTTATTGTGAAGCTATCTTTCCATACTTTAAATCATTTCTTGATCATTTCTTTGTGAATCGTTTTCTTGAAATCTGGAAAGCTGACATAAATTCCTGAATACAGGAAACTCAAATGAATGGACTCTGAGCAAGTTCATCACAGGCTGAAAAGATTATTTTGCAGTCACAAAGAAAATTGTTTGTGAGATGTTTATGGGAAATAAGCCCTGCAGCAAGTGTACAGTCAACTCTGAAAATTTGATTCTGTATATACTTCAACAACCATCAAAGCTTGAAACAGGTTCAAAAACATGATGAACACTCCAAAGCGGTATAAAACAGCTGGGCCAGTGGCGCAATGGATAACGCGTCTGACTACGGATCAGAAGATTGTAGGTTCGACTCCTACCTGGCTCGTTTAAGTTGCCGTGATCGTATAGTGGTTAGTACTCTGCGTTGTGGCTGCAGCAACCCCGGTTCGAATCCGGGTCACGGCATTTTCATTTTATTTCTCACACATCCATTTCTTTACAATATTGAAGGTAAGGACAATTGAAGAAACTAAGCAGATTCTTTGAATGTGCTTGCACAATTTGTCTTTACTGCTTATTGTGAAGCTATCTTTCCATACTTTAAATCATTTCTTGATCATTTCTTTGTGAATCGTTTTCTTGAAATCTGGAAAGCTGACATAAATTCCTGAATACAGGAAACTCAAATGAATGGACTCTGAGCAAGTTCATCACAGGCTGAAAAGATTATTTTGCAGTCACAAAGAAAATTGTTTGTGAGATGTTTATGGGAAATAAGCCCTGCAGCAAGTGTACAGTCAACTCTGAAAATTTGATTCTGTATATACTTCAACAACCATCAAAGCTTGAAACAGGTTCAAAAACATGATGAACACTCCAAAGTGGTTTAAGACAGCTGGGCCAGTGGCGCAATGGATAACGCGTCTGACTACGGATCAGAAGATTGTAGGTTCGACTCCTACCTGGCTCGTTTAAGTTGCCGTGATCGTATAGTGGTTAGTACTCTGCGTTGTGGCCGCAGCAACCCCGGTTCGAATCCGGGTCACGGCATTTTCATTTTATTTCTCACACATCCATTTCTTTACAATATTGAAGGTAAGGACAATTGAAGAAACTAAGCAGATTCTTTGAATGTGCTTGCAGAATTTGTCTTTACTGCTTATTGTGAAGCTATCTTTCCATACTTTGAATCATTTCTTTGTGAATCATTTTCTTGAAATCTGGAAAGCTGACATAAATTCCTGAATACAGGAAACTCAAATGAATGGACTCTGAGCAAGTTCATCACAGGCTGAAAAGATCATTTTGCAGTCACAAAAAAAATTGTTTGTGAGATGTTTATGGGAAATAAGCCCTGCAGAAAGTGTACAGTCAACTCTCAAAATTTGATTCTGTATATACTTGAATAACCATCAAAGCTTGAAACAGGTTCAAAAACATGATGAACACTCCAAGTGGCATAAGACAGCTGGCCAGTGGCGCAATGGATAAAACATCTGACTACGGATCAGCAGATTGTAGGTTCGACTCCTACCTGGCTCGTTTAAGTTGCCGTGATCGTATAGTGGTTAGTACTCTGGGTTGTGTCCGCAGCAACCCCGGTTCGAATCCGGGTCATGGCATTTTCATTTTATTTCTCACACATCCATTTCTTTACAATATTGAAGGTAAGGACAATTGAAGAAACTAAGCAGATTCTTTGAATGTGCTTGCACATGTTGTCTTTACTGCTTATTGTGAAGCTATCTTTCCATACTTTGAATCATTTCTTGATCATTTCTTTGTGAATCATTTTCTTGAAATCTGGAAAGCTGACATAAATTCCTGAATACAGGAAACTCAAATGAATGGACTCTGAGCAAGTTCATCACAGGCTGAAAAGATCATTTTGCAGTCACAAAGAAAATTGTTTGTGAGATGTTTATGGGAAATAAGCCCTGCAGCAAGTGTACAGTCAACTCTCAAAATTTGATTCTGTATATACTTCTATAACCATCAAAGCTTGAAACAGGTTCAAAAACATGATGAACACTCCAAGTTGCATAAGACAGCTGGGCCAGTGGCGCAATGGATAACGCTTCTGACTACGGATCAGAAGATTGTAGGTTCGACTCCTACCTTGCTCGTTTAAGTTGCCGTGATCGTATAGTGGTTAGTACTCTGCGTTGTGGCCGCAGCAACCCCGGGTCACGGCATTTTCATTTTATTTCTCACACATCCATTTCTTTACAATATTGAAGGTAAGGACAATTGAAGAAACTAAGCAGATTCTTTGAATGTGCTTGCACAATTTGTCTTTACTGCTTATTGTGAAGCTATCTTTCCATACTTTGAATCATTTCTTGATCATTTCTTTGTGAATCGTTTTCTTGAAATCTGGAAAGCTGACATAAATTCCTGAATACAGGAAACTCAAATGAATGGACTCTGAGCAAGTTCATCACAGGCTGAAAAGATTATTTTGTTGTCACAAAGAAAATTGTTTGTGAGATGTTTATGGGAAATAAGCCCTGCAGCAAGTGTACAGTCAACTCTGAAAATTTGAATCTGTATATACTTCAACAACCATCAAATCTTGAAACAGGTTCAAAAACATGATGAACACTCCAAAGTGGTTTAAGACAGCTGGGCCAGTGGCGCAATGGATAACGCATCTGACTACGGATCAGCAGATTGTATGTTCGACTCCTACCTGGCTCGTTTAAGTTGCCGTGATCGTATAGTGGTTAGTACTCTGCGTTGTGGCCGCAGCAACCCCGGTTCGAATCCGGGTCACGGATTTTTCATTTTATTTCTCACACATCCATTTCTTTACAATATTGAAGGTAAGGACAATTGAAGAAACTAAGCAGATTCTTTGAATGTGCTTGCACAATTTGTCTTTACTGCTTATTGTGAAGCTATCTTTCCATACTTTGAATCATTTCTTGATCATTTCTTTGTGAATCGTTTTCTTGAAATCTGGAAAGCTGACATAAATTCCTGAATACAGGAAACTCAAATGAATGGACTCTGAGCAAGTTCATCACAGGCTGAAAAGATTATTTTGTTGTCACAAAGAAAATTGTTTGTGAGATGTTTATGGGAAATAAGCCCTGCAGCAAGTGTTCAGTCAACTCTGAAAATTTGATTCTGTATATACTTCAACAACCATCAAAGCTTGAAACAGGTTCAAAAACATGATGAACACTCCAAAGTGGTATAAGACAGCTGGGCCAGTGGCGCAATGGATAACGCGTCTGAATACGGATCAGAAGATTGTAGGTTCGACTCCTACCTGGCTCGTTTAAGTTGCCGTGATCGTATAGTGGTTAGTACTCTGCGTTGTGGCCGCAGCAACCCCGGTTCGAATCCGGGTCACGGCATTTTCATTTTATTTCTCACACATCCATTTCTTTACAATATTGAAGGTAAGGACAATTGAAGAAACTAAGCAGATTCTTTGAATGTGCTTGCACAATTTGTCTTTACTGCTTATTGTGAAGCTATCTTTCCATACTTTAAATCATTTCTTGATCATTTCTTTGTGAATCGTTTTCTTGAAATCTGGAAAGCTGACATAAATTCCTGAATACAGGAAACTCAAATGAATGGACTCTGAGCAAGTTCATCACAGGCTGAAAAGATTATTTTGCAGTCACAAAGAAAATTGTTTGTGAGATGTTTATGGGAAATAAGCCCTGCAGCAAGTGTACAGTCAACTCTGAAAATTTGATTCTGTATATACTTCAACAACCATCAAAGCTTGAAACAGGTTCAAAAACATGATGAACACTCCAAAGCGGTATAAAACAGCTGGGCCAGTGGCGCAATGGATAACGCGTCTGACTACGGATCAGAAGATTGTAGGTTCGACTCCTACCTGGCTCGTTTAAGTTGCCGTGATCGTATAGTGGTTAGTACTCTGCGTTGTGGCCGCAGCAACCCCCGTTCGAATCTGGGTCACGGCATTTTCATTTTATTTCTCACACATCCATTTCTTTACAATATTGAAGGTAAGGACAATTGAAGAAACTAAGCAGATTCTTTGAATGTGCTTGCACAATTTGTCTTTACTGCTTATTGTGAAGCTATCTTTCCATACTTTGAATCATTTCTTTGTGAATCATTTTCTTGAAATCTGGAAAGCTGACATAAATTCCTGAATACAGGAAACTCAAATGAATGGACTCTGAGCAAGTTCATCACAGGCTGAAAAGATTATTTTGTTGTCACAAAGAAAATTGTTTGTGAGATGTTTATGGGAAATAAGCCCTGCAGCAAGTGTACAGTCAACTCTGAAAATTTGATTCTGTATATACTTCAACAACCATCAAAGCTTGAAACAGGTTCAAAAACATGATTAACACTCCAAAGTGGTTTAAGACAGCTGGGCCAGTGGCGCAATGGATAACGCGTTTGACTACGGATCAGAAGATTGTAGGTTCAACTCCTACCTGGCTCGTTTAAGTTGCCGTGATCGTATAGTGGTTAGTACTCTGCGTTGTGGCTGCAGCAACCCCGGTTCGAATCCGGGTCACGGCATTTTCATTTTATTTCTCACACATCCATTTCTTTACAATATTGAAGGTAAGGACAATTGAAGAAACTAAGCAGATTCTTTGAATGTGCTTGCACAATTTGTCTTTACTGCTTATTGTGAAGCTATCTTTCCATACTTTGAATCACTTCTTTGTGAATCATTTTCTTGAAATCTGGAAAGCTGACATAAATTCCTGAATACAGGAAACTCAAATGAATGGACTCTGAGCAAGTTCATCACAGGCTGAAAAGATCATTTTGCAGTCACAAAGAAAATTGTTTGTGAGATGTTTATGGGAAATAAGCCCTGCAGCAAGTGTACAGTCAACTCTCAAAATTTGATTCTGTATATACTTCTATAACCATCAAAGCTTGAAACAGGTTCAAAAACATGATGAACACTCCAAGTGGCATAAGACAGCTGGACCAGTGGCGCAATGGATAACGCTTCTGACTACGGACCAGAAGATTGTAGGTTCGACTCCTACCTTGCTCGTTTAAGTTGCCGTGATCGTATAGTGGTTAGTACTCTGCGTTGTGGCCGCAGCAACCCCGGGTCACGGCATTTTCATTTTATTTCTCACACATCCATTTCTTTACAATATTGAAGGTAAGGACAATTGAAGAAACTAAGCAGATTCTTTGAATGTGCTTGCACAATTTGTCTTTACTGCTTATTGTGAAGCTATCTTTCCATACTTTGAATCATTTCTTGATCATTTCTTTGTGAATCGTTTTCTTGAAATCTGGAAAGCTGACATAAATTCCTGAATACAGGAAACTCAAATGAATGGACTCTGAGCAAGTTCATCACAGGCTGAAAAGATTATTTTGTTGTCACAAAGAAAATTGTTTGTGAGATGTTTATGGGAAATAAGCCCTGCAGCAAGTGTACAGTCAACTCTGAAAATTTGAATCTGTATATACTTCAACAACCATCAAATCTTGAAACAGGTTCAAAAACATGATGAACACTCCAAAGTGGTTTAAGACAGCTGGGCCAGTGGCGCAATGGATAACGCATCTGACTACGGATCAGCAGATTGTATGTTCGACTCCTACCTGGCTCGTTTAAGTTGCCGTGATCGTATAGTGGTTAGTACTCTGCGTTGTGGCCGCAGCAACCCCGGTTCCAATCCGGGTCACGGATTTTTCATTTTATTTCTCACACATCCATTTCTTTACAATATTGAAGGTAAGGACAATTGAAGAAACTAAGCAGATTCTTTGAATGTGCTTGCACAATTTGTCTTTACTGCTTATTGTGAAGCTATCTTTCCATACTTTGAATCATTTCTTGATCAT
Organism: Pseudophryne corroboree; assembly: GCF_028390025.1. NCBI lineage: Eukaryota > Metazoa > Chordata > Amphibia > Anura > Myobatrachidae > Pseudophryne > Pseudophryne corroboree. The sequence goes on from NC_086449.1 coordinate 97,003,154, forward strand.
TTCTTTGTGAATCGTTTTCTTGAAATCTGGAAAGCTGACATAAATTCCTGAATACAGGAAACTCAAATGAATGGACTCTGAGCAAGTTCATCACAGGCTGAAAAGATTATTTTGCAGTCACAAAGAAAATTGTTTGTGAGATGTTTATGGGAAATAAGCCCTGCAGCAAGTGTTCAGTCAACTCTGAAAATTTGATTCTGTATATACTTCAACAACCATCAAAGCTTGAAACAGGTTCAAAAACATGATGAACACTCCAAAGTGGTATAAGACAGCTGGGCCAGTGGCGCAATGGATAACGCGTCTGAATACGGATCAGAAGATTGTAGGTTCGACTCCTACCTGGCTCGTTTAAGTTGCCGTGATCGTATAGTGGTTAGTACTCTGCGTTGTGGCCGCAGCAACCCCGGTTCGAATCCGGGTCACGGCATTTTCATTTTATTTCTCACACATCCATTTCTTTACAATATTGAAGGTAAGGACAATTGAAGAAACTAAGCAGATTCTTTGAATGTGCTTGCACAATTTGTCTTTACTGCTTATTGTGAAGCTATCTTTCCATACTTTGAATCATTTCTTTGTGAATCATTTTCTTGAAATCTGGAAAGCTGACATAAATTCCTGAATACAGGAAACTCAAATGAATGGACTCTGAGCAAGTTCATCACAGGCTGAAAAGATTATTTTGCAGTCACAAAGAAAATTGTTTGTGAGATGTTTATGGGAAATAAGCCCTGCAGCAAGTGTACAGTCAACTCTGAAAATTTGATTCTGTATATACTTCAACAACCATCAAAGCTTGAAACAGGTTCAAAAACATGATGAACACTCCAAAGCGGTATAAAACAGCTGGGCCAGTGGCGCAATGGATAACGCGTCTGACTACGGATCAGAAGATTGTAGGTTCGACTCCTACCTGGCTCGTTTAAGTTGCCGTGATCGTATAGTGGTTAGTACTCTGCGTTGTGGCCGCAGCAACCCCGGTTCGAATCCGGGTCACGGCATTTTCATTTTATTTCTCACACATCCATTTCTTTATAATATTGAAGGTAAGGACAATTGAAGAAACTAAGCAGATTCTTTGAATGTGCTTGCACAATTTGTCTTTACTGCTTATTGTGAAGCTATCTTTCCATACTTTGAATCATTTCTTTGTGAATCATTTTCTTGAAATCTGGAAAGCTGACATAAATTCCTGAATACAGGAAACTCAAATGAATGGACTCTGAGCAAGTTCATCACAGGCTGAAAAGATTATTTTGTTGTCACAAAGAAAATTGTTTGTGAGATGTTTATGGGAAATAAGCCCTGCAGCAAGTGTACAGTCAACTCTGAAAATTTGATTCTGTATATACTTCAACAACCATCAAAGCTTGAAACAGGTTCAAAAACATGATGAACACTCCAAAGTGGTTTAAGACAGCTGGGCCAGTGGCGCAATGGATAACGCGTCTGACTACGGATCAGAAGATTGTAGGTTCGACTCCTACCTGGCTCGTTTAAGTTGCCGTGATCGTATAGTGGTTAGTACTCTGCGTTGTGGCTGCAGCAACCCCGGTTCGAATCCGGGTCACGGCATTTTCATTTTATTTCTCACACATCCATTTCTTTACAATATTGAAGGTAAGGACAATTGAAGAAACTAAGCAGATTCTTTGAATGTGCTTGCACAATTTGTCTTTACTGCTTATTGTGAAGCTATCTTTCCATACTTTGAATCACTTCTTTGTGAATCATTTTCTTGAAATCTGGAAAGCTGACATAAATTCCTGAATACAGGAAACTCAAATGAATGGACTCTGAGCAAGTTCATCACAGGCTGAAAAGATCATTTTGCAGTCACAAAGAAAATTGTTTGTGAGATGTTTATGGGAAATAAGCCCTGCAGCAAGTGTACAGTCAACTCTCAAAATTTGATTCTGTATATACTTCTATAACCATCAAAGCTTGAAACAGGTTCAAAAACATGATGAACACTCCAAGTGGCATAAGACAGCTGGGCCAGTGGCGCAATGGATAACGCTTCTGACTACGGATCAGAAGATTGTAGGTTCGACTCCTACCTTGCTCGTTTAAGTTGCCGTGATCGTATAGTGGTTAGTACTCTGCGTTGTGGCCGCAGCAACCCCGGGTCACGGCATTTTCATTTTATTTCTCACACATCCATTTCTTTACAATATTGAAGGTAAGGACAATTGAAGAAACTAAGCAGATTCTTTGAATGTGCTTGCACAATTTGTCTTTACTGCTTATTGTGAAGCTATCTTTCCATACTTTGAATCATTTCTTGATCATTTCTTTGTGAATCGTTTTCTTGAAATCTGGAAAGCTGACATAAATTCCTGAATACAGGAAACTCAAATGAATGGACTCTGAGCAAGTTCATCACAGGCTGAAAAGATTATTTTGTTGTCACAAAGAAAATTGTTTGTGAGATGTTTATGGGAAATAAGCCCTGCAGCAAGTGTACAGTCAACTCTGAAAATTTGAATCTGTATATACTTCAACAACCATCAAATCTTGAAACAGGTTCAAAAACATGATGAACACTCCAAAGTGGTTTAAGACAGCTGGGCCAGTGGCGCAATGGATAACGCGTCTGAATACGAATCAGAAGATTGTAGGTTCGACTCCTACCTGGCTCGTTTAAGTTGCCGTGATCGTATAGTGGTTAGTACTCTGCGTTGTGGCCGCAGCAACCCCGGTTCGAATCAGGGTCACGGCATTTTCATTTTATTTCTCACACATCCATTTCTTTACAATATTGAAGGTAAGGACAATTGAAGAAACTAAGCAGATTCTTTGAATGTGCTTGCACAATTTGTCTTTACTGCTTATTGTGAAGCTATCTTTCCATACTTTAAATCATTTCTTGATCATTTCTTTGTGAATCGTTTTCTTGAAATCTGGAAAGCTGACATAAATTCCTGAATACAGGAAACTCAAATGAATGGACTCTGAGCAAGTTCATCACAGGCTGAAAAGATTATTTTGCAGTCACAAAGAAAATTGTTTGTGAGATGTTTATGGGAAATAAGCCCTGCAGCAAGTGTACAGTCAACTCTGAAAATTTGATTCTGTATATACTTCAACAACCATCAAAGCTTGAAACAGGTTCAAAAACATGATGAACACTCCAAAGCGGTATACAACAGCTGGGCCAGTGGCGCAATGGATAACGCGTCTGACTATGGATCAGAAGATTGTAGGTTCGACTCCTACCTGGCTCGTTTAAGTTGCCGTGATCGTATAGTGGTTAGTACTCTGCGTTGTGGCCGCAGCAACCCCGGTTCGAATCCGGGTCACGGCATTTTCATTTTATTTCTCACACATCCATTTCTTTACAATATTGAAGGTAAGGACAATTGAAGAAACTAAGCAGATTCTTTGAATGTGCTTGCACAATTTGTCTTTACTGCTTATTGTGAAGCTATCTTTCCATACTTTGAATCATTTCTTTGTGAATCATTTTCTTGAAATCTGGAAAGCTGACATAAATTCCTGAATACAGGAAACTCAAATGAATGGACTCTGAGCAAGTTCATCACAGGCTGAAAAGATTATTTTGTTGTCACAAAGAAATTGTTTGTGAGATGTTTATGGGAAATAAGCCCTGCAGCAAGTGTATAGTCAACTCTGAAAATTTGATTCTGTATATACTTCAACAACCATCAAAGCTTGAAACAGGTTCAAAAACATGATGAACACTCCAAAGTGGTTTAAGACAGCTGGGCCGGTGGCGCAATGGATAACGCGTCTGACTACAGATCAGAAGATTGTAGGTTCGACTCCTACCTGGCTCGTTTAAGTTGCCGTGATCGTATAGTGGTTAGTACTCTGCGTTGTGGCTGCAGCAACCCCGGTTCGAATCCGGGTCACGGCATTTTCATTTTATTTCTCACACATCCATTTCTTTACAATATTGAAGGTAAGGACAATTGAAGAAACTAAGCAGATTCTTTGAATGTGCTTGCACAATTTGTCTTTACTGCTTATTGTGAAGCTATCTTTCCATACTTTGAATCACTTCTTTGTGAATCATTTTCTTGAAATCTGGAAAGCTGACATAAATTCCTGAATACAGGAAACTCAAATGAATGGACTCTGAGCAAGTTCATCACAGGCTGAAAAGATCATTTTGCAGTCACAAAAAAAATTGTTTGTGAGATGTTTATGGGAAATAAGCCCTGCAGAAAGTGTACAGTCAACTCTCAAAATTTGATTCTGTATATACTTCAATAACCATCAAAGCTTGAAACAGGTTCAAAAACAGGATGAACACTCCAAGTGGCATAAGACAGCTGGGCCAGTGGCGCAATGGATAACGCATCTGACTACGGATCAGCAGATTGTATGTTCGACTCCTACCTGGCTCGTTTAAGTTGCCGTGATCGTATAGTGGTTAGTACTCTGCGTTGTGGCCGCAGCAACCCCGGTTCGAATCCGGGTCGCGGCATTTTCATTTTATTTCTCACACATCCATTTCTTTACAATATTGAAGGTAAGGACAATTGAAGAAACTAAGCAGATACTTTGAATGTGCTTGCACAATTTGTCTTTACTGCTTATTGTGAAGCTATCTTTCCATACTTTGAATCATTTCTTGATCATTTCTTTGTGAATCATTTTCTTGAAATCTGGAAAGCTGACATAAATTCCTGAATACAGGAAACTCAAATGAATTGACTCTGAGCAAGTTCATCACAGGCTGAAAAGATCATTTTGCAGTCACAAAGAAAATTGTTTGTGAGATGTTTATGGGAAATAAGCCCTGCAGCAAGTGTACAGTCAACTCTCAAAATTTGATTCTGTATATACTTGAATAACCATCAAAGCTTGAAACAGGTTCAAAAACATGATGAACACTCCAAGTGGCATAAGACAGCTGGCCAGTGGCGCAATGGATAAAACATCTGACTACGGATCAGCAGATTGTAGGTTCGACTCCTACCTGGCTCGTTTAAGTTGCCGTGATCGTATAGTGGTTAGTACTCTGTGTTGTGTCCGCAGCAACCCCGGTTCGAATCCGGGTCATGGCATTTTCATTTTATTTCTCACACATCCATTTCTTTACAATATTGAAGGTAAGGACAATTGAAGAAACTAAGCAGATTCTTTGAATGTGCTTGCACAATTTGTCTTTACTGCTTATTGTGAAGCTATCTTTCCATACTTTGAATCATTTCTTGATCATTTCTTTGTGAATCATTTTCTTGAAATCTGGAAAGCTGACATAAATTCCTGAATACAGGAAACTCAAATGAATGGACTCTGAGCAAGTTCATCACAGGCTGAAAAGATCATTTTGCAGTCACAAAGAAAATTGTTTGTGAGATGTTTATGGGAAATAAGCCCTGCAGCAAGTGTACAGTCAACTCTCAAAATTTGATTCTGTATATACTTCTATAACCATCAAAGCTTGAAACAGGTTCAAAAACATGATGAACACTCCAAGTGGCATAAGACAGCTGTGCCAGTGGCGCAATGGATAACGCTTCTGACTACGGATCAGAAGATTGTAGGTTCGACTCCTATCTTGCTCGTTTAAGTTGCCGTGATCGTATAGTGGTTAGTACTCTGCGTTGTGGCCGCAGCAACCCCGGGTCACGGCATTTTCATTTTATTTCTCACACATCCATTTCTTTACAATATTGAAGGTAAGGACAATTGAAGAAACTAAGCAGATTCTTTGAATGTGCTTGCACAATTTGTCTTTACTGCTTATTGTGAAGCTATCTTTCCATACTTTGAATAATTTCTTGATCATTTCTTTGTGAATCGTTTTCTTGAAATCTGGAAAGCTGACATAAATTCCTGAATACAGGAGACTCAAATGAATGGACTCTGAGCAAGTTCATCACAGGCTGAAAAGATTATTTTGTTGTCACAAAGAAAATTGTTTGTGAGATGTTTATGGGAAATAAGCCCTGCAGCAAGTGTACAGTCAACTCTGAAAATTTGAATCTGTATATACTTCAACAACCATCAAATCTTGAAACAGGTTCAAAAACATGATGAACACTCCAAAGTGGTTTAAGACAGCTGGGCCAGTGGCGCAATGGATAACGCATCTGACTACGAATCAGCAGATTGTATGTTCGACTCCTACTTGGCTCGTTTAAGTTGCCGTGATCGTATAGTGGTTAGTACTCTGCGTTGTGGCCGCAGCAACCCCGGTTCGAATCCGGGTCACGGCATTTTCATTTTATTTCTCACACATCCATTTCTTTACAATATTGAAGGTAAGGACAATTGTAGAAACTAAGCAGATTCTTTGAATGTGCTTGCACAATTTGTCTTTACTGCTTATTGTGAAGCTATCTTCCCATACTTTGAATCATTTCTTGATCATTTCTTTGTGAATCATTTTCTTGAAATCTGGAAAGCTGACATAAATTCCTGAATAGAGGAAACTCAAATGAATTGACTCTGAGCAAGTTCATCACAGGCTGAAAAGATCATTTTGCAGTCACAAAGAAAATTGTTTGTGAGATGTTTATGGGAAATAAGCCCTGCAGCTAGTGTACAGTCAACTCTCAAAATTTGATTCTGTATATAATTGAATAACCATCAAAGCTTGAAACAGGTTCAAAAACATGATGAACACTCCAAGTGGCATAAGACAGCTGGCCAGTGGCGCAATGGATAAAACATCTGACTACGGATCAGCAGATTGTAGGTTCGACTCCTACCTGGCTCGTTTAAGTTGCCGTGATCGTATAGTGGTTAGTACTCTGGGTTGTGTCCGCAGCAACCCCGGTTCGAATCCGGGTCATGGCATTTTCATTTTATTTCTCACACATCCATTTCTTTACAATATTGAAGGTAAGGACAATTGAAGAAACTAAGCAGATTCTTTGAATGTGCTTGCACAATTTGTCTTTACTGCTTATTGTGAAGCTATCTTTCCATACTTTGAATCATTTCTTGATCATTTCTTTGTGAATCATTTTCTTGAAATCTGGAAAGCTGACATAAATTCCTGAATACAGGAAACTCAAATGAATGGACTCTAAGCAAGTTCATCACAGGCTGAAAAGATCATTTTGCAGTCACAAAGAAAATTTTTTGTGAGATGTTTATGGGAAATAAGCCCTGCAGCAAGTGTACAGTCAACTCTCAAAATTTGATTCTGTATATACTTCTATAACCATCAAAGCTTGAAACAGGTTCAAAAACATGATGAACACTCCAAGTGGCATAAGACAGCTGGGCCAGTGGCGCAATGGATAACGCTTCTGACTACGGATCAGAAGATTGTAGGTTCGACTCCTACCTTGCTCGTTTAAGTTGCCGTGATCGTATAGTGGTTAGTACTCTGCGTTGTGGCCGCAGCAACCCCGGGTCACGGCATTTTCATTTTATTTCTCACACATCCATTTCTTTACAATATTGAAGGTAAGGACAATTGAAGAAACTAAGCAGATTCTTTGAATGTGCTTGCACAATTTGTCTTTACTGCTTATTGTGAAGCTATCTTTCCATACTTTGAATCATTTCTTTGTGAATCATTTTCTTGAAATCTGGAAAGCTGACATAAATTCCTGAATACAGGAAACTCAAATGAATGGACTCTGAGCAAGTTCATCACAGGCTGAAAAGATCATTTTGCAGTCACAAAAAAAATTGTTTGTGAGATGTTTATGGGAAATAAGCCCTGCAGCAAGTGTACAGTCAACTCTCAAAATTTGATTCTGTATATACTTCAATAACCATCAAAGCTTGAAACAGGTTCAAAAACAGGATGAACACTCCAAGTGGCATAAGACAGCTGGGCCAGTGGCGCAATGGATAACGCATCTGACTACGGATCAGCAGATTGTATTTTCGACTCCTACCTGGCTCGTTTAAGTTGCCGTGATCGTATAGTGGTTAGTACTCTGCGTTGTGGCCGCAGCAACCCCGGTTCGAATCCGGGTCACTGCATTTTCATTTTATTTCTCACACATCCATTTCTTTACAATATTGAAGGTAAGGACAATTGAAGAAACTAAGCAGATTCTTTGAATGTGCTTGCACAATTTGTCTTTACTGCTTATTGTGAAGCTATCTTTCCATACTTTGAATCATTTCTTGATCATTTCTTTGTGAATCATTTTCTTGAAATCTGGAAAGCTGACATAAATTCCTGAATACAGGAAACTCAAATGAATGGACTCTAAGCAAGTTCATCACAGGCTGAAAAGATCATTTTGCAGTCACAAAGAAAATTTTTTGTGAGATGTTTATGGGAAATAAGCCCTGCAGCAAGTGTACAGTCAACTCTCAAAATTTGATTCTGTATATACTTCTATAACCATCAAAGCTTGAAACAGGTTCAAAAACATGATGAACACTCCAAGTGGCATAAGACAGCTGGGCCAGTGGCGCAATGGATAACGCTTCTGACTACGGATCAGAAGATTGTAGGTTCGACTCCTACCTTGCTCGTTTAAGTTGCCGTGATCGTATAGTGGTTAGTACTCTGCGTTGTGGCCGCAGCAACCCCGGGTCACGGCATTTTCATTTTATTTCTCACACATCCATTTCTTTACAATATTGAAGGTAAGGACAATTGAAGAAACTAAGCAGATTCTTTGAATGTGCTTGCACAATTTGTCTTTACTGCTTATTGTGAAGCTATCTTTCCATACTTTGAATCATTTCTTGATCATTTCTTTGAGAATCGTTTTCTTGAAATCTGGAAAGCTGACATAAATTCCTGAATACAGGAAACTCAAATGAATGGACTCTGAGCAAGTTCATCACAGGCTGAAAAGATTATTTTGCAGTCACAAAGAAAATTGTTTGTGAGATGTTTATGGGAAATAAGCCCTGCAGCAAGTGTACAGTCAACTCTGAAAATTTGATTCTGTATATACTTCAACAACCATCAAAGCTTGAAACAGGTTCAAAAACATGATGAACACTCCAAAGTGGTATAAGACAGCTGGGCCAGTGGCGCAATGGATAACGCGTCTGACTACGGATCAGAAGATTGTAGGTTCGACTCCTACCTGGCTCGTTTAAGTTGCCATGATCGTATAGTGGTTAGTACTCTGCGTTGTGGCCGCAGCAACCCAGGTTCGAATCCGGGTCACGGCATTTTCATTTTATTTCTAACACATCCATTTCTTTACAATATTGAAGGTAAGGACAATTGAAGAAACTAAGCAGATTCTTTGAATGTGCTTGCACAATTTGTCTTTACTGCTTATTGTGAAGCTATCTTTCCATACTTTGAATCATTTCTTTGTGAATCATTTTCTTGAAATCTGGAAAGCTGACATAAATTCCTGAATACAGGAAACTCAAATGAATGGACTCTGAGCAAGTTCATCACAGGCTGAAAAGATCATTTTGCAGTCACAAAAAAAATTGTTTGTGAGATGTTTATGGGAAATAAGCCCTGCAGCAAGTGTACAGTCAACTCTCAAAATTTGATTCTGTATATACTTCAATAACCATCAAAGCTTGAAACAGGTTCAAAAACAGGATGAACACTCCAAGTGGCATAAGACAGCTGGGCCAGTGGCGCAATGGATAACGCATCTGACTACGGATCAGCAGATTGTATGTTCGACTCCTACCTGGCTCGTTTAAGTTGCCGTGATCGTATAGTGGTTAGTACTCTGCGTTGTGGCCGCAGCAACCCCGGTTCGAATCCGGGTCACTGCATTTTCATTTTATTTCTCACACATCCATTTCTTTACAATATTGAAGGTAAGGACAATTGAAGAAACTAAGCAGATTCTTTGAATGTGCTTGCACAATTTGTCTTTACTGCTTATTGTGAAGCTATCTTTCCATACTTTGAATCATTTCTTGATCATTTCTTTGTGAATCGTTTTCTTGAAATCTGGAAAGCTGACATAAATTCCTGAATACAGGAAACTCAAATGAATTGACTCTGAGCAAGTTCATCACAGGCTGAAAAGATCATTTTGCAGTCACAAAGAAAATTGTTTGTGAGATGTTTATGGGAAATAAGCCCTGCAGCAAGTGTACAGTCAACTCTCAAAATTTGATTCTGTATATACTTCAATAACCATCAAAGCTTGAAACAGGTTCAAAAACATGATGAACACTCCAAAGTGGTATAAGACAGCTGGGCCAGTGGCGCAATGGATAACGCGTCTGACTACGGATCAGAAGATTGTAGGTTCGACTCCTACCTGGCTCGTTTAAGTTGCCGTGATTGTATAGTGGTTAGTACTCTGCGTTGTGGCCGCAGCAACCCAGGTTCGAATCCGGGTCACGGCATTTTCATTTTATTTCTAACACATCCATTTCTTTACAATATTGAAGGTAAGGACAATTGAAGAAACTAAGCAGATTCTTTGAATGTGCTTGCACAATTTGTCTTTACTGCTTATTGTGAAGCTATCTTTCCATACTTTGAATCATTTCTTTGTGAATCATTTTCTTGAAATCTGGAAAGCTGACATAAATTCCTGAATACAGGAAACTCAAATGAATGGACTCTGAGCAAGTTCATCACAGGCTGAAAAGATCATTTTGCAGTCACAAAAAAAATTGTTTGTGAGATGTTTATGGGAAATAAGCCCTGCAGCAAGTGTACAGTCAACTCTCAAAATTTGATTCTGTATATACTTCAATAACCATCAAAGCTTGAAACAGGTTCAAAAACAGGATGAACACTCCAAGTGGCATAAGACAGCTGGGCCAGTGGCGCAATGGATAACGCATCTGACTACGGATCAGCAGATTGTATGTTCGACTCCTACCTGGCTCGTTTAAGTTGCCGTGATCGTATAGTGGTTAGTACTCTGCGTTGTGGCCGCAGCAACCCCGGTTCGAATCCGGGTCACTGCATTTTCATTTTATTTCTCACACATCCATTTCTTTACAATATTGAAGGTAAGGACAATTGAAGAAACTAAGCAGATTCTTTGAATGTGCTTGCACAATTTGTCTTTACTGCTTATTGTGAAGCTATCTTTCCATACTTTGAATCATTTCTTGATCATTTCTTTGTGAATCGTTTTCTTGAAATCTGGAAAGCTGACATAAATTCCTGAATACAGGAAACTCAAATGAATTGACTCTGAGCAAGTTCATCACAGGCTGAAAAGATCATTTTGCAGTCACAAAGAAAATTGTTTGTGAGATGTTTATGGGAAATAAGCCCTGCAGCAAGTGTACAGTCAACTCTCAAAATTTGATTCTGTATATACTTCAATAACCATCAAAGCTTGAAACAGGTTCAAAAACATGATGAACACTCCAAAGTGGTATAAGACAGCTGGGCCAGTGGCGCAATGGATAACGCGTCTGACTACGGATCAGAAGATTGTAGGTTCGACTCCTACCTGGCTCGTTTAAGTTGCCGTGATTGTATAGTGGTTAGTACTCTGCGTTGTGGCCGCAGCAACCCCGGTTCGAATCCGGGTCACGGCATTTTCATTTTATTTCTCACACATCCATTTCTTTACAATATTGAAGGTAAGGACAATTGAAGAAACTAAGCAGATTCTTTGAATGTGCTTGCACAATTTGTCTTTACTGCTTATTGTGAAGCTATCTTTCCATACTTTGAATCATTTCTTTGTGAATCATTTTCTTGAAATCTGGAAAGCTGACATAAATTCCTGAATACAGGAAACTCAAATGAATGGACTCTGAGCAAGTTCATCACAGGCTGAAAAGATTATTTTGTTGTCACAAAGAAAATTGTTTGTGAGATGTTTATGGGAAATAAGCCCTGAAGCAAGTGTACAGTCAACTCTGAAAATTTGATTCTGTATATACTTCAACAACCATCAAAGCTTGAAACAGGTTCAAAAACATGATGAACACTCCAAAGTGGTTTAAGACAGCTGGGCCAGTGGCGCAATGGATAACGCGTCTGACTACGGATCAGAAGATTGTAGGTTCGACTCCTACCTGGCTCGTTTAAGTTGCCGTGATCGTATAGTGGTTAGTACTCTGCGTTGTGGCCGCAGCAACCCCGGTTCGAATCCGGGTCACGGCATTTTCATTTTATTTCTCACACATCCATTTCTTTACAATATTGAAGGTAAGGACAATTGAAGAAACTAAGCAGATTCTTTGAATGTGCTTGCACAATTTGTCTTTACTGCTTATTGTGAAGCTATCTTTCCATACTTTGAATCATTTCTTTGTGAATCATTTTCTTGAAATCTGGAAAGCTGACATAAATTCCTGAATACAGGAAACTCAAATGAATGGACTCTGAGCAAGTTCATCACAGGCTGAAAAGATCATTTTGCAGTCACAAAAAAAATTGTTTGTGAGATGTTTATGGGAAATAAGCCCTGCAGCAAGTGTACAGTCAACTCTCAAAATTTGATTCTGTATATACTTCAATAACCATCAAAGCTTGAAACAGGTTCAAAAACAGGATGAACACTCCAAGTGGCATAAGACAGCTGGGCCAGTGGCGCAATGGATAACGCATCTGACTACGGATCAGCAGATTGTATGTTCGACTCCTACCTGGCTCGTTTAAGTTGCCGTGATCGTATAGTGGTTAGTACTCTGCGTTGTGGCCGCAGCAACCCCGGTTCGAATCCGGGTCACGGCATTTTCATTTTATTTCTCACACATCCATTTCTTTACAATATTAAAGGTAAGGACAATTGAAGAAACTAAGCAGATTCTTTGAATGTGCTTGCACAATTTGTCTATACTGCTTATTGTGAAGCTATCTTTCCATACTTTGAATCATTTCTTGATCATTTCTTTGTGAATCATTTTCTTGAAATCTGGAAAGCTGACATAAATTCCTGAATACAGGAAACTCAAATGAATGGACTCTGAGCAAGTTCATCACAGGCTGAAAAGATTATTTTGCAGTCACAAAGAAAATTGTTTGTGAGATGTTTATGGGAAATAAGCCCTGCAGCAAGTGTACAGTCAACTCTGAAAATTTGATTCTGTATATACTTCAACAACCATCAAAGCTTGAAACAGGTTCAAAAACATGATGAACACTCCAAACTGGTATAAGACAGCTGGGCCAGTGGCGCAATGGATAACGCGTCTGACTACGGATCAGAAGATTGTAGGTTTGACTCCTACCTGGCTCGTTTAAGTTGCCGTGATCGTATAGTGGTTAGTACTCTGCGTTGTGGCCGCAGCAACCCAGGTTCGAATCCGGGTCACGGCATTTTCATTTTATTTCTCACTCATCCATTTCTTTACAATATTGAAGGTAAGGACAATTGAAGAAACTAAGCAGATTCTTTGAATGTGCTTGCACAATTTGTCTTTACTGCTTATTGTGAAGCTATCTTTCCATACTTTGAATCATTTCTTTGTGAATCATTTTCTTGAAATCTGGAAAGCTGACATAAATTCCTGAATACAGGAAACTCAAATGAATGGACTCTGAGCAAGTTCATCACAGGCTGAAAAGATTATTTTGTTGTCACAAAGAAAATTGTTTGTGAGATGTTTATGGGAAATAAGCCCTGCAGCAAGTGTACAGTCAACTCTGAAAATTTGATTCTGTATATACTTCAACAACCATCAAAGCTTGAAACAGGTTCAAAAACATGATGAACACTCCAAAGTGGTTTAAGACAGCTGGGCCAGTGGCGCAATGGATAACGCGTCTGACTACGGATCAGAAGATTGTAGGTTCGACTCCTACCTGGCTCGTTTAAGTTGCCGTGATCGTATAGTGGTTAGTACTCTGCGTTGTGGCCGCAGCAACCCCGGTTCGAATCCGGGGGGACGGCATTTTCATTTTATTTCTAACACATCCATTTCTTTACAATATTGAAGGTAAGGACAATTGAAGAAACTAAGCAGATTCTTTGAATGTGCTTGCACAATTTGTCTTTACTGCTTATTGTGAAGCTATCTTTCCATACTTTGAATCATTTCTTGATCATTTCTTTGTGAATCGTTTTCTTGAAATCTGGAAAGCTGACATAAATTCCTGAATACAGGAAACTCAAATGAATTGACTCTGAGCAAGTTCATCACAGGCTGAAAAGATCATTTTGCAGTCACAAAGAAAATTGTTTGTGAGATGTTTATGGGAAATAAGCCCTGCAGCAAGTGTACAGTCAACTCTCAAAATTTGATTCTGTATATACTTCAATAACCATCAAAGCTTGAAACAGGTTCAAAAACATGATGAACACTCCAAAGTGGTATAAGACAGCTGGGCCAGTGGCGCAATGGATAACGCGTCTGACTACGGATCAGAAGATTGTAGGTTCGACTCCTACCTGGCTCGTTTAAGTTGCCGTGATTGTATAGTGGTTAGTACTCTGCGTTGTGGCCGCAGCAACCCCGGTTCGAATCCGGGTCACGGCATTTTCATTTTATTTCTCACACATCCATTTCTTTACAATATTGAAGGTAAGGACAATTGAAGAAACTAAGCAGATTCTTTGAATGTGCTTGCACAATTTGTCTTTACTGCTTATTGTGAAGCTATCTTTCCATACTTTGAATCATTTCTTTGTGAATCATTTTCTTGAAATCTGGAAAGCTGACATAAATTCCTGAATACAGGAAACTCAAATGAATGGACTCTGAGCAAGTTCATCACAGGCTGAAAAGATTATTTTGTTGTCACAAAGAAAATTGTTTGTGAGATGTTTATGGGAAATAAGCCCTGCAGCAAGTGTACAGTCAACTCTCAAAATTTGATTCTGTATATACTTCAATAACCATCAAAGCTTGAAACAGGTTCAAAAACAGGATGAACACTCCAAGTGGCATAAGACAGCTGGGCCAGTGGCGCAATGGATAACGCATCTGACTACGGATCAGCAGATTGTATGTTCGACTCCTACCTGGCTCGTTTAAGTTGCCGTGATCGTATAGTGGTTAGTACTCTGCGTTGTGGCCGCAGCAACCCCGGTTCGAATCCGGGTCACTGCATTTTCATTTTATTTCTCACACATCCATTTCTTTACAATATTGAAGGTAAGGACAATTGAAGAAACTAAGCAGATTCTTTGAATGTGCTTGCACAATTTGTCTTTACTGCTTATTGTGAAGCTATCTTTCCATACTTTGAATCATTTCTTGATCATTTCTTTGTGAATCGTTTTCTTGAAATCTGGAAAGCTGACATAAATTCCTGAATACAGGAAACTCAAATGAATTGACTCTGAGCAAGTTCATCACAGGCTGAAAAGATCATTTTGCAGTCACAAAGAAAATTGTTTGTGAGATGTTTATGGGAAATAAGCCCTGCAGCAAGT
The DNA here is from genome assembly GCF_028390025.1 of Pseudophryne corroboree. NCBI lineage: Eukaryota > Metazoa > Chordata > Amphibia > Anura > Myobatrachidae > Pseudophryne > Pseudophryne corroboree. Next base: position 97,018,345 of record NC_086449.1, read on the forward strand.
GTACAGTCAACTCTCAAAATTTGATTCTGTATATACTTCAATAACCATCAAAGCTTGAAACAGGTTCAAAAACATGATGAACACTCCAAAGTGGTATAAGACAGCTGGGCCAGTGGCGCAATGGATAACGCGTCTGACTACGGATCAGAAGATTGTAGGTTCGACTCCTACCTGGCTCGTTTAAGTTGCCGTGATTGTATAGTGGTTAGTACTCTGCGTTGTGGCCGCAGCAACCCCGGTTCGAATCCGGGTCACGGCATTTTCATTTTATTTCTCACACATCCATTTCTTTACAATATTGAAGGTAAGGACAATTGAAGAAACTAAGCAGATTCTTTGAATGTGCTTGCACAATTTGTCTTTACTGCTTATTGTGAAGCTATCTTTCCATACTTTGAATCATTTCTTGATCATTTCTTTGTGAATCATTTTCTTGAAATCTGGAAAGCTGACATAAATTCCTGAATACAGGAAACTCAAATGAATGGACTCTGAGCAAGTTCATCACAGGCTGAAAAGATTATTTTGTTGTCACAAAGAAAATTGTTTGTGAGATGTTTATGGGAAATAAGCCCTGAAGCAAGTGTACAGTCAACTCTGAAAATTTGATTCTGTATATACTTCAACAACCATCAAAGCTTGAAACAGGTTCAAAAACATGATGAACACTCCAAAGTGGTTTAAGACAGCTGGGCCAGTGGCGCAATGGATAACGCGTCTGACTACGGATCAGAAGATTGTAGGTTCGACTCCTACCTGGCTCGTTTAAGTTGCCGTGATCGTATAGTGGTTAGTACTCTGCGTTGTGGCCGCAGCAACCCCGGTTCGAATCCGGGTCACGGCATTTTCATTTTATTTCTCACACATCCATTTCTTTACAATATTGAAGGTAAGGACAATTGAAGAAACTAAGCAGATTCTTTGAATGTGCTTGCACAATTTGTCTTTACTGCTTATTGTGAAGCTATCTTTCCATACTTTGAATCATTTCTTTGTGAATCATTTTCTTGAAATCTGGAAAGCTGACATAAATTCCTGAATACAGGAAACTCAAATGAATGGACTCTGAGCAAGTTCATCACAGGCTGAAAAGATCATTTTGCAGTCACAAAAAAAATTGTTTGTGAGATGTTTATGGGAAATAAGCCCTGCAGCAAGTGTACAGTCAACTCTCAAAATTTGATTCTGTATATACTTCAATAACCATCAAAGCTTGAAACAGGTTCAAAAACAGGATGAACACTCCAAGTGGCATAAGACAGCTGGGCCAGTGGCGCAATGGATAACGCATCTGACTACGGATCAGCAGATTGTATGTTCGACTCCTACCTGGCTCGTTTAAGTTGCCGTGATCGTATAGTGGTTAGTACTCTGCGTTGTGGCCGCAGCAACCCCGGTTCGAATCCGGGTCACGGCATTTTCATTTTATTTCTCACACATCCATTTCTTTACAATATTAAAGGTAAGGACAATTGAAGAAACTAAGCAGATTCTTTGAATGTGCTTGCACAATTTGTCTATACTGCTTATTGTGAAGCTATCTTTCCATACTTTGAATCATTTCTTGATCATTTCTTTGTGAATCATTTTCTTGAAATCTGGAAAGCTGACATAAATTCCTGAATACAGGAAACTCAAATGAATGGACTCTGAGCAAGTTCATCACAGGCTGAAAAGATTATTTTGCAGTCACAAAGAAAATTGTTTGTGAGATGTTTATGGGAAATAAGCCCTGCAGCAAGTGTACAGTCAACTCTGAAAATTTGATTCTGTATATACTTCAACAACCATCAAAGCTTGAAACAGGTTCAAAAACATGATGAACACTCCAAAGTGGTTTAAGACAGCTGGGCCAGTGGCGCAATGGATAACGCGTCTGACTACGGATCAGAAGATTGTAGGTTCGACTCCTACCTGGCTCGTTTAAGTTGCCATGATCGTATAGTGGTTAGTACTCTGCGTTGTGGCCGCAGCAACCCAGGTTCGAATCCGGGTCACGGCATTTTCATTTTATTTCTAACACATCCATTTCTTTACAATATTGAAGGTAAGGACAATTGAAGAAACTAAGCAGATTCTTTGAATGTGCTTGCACAATTTGTCTTTACTGCTTATTGTGAAGCTATCTTTCCATACTTTGAATCATTTCTTTGTGAATCATTTTCTTGAAATCTGGAAAGCTGACATAAATTCCTGAATACAGGAAACTCAAATGAATGGACTCTGAGCAAGTTCATCACAGGCTGAAAAGATCATTTTGCAGTCACAAAAAAAATTGTTTGTGAGATGTTTATGGGAAATAAGCCCTGCAGCAAGTGTACAGTCAACTCTCAAAATTTGATTCTGTATATACTTCAATAACCATCAAAGCTTGAAACAGGTTCAAAAACAGGATGAACACTCCAAGTGGCATAAGACAGCTGGGCCAGTGGCGCAATGGATAACGCATCTGACTACGGATCAGCAGATTGTATGTTCGACTCCTACCTGGCTCGTTTAAGTTGCCGTGATCGTATAGTGGTTAGTACTCTGCGTTGTGGCCGCAGCAACCCCGGTTCGAATCCGGGTCACTGCATTTTCATTTTATTTCTCACACATCCATTTCTTTACAATATTGAAGGTAAGGACAATTGAAGAAACTAAGCAGATTCTTTGAATGTGCTTGCACAATTTGTCTTTACTGCTTATTGTGAAGCTATCTTTCCATACTTTGAATCATTTCTTGATCATTTCTTTGTGAATCGTTTTCTTGAAATCTGGAAAGCTGACATAAATTCCTGAATACAGGAAACTCAAATGAATTGACTCTGAGCAAGTTCATCACAGGCTGAAAAGATCATTTTGCAGTCACAAAGAAAATTGTTTGTGAGATGTTTATGGGAAATAAGCCCTGCAGCAAGTGTACAGTCAACTCTCAAAATTTGATTCTGTATATACTTCAATAACCATCAAAGCTTGAAACAGGTTCAAAAACATGATGAACACTCCAAAGTGGTATAAGACAGCTGGGCCAGTGGCGCAATGGATAACGCGTCTGACTACGGATCAGAAGATTGTAGGTTCGACTCCTACCTGGCTCGTTTAAGTTGCCGTGATTGTATAGTGGTTAGTACTCTGCGTTGTGGCCGCAGCAACCCCGGTTCGAATCCGGGTCACGGCATTTTCATTTTATTTCTCACACATCCATTTCTTTACAATATTGAAGGTAAGGACAATTGAAGAAACTAAGCAGATTCTTTGAATGTGCTTGCACAATTTGTCTTTACTGCTTATTGTGAAGCTATCTTTCCATACTTTGAATCATTTCTTGATCATTTCTTTGTGAATCATTTTCTTGAAATCTGGAAAGCTGACATAAATTCCTGAATACAGGAAACTCAAATGAATGGACTCTGAGCAAGTTCATCACAGGCTGAAAAGATTATTTTGTTGTCACAAAGAAAATTGTTTGTGAGATGTTTATGGGAAATAAGCCCTGAAGCAAGTGTACAGTCAACTCTGAAAATTTGATTCTGTATATACTTCAACAACCATCAAAGCTTGAAACAGGTTCAAAAACATGATGAACACTCCAAAGTGGTTTAAGACAGCTGGGCCAGTGGCGCAATGGATAACGCGTCTGACTACGGATCAGAAGATTGTAGGTTCGACTCCTACCTGGCTCGTTTAAGTTGCCGTGATCGTATAGTGGTTAGTACTCTGCGTTGTGGCCGCAGCAACCCCGGTTCGAATCCGGGTCACGGCATTTTCATTTTATTTCTCACACATCCATTTCTTTACAATATTGAAGGTAAGGACAATTGAAGAAACTAAGCAGATTCTTTGAATGTGCTTGCACAATTTGTCTTTACTGCTTATTGTGAAGCTATCTTTCCATACTTTGAATCATTTCTTTGTGAATCATTTTCTTGAAATCTGGAAAGCTGACATAAATTCCTGAATACAGGAAACTCAAATGAATGGACTCTGAGCAAGTTCATCACAGGCTGAAAAGATCATTTTGCAGTCACAAAAAAAATTGTTTGTGAGATGTTTATGGGAAATAAGCCCTGCAGCAAGTGTACAGTCAACTCTCAAAATTTGATTCTGTATATACTTCAATAACCATCAAAGCTTGAAACAGGTTCAAAAACAGGATGAACACTCCAAGTGGCATAAGACAGCTGGGCCAGTGGCGCAATGGATAACGCATCTGACTACGGATCAGCAGATTGTATGTTCGACTCCTACCTGGCTCGTTTAAGTTGCCGTGATCGTATAGTGGTTAGTACTCTGCGTTGTGGCCGCAGCAACCCCGGTTCGAATCCGGGTCACGGCATTTTCATTTTATTTCTCACACATCCATTTCTTTACAATATTAAAGGTAAGGACAATTGAAGAAACTAAGCAGATTCTTTGAATGTGCTTGCACAATTTGTCTATACTGCTTATTGTGAAGCTATCTTTCCATACTTTGAATCATTTCTTGATCATTTCTTTGTGAATCATTTTCTTGAAATCTGGAAAGCTGACATAAATTCCTGAATACAGGAAACTCAAATGAATGGACTCTGAGCAAGTTCATCACAGGCTGAAAAGATTATTTTGCAGTCACAAAGAAAATTGTTTGTGAGATGTTTATGGGAAATAAGCCCTGCAGCAAGTGTACAGTCAACTCTGAAAATTTGATTCTGTATATACTTCAACAACCATCAAAGCTTGAAACAGGTTCAAAAACATGATGAACACTCCAAACTGGTATAAGACAGCTGGGCCAGTGGCGCAATGGATAACGCGTCTGACTACGGATCAGAAGATTGTAGGTTTGACTCCTACCTGGCTCGTTTAAGTTGCCGTGATCGTATAGTGGTTAGTACTCTGCGTTGTGGCCGCAGCAACCCAGGTTCGAATCCGGGTCACGGCATTTTCATTTTATTTCTCACTCATCCATTTCTTTACAATATTGAAGGTAAGGACAATTGAAGAAACTAAGCAGATTCTTTGAATGTGCTTGCACAATTTGTCTTTACTGCTTATTGTGAAGCTATCTTTCCATACTTTGAATCATTTCTTTGTGAATCATTTTCTTGAAATCTGGAAAGCTGACATAAATTCCTGAATACAGGAAACTCAAATGAATGGACTCTGAGCAAGTTCATCACAGGCTGAAAAGATTATTTTGTTGTCACAAAGAAAATTGTTTGTGAGATGTTTATGGGAAATAAGCCCTGCAGCAAGTGTACAGTCAACTCTGAAAATTTGATTCTGTATATACTTCAACAACCATCAAAGCTTGAAACAGGTTCAAAAACATGATGAACACTCCAAAGTGGTTTAAGACAGCTGGGCCAGTGGCGCAATGGATAACGCGTCTGACTACGGATCAGAAGATTGTAGGTTCGACTCCTACCTGGCTCGTTTAAGTTGCCGTGATCGTATAGTGGTTAGTACTCTGCGTTGTGGCCGCAGCAACCCCGGTTCGAATCCGGGGGGACGGCATTTTCATTTTATTTCTAACACATCCATTTCTTTACAATATTGAAGGTAAGGACAATTGAAGAAACTAAGCAGATTCTTTGAATGTGCTTGCACAATTTGTCTTTACTGCTTATTGTGAAGCTATCTTTCCATACTTTGAATCATTTCTTGATCATTTCTTTGTGAATCGTTTTCTTGAAATCTGGAAAGCTGACATAAATTCCTGAATACAGGAAACTCAAATGAATTGACTCTGAGCAAGTTCATCACAGGCTGAAAAGATCATTTTGCAGTCACAAAGAAAATTGTTTGTGAGATGTTTATGGGAAATAAGCCCTGCAGCAAGTGTACAGTCAACTCTCAAAATTTGATTCTGTATATACTTCAATAACCATCAAAGCTTGAAACAGGTTCAAAAACATGATGAACACTCCAAAGTGGTATAAGACAGCTGGGCCAGTGGCGCAATGGATAACGCGTCTGACTACGGATCAGAAGATTGTAGGTTCGACTCCTACCTGGCTCGTTTAAGTTGCCGTGATTGTATAGTGGTTAGTACTCTGCGTTGTGGCCGCAGCAACCCCGGTTCGAATCCGGGTCACGGCATTTTCATTTTATTTCTCACACATCCATTTCTTTACAATATTGAAGGTAAGGACAATTGAAGAAACTAAGCAGATTCTTTGAATGTGCTTGCACAATTTGTCTTTACTGCTTATTGTGAAGCTATCTTTCCATACTTTGAATCATTTCTTTGTGAATCATTTTCTTGAAATCTGGAAAGCTGACATAAATTCCTGAATACAGGAAACTCAAATGAATGGACTCTGAGCAAGTTCATCACAGGCTGAAAAGATTATTTTGTTGTCACAAAGAAAATTGTTTGTGAGATGTTTATGGGAAATAAGCCCTGAAGCAAGTGTACAGTCAACTCTGAAAATTTGATTCTGTATATACTTCAACAACCATCAAAGCTTGAAACAGGTTCAAAAACATGATGAACACTCCAAAGTGGTTTAAGACAGCTGGGCCAGTGGCGCAATGGATAACGCGTCTGACTACGGATCAGAAGATTGTAGGTTCGACTCCTACCTGGCTCTTTTAAGTTGCCGTGATCGTATAGTGGTTAGTACTCTGCGTTGTGGCCGCAGCAACCCCGGTTCGAATCCGGGTCACGGCATTTTCATTTTATTTCTCACACATCCATTTCTTTACAATATTGAAGGTAAGGACAATTGAAGAAACTAAGCAGATTCTTTGAATGTGCTTGCACAATTTGTCTTTACTGCTTATTGTGAAGCTATCTTTCCATACTTTGAATCATTTCTTTGTGAATCATTTTCTTGAAATCTGGAAAGCTGACATAAATTCCTGAATACAGGAAACTCAAATGAATGGACTCTGAGCAAGTTCATCACAGGCTGAAAAGATCATTTTGCAGTCACAAAAAAAATTGTTTGTGAGATGTTTATGGGAAATAAGCCCTGCAGCAAGTGTACAGTCAACTCTCAAAATTTGATTCTGTATATACTTCAATAACCATCAAAGCTTGAAACAGGTTCAAAAACAGGATGAACACTCCAAGTGGCATAAGACAGCTGGGCCAGTGGCGCAATGGATAACGCATCTGACTACGGATCAGCAGATTGTATGTTCGACTCCTACCTGGCTCGTTTAAGTTGCCGTGATCGTATAGTGGTTAGTACTCTGCGTTGTGGCCACAGCAACCCCGGTTCGAATCCGGGTCACGGCATTTTCATTTTATTTCTCACACATCCATTTCTTTACAATATTAAAGGTAAGGACAATTGAAGAAACTAAGCAGATTCTTTGAATGTGCTTGCACAATTTGTCTATACTGCTTATTGTGAAGCTATCTTTCCATACTTTGAATCATTTCTTGATCATTTCTTTGTGAATCATTTTCTTGAAATCTGGAAAGCTGACATAAATTCCTGAATACAGGAAACTCAAATGAATGGACTCTGAGCAAGTTCATCACAGGCTGAAAAGATTATTTTGCAGTCACAAAGAAAATTGTTTGTGAGATGTTTATGGGAAATAAGCCCTGCAGCAAGTGTACAGTCAACTCTGAAAATTTGATTCTGTATATACTTCAACAACCATCAAAGCTTGAAACAGGTTCAAAAACATGATGAACACTCCAAACTGGTATAAGACAGCTGGGCCAGTGGCGCAATGGATAACGCGTCTGACTACGGATCAGAAGATTGTAGGTTTGACTCCTACCTGGCTCGTTTAAGTTGCCGTGATCGTATAGTGGTTAGTACTCTGCGTTGTGGCCGCAGCAACCCAGGTTCGAATCCGGGTCACGGCATTTTCATTTTATTTCTCACTCATCCATTTCTTTACAATATTGAAGGTAAGGACAATTGAAGAAACTAAGCAGATTCTTTGAATGTGCTTGCACAATTTGTCTTTACTGCTTATTGTGAAGCTATCTTTCCATACTTTGAATCATTTCTTTGTGAATCATTTTCTTGAAATCTGGAAAGCTGACATAAATTCCTGAATACAGGAAACTCAAATGAATGGACTCTGAGCAAGTTCATCACAGGCTGAAAAGATTATTTTGTTGTCACAAAGAAAATTGTTTGTGAGATGTTTATGGGAAATAAGCCCTGCAGCAAGTGTACAGTCAACTCTGAAAATTTGATTCTGTATATACTTCAACAACCATCAAAGCTTGAAACAGGTTCAAAAACATGATGAACACTCCAAAGTGGTTTAAGACAGCTGGGCCAGTGGCGCAATGGATAACGCGTCTGACTACGGATCAGAAGATTGTAGGTTCGACTCCTACCTGGCTCGTTTAAGTTGCCGTGATCGTATAGTGGTTAGTACTCTGCGCTGTGGCCGCAGCAACCCCGGTTCGAATCCGGGTCACGGCATTTTCATTTTATTTCTAACACATCCATTTCTTTACAATATTGAAGGTAAGGACAATTGAAGAAACTAAGCAGATTCTTTGAATGTGCTTGCACAATTTGTCTTTACTGCTTATTGTGAAGCTATCTTTCCATACTTTGAATCATTTCTTTGTGAATCATTTTCTTGAAATCTGGAAAGCTGACATAAATTCCTGAATACAGGAAACTCAAATGAATGGACTCTGAGCAAGTTCATCACAGGCTGAAAAGATCATTTTGCAGTCACAAAAAAAATTGTTTGTGAGATGTTTATGGGAAATAAGCCCTGCAGCAAGTGTACAGTCAACTCTCAAAATTTGATTCTGTATATACTTCAATAACCATCAAAGCTTGAAACAGGTTCAAAAACAGGATGAACACTCCAAGTGGCATAAGACAGCTGGGCCAGTGGCGCAATGGATAACGCATCTGACTACGGATCAGCAGATTGTATGTTCGACTCCTACCTGGCTCGTTTAAGTTGCCGTGATCGTATAGTGGTTAGTACTCTGCGTTGTGGCCGCAGCAACCCCGGTTCGAATCCGGGTCACGGCATTTTCATTTTATTTCTCACACATCCATTTCTTTACAATATTGAAGGTAAGGACAATTGAAGAAACTAAGCAGATTCTTTGAATGTGCTTGCACAATTTGTCTTTACTGCTTATTGTGAAGCTATCTTTCCATACTTTGAATCATTTCTTGATCATTTCTTTGTGAATCGTTTTCTTGAAATCTGGAAAGCTGACATAAATTCCTGAATACAGGAAACTCAAATGAATTGACTCTGAGCAAGTTCATCACAGGCTGAAAAGAACATTTTGCAGTCACAAAGAAAATTGTTTGTGAGATGTTTATGGGAAATAAGCCCTGCAGCAAGTGTACAGTCAACTCTCAAAATTTGATTCTGTATATACTTCAATAACCATCAAAGCTTGAAACAGGTTCAAAAACATGATGAACACTCCAAAGGGGTTTAAGACAGCTGGGCCAGTGGCGCAATGGATAACGCGTCTGACTACGGATCAGAAGATTGTAGGTTCGACTCCTACCTGGCTTGTTTAAGTTGCCGTGATCATATAGTGGTTAGTACTCTGCGTTGTGGCCGCAGCAACCCTGGTTCGAATCCGGGTCACGGCATTTTCATTTTATTTCTCACACATCCATTTCTTTACAATATTGAAGGTAAGGACAATTGAAGAAACTAAGCAGATTCTTTGAATGTGCTTGCACAATTTGTCTTTACTGCTTATTGTGAAGCTATCTTTCCATACTTTGAATCATTTCTTTGTGAATCATTTTCTTGAAATCTGGAAAGCTGACATAAATTCCTGAATACAGGAAACTCAAATGAATGGACTCTGAGCAAGTTCATCACAGGCTGAAAAGATCATTTTGCAGTCACAAAAAAAATTGTTTGTGAGATGTTTATGGGAAATAAGCCCTGCAGCAAGTGTACAGTCAACTCTCAAAATTTGATTCTGTATATACTTCAATAACCATCAAAGCTTGAAACAGGTTCAAAAACAGGATGAACACTCCAAGTGGCATAAGACAGCTGGGCCAGTGGCGCAATGGATAACGCATCTGACTACGGATCAGCAGATTGTATGTTCGACTCCTACCTGGCTCGTTTAAGTTGCCGTGATCGTATAGTGGTTAGTACTCTGCGTTGTGGCCGCAGCAACCCCGGTTCGAATCCGGGTCACGGCATTTTCATTTTATTTCTCACACATCCATTTCTTTACAATATTAAAGGTAAGGACAATTGAAGAAACTAAGCAGATTCTTTGAATGTGCTTGCACAATTTGTCTTTACTGCTTATTGTGAAGCTATCTTTCCATATTTTGAATCATTTCTTGATCATTTCTTTGTGAATCGTTTTCTTGAAATCTGGAAAGCTGACATAAATTCCTGAATACAGGAAACTCAAATGAATTGACTCTGAGCAAGTTCATCACAGGCTGAAAAGATCATTTTGCAGTCGCAAAAAAAATTGTTTGTGAGATGTTTATGGGAAATAAGCCCTGCAGCAAGTGTACAGTCAACTCTCAAAATTTGATTCTGTATATACTTCAATAACCATCAAAGCTTGAAACAGGTTCCAAAACATGATGAACACTCCAAAGTGGTATAAGACAGCTGGGCCAGTGGCGCAATGGATAACGCGTCTGACTACGGATCAGAAGATTGTAGGTTCGACTCCTACCTGGCTCGTTTAAGTTGCCGTGATCGTATACTGGTTAGTACTCTGCGTTGTGGCCGCAGCAACCCCGGTTCGAATCCGGGTCACGGCATTTTCATTTTATTTCTCACACATCCATTTCTTTACAATATTGAAGGTAAGGACAATTGAAGAAACTAAGCAGATTCTTTGAATGTGCTTGCACAATTTGTCTTTACTGCTTATTGTGAAGCTATCTTTCCATACTTTGAATCATTTCTTTGTGAATCATTTTCTTGAAATCTGGAAAGCTGACATAAATTCCTGAATACAGGAAACTCAAATGAATGGACTCTGAGCAAGTTCATCACAGGCTGAAAAGATCATTTTGCAGTCACAAAAAAAATTGTTTGTGAGATGTTTATGGGAAATAAGCCCTGCAGCAAGTGTACAGTCAACTCTCAAAATTTGATTCTGTATATACTTCAATAACCATCAAAGCTTGAAACAGGTTCAAAAACAGGATGAACACTCCAAGTGACATAAGACAGCTGGGCCAGTGGCGCAATGGATAACGCATCTGACTACGGATAAGCAGATTGTATGTTCGACTCCTACTTGGCTCGTTTAAGTTGCCGTGATCGTATAGTGATTAGTACTCTGCGTTGTGGCCGCAGCAACCCCGGTTCGAATCCGGGTCACGGCATTTTAATTTTATTTCTCACACATCCATTTCTTTACAATATTGAAGGTAAGGACAATTGAAGAAACTAAGCAGATTCTTTGAATGTGCTTGCACAATTTGTCTTTACTGCTTATTGTGAAGCTATCTTTCCATACTTTGAATCATTTCTTGATCATTTCTTTGTGAATCGTTTTCTTGAAATCTGGAAAGCTGACATAAATTCCTGAATACAGGAAACTCAAATGAATGGACTCTGAGCAAGTTCATCACAGGCTGAAAAGATTATTTTGCAGTCACAAAGAAAATTGTTTGTGAGATGTTTATGGGAAATAAGCCCTGCAGCAAGTGTACAGTCAACTCTGAAAATTTGATTCTGTATATACTTCAACAACCATCAAAGCTTGAAACAGGTTCAAAAACATGATGAACACTCCAAAGTGGTATAAGACAGCTGGGCCAGTGGCGCAATGGATAACGCGTCTGACTACGGATCAGAAGATTGTAGGTTCGACTCCTACCTGGCTCGTTTAAGTTGCCGTGATCGTATAGAGGTTAGTACTCTGCGTTGTGGCCGCAGCAACCCCAGTTCAAATCCGGGTCACGGCATTTTCATTTTATTTCTCACACATCCATTTCTTTACAATATTGAAGGTAAGGACAATTGAAGAAACTAAGCAGATTCTTTGAATGTGCTTGCACAATTTGTCTTTACTGCTTATTGTGAAGCTATCTTTCCATACTTTGAATCATTTCTTGATCATTTCTTTGTGAATCGTTTTCTTGAAATCTGGAAAGCTGACATAAATTCCTGAATACAGGAAACTCAAATGAATGGACTCTGAGCAAGTTCATCACAGGCTGAAAAGATTATTTTGCAGTCACAAAGAAAATTGTTTGTGAGATGTTTATGGGAAATAAGCCCTGCAGCAAGTGTACAGTCAACTCTGAAAATTTGATTCTGTATATACTTCAACAACCATCAAAGCTTGAAACAGGTTCAAAAACATGATGAACACTCCAAAGTGGTATAAGACAGCTGGGCCAGTGGCGCAATGGATAACGCGTCTGACTACGGATCAGAAGATTGTAGGTTCGACTCCTACCTGGCTCGTTTAAGTTGCCGTGATCGTATAGAGGTTAGTACTCTGCGTTGTGGCCGCAGCAACCCCAGTTCAAATCCGGGTCACGGCATTTTCATTTTATTTCTCACACATCCATTTCTTTACAATATTGAAGGTAAGGACAATTGAAGAAACTAAGCAGATTCTTTGAATGTGCTTGCACAATTTGTCTTTACTGCTTATTGTGAAGCTATCTTTCCATACTTTGAATCATTTCTTGATCATTTCTTTGTGAATCGTTTTCTTGAAATCTGGAAAGCTGACATAAATTCCTGAATACAGGAAACTCAAATGAATGGACTCTGAGCAAGTTCATCACAGGCTGAAAAGATTATTTTGCAGTCACAAAGAAAATTGTTTGTGAGATGTTTATGGGAAATAAGCCCTGCAGCAAGTGTACAGTCAACTCTGAAAATTTTATTCTGTATATACTTCAACAACCATCAAAGCTTGAAACAGGTTCAAAAACATGATGAACACTCCAAAGTGGTATAAGACAGCTGGGCCAGTGGCGCAATGGATAACGCGTCTGACTACGGATCAGAAGATTGTAGGTTCGACTCCTTCCTGGCTCGTTTAAGTTGCCGTGATTGTATAGTGGTTAGTACTCTGTGTTGTGGCCGCAGCAACCCCGGTTCGAATCTGGGTCACGGCATTTTCATTTTATTTCTCACACATCCATTTATTTACAATATTGAAGGTAAGGACAATTGAAGAAACTAAGCAGATTCTTTGAATGTGCTTGCACAATTTGTCTTTACTGCTTATTGTGAAGCTATCTTTCCATACTTTGAATCATTTCTTTGTGAATCATTTTCTTGAAATCTGGAAAGCTGACATAAATTCCTGAATACAGGAAACTCAAATGAATGGACTCTGAGCAAGTTCATCACAGGCTGAAAAGATTATTTTGTTGTCACAAAGAAAATTGTTTGTGAGATGTTTATGGGAAATAAGCCCTGCAGCAAGTGTACAGTCAACTCTGAAAATTTGATTCTGTATATACTTCAACAACCATCAAAGCTTGAAACAGGTTCAAAAACATGATGAACACTCCAAAGTGGTTTAAGACAGCTGGGCCAGTGGCGCAATGGATAACGCGTCTGACTACGGATCAGAAGATTGTAGGTTCGACTCCTACCTGGCTCGTTTAAGTTGCCGTGATCGTATAGTGGTTAGTACTCTGCGTTGTGGCCGCAGCAACCCCGGTTCGAATCCAGGTCACGGCATTTTCATTTTATTTCTCACACATCCATTTCTTTACAATATTGAAGGTAAGGACAATTGAAGAAACTAAGCAGATTCTTTGAATGTGCTTGCACAATTTGTCTTTACTGCTTATTGTGAAGCTATCTTTCCATACTTTGAATCATTTCTTTGTGAATCATTTTCTTGAAATCTGGAAAGCTGACATAAATTCCTGAATACAGGAAACTCAAATGAATGGACTCTGAGCAAGTTCATCACAGGCTGAAAAGATCATTTTGCAGTCACAAAAAAAATTGTTTGTGAGATGTTTATGGGAAATAAGCCCTGCAGCAAGTGTACAGTCAACTCTCAAAATTTGATTCTGTATATACTTCAATAACCATCAAAGCTTGAAACAGGTTCAAAAACAGGATGAACACTCCAAGTGGCATAAGACAGCTGGGCCAGTGGCGCAATGGATAACGCATCTGACTACGGATCAGCAGATTGTATGTTTGACTCCTACCTGTCTCGTTTAAGTTGCCGTGATCGTATAGTGGTTAGTACTCTGCGTTGTGGCCGCAGCAACCCCGGTTCGAATCCGGGTCACGGCATTTTCATTTTATTTCTCACACATCCATTTCTTTACAATATTGAAGGTAAGGACAATTGAAGAAACTAAGCAGATTCTTTGCATGTGCTTGCACAATTTGTCTTTACTGCTTATTGTGAAGCTATCTTTCCATACTTTGAATCATTTCTTGATCATTTCTTTGTGAATCGTTTTCTTGAAATCTGGAAAGCTGACATAAATTCCTGAATACAGGAAACTCAAATGAATTGACTCTGAGCAAGTTCATCACAGGCTGAAAAGATCATTTTGCAGTCACAAAGAAAATTGTTTGTGAGATGTTTATGGGAAATAAGCCCTGCAGCAAGTGTACAGTCAACTCTCAAAATTTGATTCTGTATATACTTCAATAACCATCAAAGCTTGAAACAGGTTCAAAAACATGATGAACACTCCAAGTGGCATAAGACAGCTGGGCCAGTGGCGCAATGGATAACGCGTCTGACTACGGATCAGAAGATTGAAGGTTCGACTCCTACTTGGCTCGTTTAAGTTGCCGTGATCGTATAGTGGTTAGTACTCTGCGTTGTGGCCGCAGCAACTCTAGTTCGAATCCGGGTCACGGCATTTTCATTTTATTTCTCACACATCCATTTCTTTACAATATTGAAGGTAAGGACAATTGAAGAAACTAAGCAGATTCTTTGAATGTGCTTGCACAATTTGTCTTTACTGCTTATTGTGAAGCTATCTTTCCATACTTTGAATCATTTCTTGATCATTTCTTTGTGAATCGTTTTCTTGAAATCTGGAAAGCTGACATAAATTCCTGAATACAGGAAACTCAAATGAATGGACTCTGAGCAAGTTCATCACAGGCTGAAAAGATTATTTTGCAGTCACAAAGAAAATTGTTTGTGAGATGTTTATGGGAAATAAGCCCTGCAGCAAGTGTACAGTCAACTCTGAAAATTTGATTCTGTATATACTTCAACAACCATCAAAGCTTGAAACAGGTTCAAAAACATGATGGACACTCCAAAGTGGTATAAGACAGCTGGGCCAGTGGCGCAATGGATAACGCGTCTGACTACGGATCAGCAGATTGTATGTTCGACTCCTACCTGGCTCGTTTAAGTTGCCGTGATCGTATAGTGGTTAGTACTCTGCGTTGTGGCCGCAGCAACCCTGGTTCGAATCCGGGTCACGGCATTTTCATTTTATTTCTCACACATCCATTTCTTTACAATATTGAAGGTAAGGACAATTGAAGAAACTAAGCAGATTCTTTGAATGTGCTTGCACAATTTGTCTTTACTGCTTATTGTGAAGCTATCTTTCCATACTTTGAATCATTTCTTGATCATTTCTTTGTGAATCATTTTCTTGAAATCTGGAAAGCTGACATAAATTCCTGAATACAGGAAACTCAAATGAATTGACTCTGAGCAAGTTCATCACAGGCTGAAAAGATCATTTTGCAGTCACAAAGAAAATTGTTTGTGAGATGTTTATGGGAAATAAGCCCTGCAGCAAGTGTACAGTCAACTCTCAAAATTTGATTCTGTATATACTTGAATAACCATCAAAGCTTGAAACAGGTTCAAAAACATGATGAACACTCTAAGTGGCATAAGACAGCTGGCCAGTGGCGCAATGGATAAAACATCTGACTACGGATCAGCAGATTGTAGGTTCGACTCCTACCTGGCTCGTTTAAGTTGCCGTGATCGTATAGTGGTTAGTACTCTGTGTTGTGTCCGCAGCAACCCCGGTTCGAATCCGGGTCATGGCATTTTCATTTTATTTCTCACACATCCATTTCTTTACGATATTGAAGGTAAGGACAATTGAAGAAACTAAGCAGATTCTTTGAATGTGCTTGCACAATTTGTCTTTACTGCTTATTGTGAAGCTATCTTTCCATACTTTGAATCATTTCTTGATCATTTCTTTGTGAATCATTTTCTTGAAATCTGGAAAGCTGACATAAATTCCTGAATACAGGAAACTCAAATGAATGGACTCTGAGCAAGTTCATCACAGGCTGAAAAGATCATTTTGCAGTCACAAAGAAAATTGTTTGTGAGATGTTTATGGGAAATAAGCCCTGCTGCAAGTGTACAGTCAACTCTCAAAATTTGATTCTGTATATACTTCTATAACCATCAAAGCTTGAAACAGGTTCAAAAACATGATGAACACTCCAAGTGGCATAAGACAGCTGGGCCAGTGGCGCAATGGATAACGCTTCTGACTACGGATCAGAAGATTGTAGGTTCGACTCCTACCTTGCTCGTTTAAGTTGCCGTGATCGTATAGTGGTTAGTACTTTGCGTTGTGGCCGCAGCAACCCCGGGTCACTGCATTTTCATTTTATTTCTCACACATCCATTTCTTTACAATATTGAAGGTAAGGACAATTGAAGAAACTAAGCAGATTCTTTGAATGTGCTTGCACAATTTGTCTTTACTGCTTATTGTGAAGCTATCTTTCCATACTTTGAATAATTTCTTGATCATTTCTTTGTGAATCGTTTTCTTGAAATCTGGAAAGCTGACATAAATTCCTGAATACAGGAAACTCAAATGAATGGACTCTGAGCAAGTTCATCACAGGCTGAAAAGATTATTTTGTTGTCACAAAGAAAATTGTTTGTGAGATGTTTATGGGAAATAAGCCCTGCAGCAAGTGTACAGTCAACTCTGAAAATTTGAATCTGTATATACTTCAACAACCATCAAATCTTGAAACAGGTTCAAAAACATGATGAACACTCCAAAGTGGTTTAAGACAGCTGGGCCAGTGGCGCAATGGATAACGCATCTGACTACGGATCAGCAGATTGTATGTTCGACTCCTACTTGGCTCGTTTAAGTTGCCGTGATCGTATAGTGGTTAGTACTCTGCGTTGTGGCCGCAGCAACCCCGGTTCGAATCCGGGTCACGGCATTTTCATTTTATTTCTCACACATCCATTTCTTTACAATATTGAAGGTAAGGACAATTGTAGAAACTAAGCAGATTCTTTGAATGTGCTTGCACAATTTGTCTTTACTGCTTATTGTGAAGCTATCTTTCCATACTTTGAATCATTTCTTGATCATTTCTTTGTGAATCATTTTCTTGAAATCTGGAAAGCTGACATAAATTCCTGAATACAGGAAACTCAAATGAATTGACTCTGAGCAAGTTCATCACAGGCTGAAAAGATCATTTTGCAGTCACAAAGAAAATTGTTTGTGAGATGTTTATGGGAAATAAGCCCTGCAGCAAGTGTACAGTCAACTCTCAAAATTTGATTCTGTATATACTTGAATAACCATCAAAGCTTGAAACAGGTTCAAAAACATGATGAACACTCCAAGTGGCATAAGACAGCTGGCTAGTGGCGCAATGGATAAAACATCTGACTACGGATCAGCAGATTGTAGGTTCGACTCCTACCTGGCTCGTTTAAGTTGCCGTGATCGTATAGTGGTTAGTACTCTGGGTTGTGTCCGCAGCAACCCCGGTTCGAATCCGGGTCATGGCATTTTCATTTTATTTCTCACACATCCATTTCTTTACAATATTGAAGGTAAGGACAATTGAAGAAACTAAGCAGATTCTTTGAATGTGCTTGCACAATTTGTCTTTACTGCTTATTGTGAAGCTATCTTTCCATACTTTGAATCATTTCTTGATCATTTCTTTGTGAATCATTTTCTTGAAATCTGGAAAGCTGACATAAATTCCTGAATACAGGAAACTCAAATGAATGGACTCTGAGCAAGTTCATCACAGGCTGAAAAGATCATTTTGCAGTCACAAAGAAAATTGTTTGTGAGATGTTTATGGGAAATAAGCCCTGCAGCAAGTGTACAGTCAACTCTCAAAATTTGATTCTGTATATACTTCTATAACCATCAAAGCTTGAAACAGGTTCAAAAACATGATGAACACTCCAAGTGGCATAAGACAGCTGGGCCAGTGGCGCAATGGATAACGCTTCTGACTACGGATCAGAAGATTGTAGGTTCGACTCCTACCTTGCTCGTTTAAGTTGCTGTGATCGTATAGTGGTTAGTACTCTGCGTTGTGGCCGCAGCAACCCCGGGTCACGGCATTTTCATTTTATTTCTCACACATCCATTTCTTTACAATATTGAAGGTAAGGACAATTGAAGAAACTAAGCAGATTCTTTGCATGTGCTTGCACAATTTGTCTTTACTGCTTATTGTGAAGCTATCTTTCCATACTTTGAATCATTTCTTGATCATTTCTTTGTGAATCGTTTTCTTGAAATCTGGAAAGCTGACATAAATTCCTGAATACAGGAAACTCAAATGAATTGACTCTGAGCAAGTTCATCACAGGCTGAAAAGATCATTTTGCAGTCACAAAGAAAATTGTTTGTGAGATGTTTATGGGAAATAAGCCCTGCAGCAAGTGTACAGTCAACTCTCAAAATTTGATTCTGTATATACTTCAATAACCATCAAAGCTTGAAACAGGTTCAAAAACATGATGAACACTCCAAGTGGCATAAGACAGCTGGGCCAGTGGCGCAATGGATAACGCGTCTGACTACGGATCAGAAGATTGAAGGTTCGACTCCTACTTGGCTCGTTTAAGTTGCCGTGATCGTATAGTGGTTAGTACTCTGCGTTGTGGCCGCAGCAACTCTAGTTCGAATCCGGGTCACGGCATTTTCATTTTATTTCTCACACATCCATTTCTTTACAATATTGAAGGTAAGGACAATTGAAGAAACTAAGCAGATTCTTTGAATGTGCTTGCACAATTTGTCTTTACTGCTTATTGTGAAGCTATCTTTCCATACTTTGAATCATTTCTTGATCATTTCTTTGTGAATCGTTTTCTTGAAATCTGGAAAGCTGACATAAATTCCTGAATACAGGAAACTCAAATGAATGGACTCTGAGCAAGTTCATCACAGGCTGAAAAGATTATTTTGCAGTCACAAAGAAAATTGTTTGTGAGATGTTTATGGGAAATAAGCCCTGCAGCAAGTGTACAGTCAACTCTGAAAATTTGATTCTGTATATACTTCAACAACCATCAAAGCTTGAAACAGGTTCAAAAACATGATGGACACTCCAAAGTGGTATAAGACAGCTGGGCCAGTGGCGCAATGGATAACGCGTCTGACTACGGATCAGCAGATTGTATGTTCGACTCCTACCTGGCTAGTTTAAGTTGCCGTGATCGTATAGTGGTTAGTACTCTGCGTTGTGGCCGCAGCAACCCTGGTTCGAATCCGGGTCACGGCATTTTCATTTTATTTCTCACACATCCATTTCTTTACAATATTGAAGGTAAGGACAATTGAAGAAACTAAGCAGATTCTTTGAATGTGCTTGCACAATTTGTCTTTACTGCTTATTGTGAAGCTATCTTTCCATACTTTGAATCATTTCTTGATCATTTCTTTGTGAATCATTTTCTTGAAATCTGGAAAGCTGACATAAATTCCTGAATACAGGAAACTCAAATGAATTGACTCTGAGCAAGTTCATCACAGGCTGAAAAGATCATTTTGCAGTCACAAAGAAAATTGTTTGTGAGATGTTTATGGGAAATAAGCCCTGCAGCAAGTGTACAGTCAACTCTCAAAATTTGATTCTGTATATACTTGAATAACCATCAAAGCTTGAAACAGGTTCAAAAACATGATGAACACTCTAAGTGGCATAAGACAGCTGGCCAGTGGCGCAATGGATAAAACATCTGACTACGGATCAGCAGATTGTAGGTTCGACTCCTACCTGGCTCGTTTAAGTTGCCGTGATCGTATAGTGGTTAGTACTCTGTGTTGTGTCCGCAGCAACCCCGGTTCGAATCCGGGTCATGGCATTTTCATTTTATTTCTCACACATCCATTTCTTTACAATATTGAAGGTAAGGACAATTGAAGAAACTAAGCAGATTCTTTGAATGTGCTTGCACAATTTGTCTTTACTGCTTATTGTGAAGCTATCTTTCCATACTTTGAATCATTTCTTGATCATTTCTTTGTGAATCATTTTCTTGAAATCTGGAAAGCTGACATAAATTCCTGAATACAGGAAACTCAAATGAATGGACTCTGAGCAAGTTCATCACAGGCTGAAAAGATCATTTTGCAGTCACAAAGAAAATTGTTTGTGAGATGTTTATGGGAAATAAGCCCTGCTGCAAGTGTACAGTCAACTCTCAAAATTTGATTCTGTATATACTTCTATAACAATCAAAGCTTGAAACAGGTTCAAAAACATGATGAACACTCCAAATGGCATAAGACAGCTGGGCCAGTGGCGCAATGGATAACGCTTCTGACTACGGATCAGAAGATTGTAGGTTCGACTCCTACCTTGCTCGTTTAAGTTGCCGTGATCGTATAGTGGTTAGTACTTTGCGTTGTGGCCGCAGCAACCCCGGGTCACTGCATTTTCATTTTATTTCTCACACATCCATTTCTTTACAATATTGAAGGTAAGGACAATTGAAGAAACTAAGCAGATTCTTTGAATGTGCTTGCACAATTTGTCTTTACTGCTTATTGTGAAGCTATCTTTCCATACTTTGAATCATTTCTTGATCATTTCTTTGTGAATCATTTTCTTGAAATCTGGAAAGCTGACATAAATTCCTGAATACAGGAAACTCAAATGAATTGACTCTGAGCAAGTTCATCACAGGCTGAAAAGATCATTTTGCAGTCACAAAGAAAATTGTTTGTGAGATGTTTATGGGAAATAAGCCCTGCAGCAAGTGTACAGTCAACTCTCAAAATTTGATTCTGTATATACTTGAATAACCATCAAAGCTTGAAACAGGTTCAAAAACATGATGAACACTCCAAGTGGCATAAGACAGCTGGCCAGTGGCGCAATGGATAAAACATCTGACTACGGATCAGCAGATTGTAGGTTCGACTCCTACCTGGCTCGTTTAAGTTGCCGTGATCGTATAGTGGTTAGTACTCTGGGTTGTGTCCGCAGCAACCCCGGTTCGAATCCGGGTCATGGCATTTTCATTTTATTTCTCACACATCCATTTCTTTACAATATTGAAGGTAAGGACAATTGAAGAAACTAAGCAGATTCTTTGAATGTGCTTGCACAATTTGTCTTTACTGCTTATTGTGAAGCTATCTTTCCATACTTTGAATCATTTCTTGATCATTTCTTTGTGAATCATTTTCTTGAAATCTGGAAAGCTGACATAAATTCCTGAATACAGGAAACTCAAATGAATGGACTCTGAGCAAGTTCATCACAGGCTGAAAAGATCATTTTGCAGTCACAAAGAAAATTGTTTGTGAGATGTTTATGGGAAATAAGCCCTGCAGCAAGTGTACAGTCAACTCTCAAAATTTGATTCTGTATATACTTCTATAACCATCAAAGCTTGAAACAGGTTCAAAAACATGATGAACACTCCAAGTGGCATAAGACAGCTGGGCCAGTGGCGCAATGGATAACGCTTCTGACTACGGATCAGAAGATTGTAGGTTCGACTCCTACCTTGCTCGTTTAAGTTGCCGTGATCGTATAGTGGTTAGTACTCTGCGTTGTGGCCGCAGCAACCCCGGGTCACGGCATTTTCATTTTATTTCTCACACATCCATTTCTTTACAATATTGAAGGTAAGGACAATTGAAGAAACTAAGCAGATTCTTTGAATGTGCTTGCACAATTTGTCTTTACTGCTTATTGTGAAGCTATCTTTCCATACTTTGAATCATTTCTTGATCATTTCTTTGTGAATCGTTTTCTTGAAATCTGGAAAGCTGACATAAATTCCTGAATACAGGAAACTCAAATGAATGGACTCTGAGCAAGTTCATCACAGGCTGAAAAGATTATTTTGCAGTCACAAAGAAAATTGTTTGTGAGATGTTTATGGGAAATAAGCCCTGCAGCAAGTGTACAGTCAACTCTGAAAATTTGATTCTGTATATACTTCAACAACCATCAAAGCTTGAAACAGGTTCAAAAACATGATGAACACTCCAAAGTGGCATAAGACAGCTGGGCCAGTGGCGCAATGGATAACGCGTCTGACTACGGATCAGAAGATTGTAGGTTTGACTCCTACCTGGCTCGTTTAAGTTGCCGTGATCGTATAGTGGTTAGTACTCTGCGTTGTGGCCGCAGCAACCCTGGTTCGAATCCGGGTCACGGCATTTTCATTTTATTTCTCACACATCCATTTCTTTACAATATTGAAAGTAAGGACAATTGAAGAAACTAAGCAGATTCTTTGAATGTGCTTGCACAATTTGTCTTTACTGCTTATTGTGAAGCTATCTTTCCATACTTTGAATCATTTCTTGATCATTTCTTTGTGAATCGTTTTCTTGAAATCTGGAAAGCTGACATAAATTCCTGAATACAGGAAACTCAAATGAATGGACTCTGAGCAAGTTCATCACAGGCTGAAAAGATTATTTTGCAGTCACAAAGAAAATTGTTTGTGAGATGTTTATGGGAAATAAGCCCTGCAGCAAGTGTACAGTCAACTCTGAAAATTTGATTCTGTATATACTTCAACAACCATCAAAGCTTGAAACAGGTTCAAAAACATGATGAACACTCCAAAGTGGTATAAGACAGCTGGGCCAGTGGCGCAATGGATAACGCGTCTGACTACGGATCAGAAGGTTGTAGGTTCGACTCCTATCTGGCTCGTTTAAGTTGCCATGATCGTATAGTGGTTAGTACTCTGCGTTGTGGCCGCAGCAACCCAGGTTCGAATCCGGGTCATGGCATTTTCATTTTATTTCTCACTCATCCATTTCTTTACAATATTGAAGGTAAGTACAATTGAAGAAACTAAGCAGATTCTTTGAATGTGCTTGCACAATTTGTCTTTACTGCTTATTGTGAAGCTATCTTTCCATACTTTGAATCATTTCTTTGTGAATCATTTTCTTGAAATCTGGAAAGCTGACATAAATTCCTGAATACAGGAAACTCAAATGAATGGACTCTGAGCAAGTTCATCACAGGCTGAAAAGATTATTTTGTTGTCACAAAGAAAATTGTTTGTGAGATGTTTATGGGAAATAAGCCCTGCAGCAAGTGTACAGTCAACTCTGAAAATTTGATTCTGTATATACTTCAACAACCATCAAAGCTTGAAACAGGTTCAAAAACATGATGAACACTCCAAAGTGGTTTAAGACAGCTGGGCCAGTGGCGCAATGGATAACGCGTCTGACTACGGATCAGAAGATTGTAGGTTCGACTCCTACCTGGCTCGTTTAAGTTGCCGTGATCGTATAGTGGTTAGTACTCTGCGTTGTGGCCGCAGCAACCCCGGTTCGAATCCGGGTCACGGCATTTTCATTTTATTTCTAACACATCCATTTCTTTACAATATTGAAGGTAAGGACAATTGAAGAAACTAAGCAGATTCTTTGAATGTGCTTGCACAATTTGTCTTTACTGCTTATTGTGAAGCTATCTTTCCATACTTTGAATCATTTCTTTGTGAATCATTTTCTTGAAATCTGGAAAGCTGACATAAATTCCTGAATACAGGAAACTCAAATGAATGGACTCTGAGCAAGTTCATCACAGGCTGAAAAGATCATTTTGCAGACACAAAAAAAATTGTTTGTGAGATGTTTATGGGAAATAAGCCCTGCAGCAAGTGTACAGTCAACTCTCAAAATTTGATTCTGTATATACTTCAATAACCATCAAAGCTTGAAACAGGTTCAAAAACAGGATGAACACTCCAAGTGGCATAAGACAGCTGGGCCAGTGGCGCAATGGATAACGCATCTGACTACGGATCAGCAGATTGTATGTTCGACTCCTACCTGGCTCGTTTAAGTTGCCGTGATCGTATAGTGGTTAGTACTCTGCGTTGTGGCCGCAGCAACCCCGGTTCGAATCCGGGTCACGGCATTTTCATTTTATTTCTCACACATCCATTTCTTTACAATATTGAAGGTAAGGACAATTGAAGAAACTAAGCAGATTCTTTGAATGTGCTTGCACAATTTGTCTTTACTGCTTATTGTGAAGCTATCTTTCCATACTTTGAATCATTTCTTGATCATTTCTTTGTGAATCGTTTTCTTGAAATCTGGAAAGCTGACATAAATTCCTGAATACAGGAAACTCAAATGAATTGACTCTGAGCAAGTTCATCACAGGCCGAAAAGATCATTTTGCAGTCACAAAGAAAATTGTTTGTGAGATGTTTATGGGAAATAAGCCCTGCAGCAAGTGTACAGTCAACTCTCAAAATTTGATTCTGTATATACTTTAATAACCATCAAAGCTTGAAACAGGTTCAAAAACATGATGAACACTCCAAAGTGGTTTAAGACAGCTGGGCCAGTGGCGCAATGGATAACGCGTCTGACTACGGATCAGAAGATTGTAGGTTCGACTCCTACCTGGCTCGTTTAAATAGCCGTGATCGTATAGTGGTTAGTACTCTGCGTTGTGGCCGCAGCAACCCCGGTTCGAATCCGGGTCATGGCATTTTCATTTTATTTCTCACACATCCATTTCTTTACAATATTGAAGGTAAGGACAATTGAAGAAACTAAGCAGATTCTTTGAATGTGCTTGCACAATTTGTCTTTACTGCTTATTGTGAAGCTATCTTTCCATACTTTGAATCATTTCTTGATCATTTCTTTGTGAATCGTTTTCTTGAAATCTGGAAAGCTGACATAAATTCCTGAATACAGGAAACTCAAATGAATGGACTCTGAGCAAGTTCATCACAGGCTGAAAAGATTATTTTGCAGTCACAAAGAAAATTGTTTGTGAGATGTTTATGGGAAATAAGCCCTGCAGCAAGTGTACAGTCAACTCTCAAAATTTGATTCTGTATATACTTCTATAACCATCAAAGCTTGAAACAGGTTCAAAAACATGATGAACACTCCAAGTGGCATAAGACAGCTGGGCCAGTGGCGCAATGGATAACGATTCTGACTACGGATCAGAAGATTGTAGGTTCGACTCCTACCTTGCTCGTTTAAGTTGCCGTGATCGTATAGTGGTTAGTACTCTGCGTTGTGGCCGCAGCAACCCCGGGTCACGGCATTTTCATTTTATTTCTCACACATCCATTTCTTTACAATATTGAAGGTAAGGACAATTGAAGAAACTAAGCAGATTCTTTGAATGTGCTTGCACAATTTGTCTTTACTGCTTATTGTGAAGCTATCTTTCCATACTTTGAATCATTTCTTGATCATTTCTTTGTGAATCGTTTTCTTGAAATCTGGAAAGCTGACATAAATTCCTGAATACAGGAAACTCAAAAGAATGGACTCTGAGCAAGTTCATCACAGGCTGAAAAGATTATTTTGCAGTCACAAAGAAAATTGTTTGTGAGATGTTTATGGGAAAAAAGCCCTGCAGCAAGTGTACAGTCAACTCGGAAAATTTGATTCTGTATATACTTCAACAACCATCAAAGCTTGAAACAGGTTCAAAAACATGATGAACACTCCAAAGTGGTATAAGACAGCTGGGCCAGTGGCGCAATGGATAACGCGTCTGACTACGGATCAGAAGATTGTAGGTTCGACTCCTACCTGGCTCGTTTAAGTTGCCGTGATCGTATAGTGGTTAGTACTCTGCGTTGTGGCCGCAGCAACCCTGGTTCAAATCCGGGTCACGGCATTTTCATTTTATTTCTCACACATCCATTTCTTTACAATATTGAAGGTAAGGACAATTGAAGAAACTAAGCAGATTCTTTGAATGTGCTTGCACAATTTGTCTTTACTGCTTATTGTGAAGCTATCTTTCCATACTTTGAATCATTTCTTGATCATTTCTTTGTGAATTGTTTTCTTGAAATCTGGAAAGCTGACATAAATTCCTGAATACAGGAAACTCAAATGAATGGACTCTGAGCAAGTTCATCACAGGCTGAAAAGATTATTTTGCAGTCACAAAGAAAATTGTTTGTGAGATGTTTATGGGAAATAAGCCCTGCAGCAAGTGTACAGTCAACTCTGAAAATTTGATTCTGTATATACTTCAACAACCATCAAAGCTTGAAACAGGTTCAAAAACATGATGAACACTCCAAAGTGGTATAAGACAGCTGGGCCAGTGGCGCAATGGATAACGCGTCTGACTACGGATCAGAAGATTGTAGGTTCGACTCCTACCTGGCTCGTTTAAGTTGCCGTGATCGTATAGTGGTTAGTACTCTGCGTTGTGGCCGCAGCAACCCCGGTTCGAATCCGGGTCACGGCATTTTCATTTTATTTCTAACACATCCATTTCTTTACAATATTGAAGGTAAGGACAATTGAAGAAACTAAGCAGATTCTTTGAATGTGCTTGCACAATTTGTCTTTACTGCTTATTGTGAAGCTATCTTTCCATACTTTGAATCATTTCTTTGTGAATCATTTTCTTGAAATCTGGAAAGCTGACATAAATTCCTGAATACAGGAAACTCAAATGAATGGACTCTGAGCAAGTTCATCACAGGCTGAAAAGATCATTTTGCAGTCACACAAAAAATTGTTTGTGAGATGTTTATGGGAAATAAGCCCTGCAGCAAGTGTACAGTCAACTCTCAAAATTTGATTCTGTATATACTTCAATAACCATCAAAGCTTGAAACAGGTTCAAAAACAGGATGAACACTCCAAGTGGCATAAGACAGCTGGGCCAGTGGCGCAATGGATAACGCATCTGACTACGGATCAGCAGATTGTATGTTCGACTCCTACCTGGCTCGTTTAAGTTGCCGTGATCGTATAGTGGTTAGTACTCTGCGTTGTGGCCGCAGCAACCTCGGTTCGAATCCGGGTCACGGCATTTTCATTTTATTTCTCACACATCCATTTCTTTACAATATTGAAGGTAAGGACAATTGAAGAAACTAAGCAGATTCTTTGAATGTGCTTGCACAATTTGTCTTTACTGCTTATTGTGAAGCTATCTTTCCATACTTTGAATCATTTCTTGATCATTTCTTTGTGAATCGTTTTCTTGAAATCTGGAAAGCAGACATAAATTCCTGAATACAGGAAAATCAAATGAATTGACTCTGAGCAAGTTCATCACAGGCTGAAAAGATCATTTTGCAGTCACAAAGAAAATTGTTTGTGAGATGTTTATGGGAAATAAGCCCTGCAGCAAGTGTACAGTCAACTCTCAAAATTTGATTCTGTATATACTTCAATAACCATCAAAGCTTGAAACAGGTTCAAAAACATGATGAACACTCCAAAGGGGTTTAAGACAGCTGGGCCAGTGGCGCAATGGATAACGCGTCTGACTACGGATCAGAAGATTGTAGGTTCGACTCCTACCTGGCTCGTTTAAGTTGCCGTGATCGTATAGTGGTTAGTACTCTGCGTTGTGGCCGCAGCAACCCCGGTTCGAATCCGGGTCACGGCATTTTCATTTTATTTCTCACACATCCATTTCTTTACAATATTGAAGGTAAGGACAATTGAAGAAACTAAGCAGATTCTTTGAATGTGCTTGCACAATTTGTCTTTACTGCTTATTGTGAAGCTATCTTTCCATACTTTGAATCATTTCTTTGTGAATCATTTTCTTGAAATCTGGAAAGCTGACATAAATTCCTGAATACAGGAAACTCAAATGAATGGACTCTGAGCAAGTTCATCACAGGCTGAAAAGATCATTTTGCAGTCACAAAAAAAATTGTTTGTGAGATGTTTATGGGAAATAAGCCCTGCAGCAAGTGTACAGTCAACTCTCAAAATTTGATTCTGTATATACTTCAATAACCATCAAAGCTTGAAACAGGTTCAAAAACAGGATGAACACTCCAAGTGGCATAAGACAGCTGGGCCAGTGGCGCAATGGATAACGTATCTGACTACGGATCAGCAGATTGTATGTTCGACTCCTACCTGGCTCGTTTAAGTTGCCGTGATCGTATAGTGGTTAGTACTCTGCGTTGTGGCCGCAGCAACCCCGGTTCGAATCCGGGTCACGGCATTTTCATTTTATTTCTCACACATCCATTTCTTTACAATATTGAAGGTAAGGACAATTGAAGAAACTAAGCAGATTCTTTGAATGTGCTTGCACAATTTGTCTTTACTGCTTATTGTGAAGCTATCTTTCCATACTTTGAATCATTTCTTGATCATTTCTTTGTGAATCGTTTTCTTGAAATCTGGAAAGCTGACATAAATTCCTGAATACAGGAAACTCAAATGAATTGACTCTGAGCAAGTTCATCACAGGCTGAAAAGATCATTTTGCAGTCGCAAAGAAAATTGTTTGTGAGATGTTTATGGGAAATAAGCCCTGCAGCAAGTGTACAGTCAACTCTCAAAATTTGATTCTGTATATACTTCAATAACCATCAAAGCTTGAAACAGGTTCCAAAACATGATGAACACTCCAAAGTGGTATAAGACAGCTGGGCCAGTGGCGCAATGGATAACGCGTCTGACTACGGATCAGAAGATTGTAGGTTCGACTCCTACCTGGCTCGTTTAAATTGCCGTGATCGTATAGTGGTTAGTACTCTGCGTTGTGGCCGCAGCAACCCCGGTTCGAATCCGGGTCACGGCATTTTCATTTTATTTCTCACACATCCATTTCTTTACAATATTGAAGGTAAGGACAATTCAAGAAACTAAGCAGATTCTTTGAATGTGCTTGCACAATTTGTCTTTACTGCTTATTGTGAAGATATCTTTCCATACTTTGAATCATTTCTTGATCATTTCTTTGTGAATCGTTTTCTTGAAATCTGGAAAGCTGACATAAATTCCTGAATACAGGAAACTCAAATGAATGGACTCTGAGCAAGTTCATCACAGGCTGAAAAGATTATTTTGCAGTCACAAAGAAAATTGTTTGTGAGATGTTTATGGGAAATAAGCCCTGCAGCAAGTGTACAGTCAACTCTCAAAATTTGATTCTGTATATACTTCTATAACCATCAAAGCTTGAAACAGGTTCAAAAACATGATGAACACTCCAAGTGGCATAAGACAGCTGGGCCAGTGGCGCAATGGATAACGATTCTGACTACGGATCAGAAGATTGTAGGTTCGACTCCTACCTTGCTCGTTTAAGTTGCCGTGATCGTATAGTGGTTAGTACTCTGCGTTGTGGCCGCAGCAACCCCAGGTCACGGCATTTTCATTTTATTTCTCACACATCCATTTCTTTACAATATTGAAGGTAAGGACAATTGAAGAAACTAAGCAGATTCTTTGAATGTGCTTGCACAATTTGTCTTTACTGCTTATTGTGAAGCTATCTTTCCATACTTTGAATCATTTCTTGATCATTTCTTTGTGAATCGTTTTCTTGAAATCTGGAAAGCAGACATAAATTCCTGAATACAGGAAACTCAAATGAATTGACTCTGAGCAAGTTCATCACAGGCTGAAAAGATCATTTTGCAGTCACAAAGAAAATTGTTTGTGAGATGTTTATGGGAAATAAGCCCTGCAGCAAGTGTACAGTCAACTCTCAAAATTTGATTCTGTATATACTTCAATAACCATCAAAGCTTGAAACAGGTTCAAAAACATGATGAACACTCCAAAGGGGTTTAAGACAGCTGGGCCAGTGGCGCAATGGATAACGCGTCTGACTACGGATCAGAAGATTGTAGGTTCGACTCCTACCTGGCTCGTTTAAGTTGCCGTGATCGTATAGTGGTTAGTACTCTGCGTTGTGGCCGCAGCAACCCCGGTTCGAATCCGGGTCACGGCATTTTCATTTTATTTCTCACACATCCATTTCTTTACAATATTGAAGGTAAGGACAATTGAAGAAACTAAGCAGATTCTTTGAATGTGCTTGCACAATTTGTCTTTACTGCTTATTGTGAAGCTATCTTTCCATACTTTGAATCATTTCTTTGTGAATCATTTTCTTGAAATCTGGAAAGCTGACATAAATTCCTGAATACAGGAAACTCAAATGAATGGACTCTGAGCAAGTTCATCACAGGCTGAAAAGATCATTTTGCAGTCACAAAAAAAATTGTTTGTGAGATGTTTATGGGAAATAAGCCCTGCAGCAAGTGTACAGTCAACTCTCAAAATTTGATTCTGTATATACTTCAATAACCATCAAAGCTTGAAACAGGTTCAAAAACAGGATGAACACTCCAAGTGGCATAAGACAGCTGGGCCAGTGGCGCAATGGATAACGTATCTGACTACGGATCAGCAGATTGTATGTTCGACTCCTACCTGGCTCGTTTAAGTTGCCGTGATCGTATAGTGGTTAGTACTCTGCGTTGTGGCCGCAGCAACCCCGGTTCGAATCCGGGTCACGGCATTTTCATTTTATTTCTCACACATCCATTTCTTTACAATATTGAAGGTAAGGACAATTGAAGAAACTAAGCAGATTCTTTGAATGTGCTTGCACAATTTGTCTTTACTGCTTATTGTGAAGCTATCTTTCCATACTTTGAATCATTTCTTGATCATTTCTTTGTGAATCGTTTTCTTGAAATCTGGAAAGCTGACATAAATTCCTGAATACAGGAAACTCAAATGAATTGACTCTGAGCAAGTTCATCACAGGCTGAAAAGATCATTTTGCAGTCGCAAAGAAAATTGTTTGTGAGATGTTTATGGGAAATAAGCCCTGCAGCAAGTGTACAGTCAACTCTCAAAATTTGATTCTGTATATACTTCAATAACCATCAAAGCTTGAAACAGGTTCCAAAACATGATGAACACTCCAAAGTGGTATAAGACAGCTGGGTCAGTGGCGCAATGGATAACGCGTCTGACTACGGATCAGAAGATTGTAGGTTCGACTCCTACCTGGCTCGTTTAAATTGCCGTGATCGTATAGTGGTTAGTACTCTGCGTTGTGGCCGCAGCAACCCCGGTTCGAATCCGGGTCACGGCATTTTCATTTTATTTCTCACACATCCATTTCTTTACAATATTGAAGGTAAGGACAATTCAAGAAACTAAGCAGATTCTTTGAATGTGCTTGCACAATTTGTCTTTACTGCTTATTGTGAAGATATCTTTCCATACTTTGAATCATTTCTTGATCATTTCTTTGTGAATCGTTTTCTTGAAATCTGGAAAGCTGACATAAATTCCTGAATACAGGAAACTCAAATGAATGGACTCTGAGCAAGTTCATCACAGGCTGAAAAGATTATTTTGCAGTCACAAAGAAAATTGTTTGTGAGATGTTTATGGGAAATAAGCCCTGCAGCAAGTGTACAGTCAACTCTCAAAATTTGATTCTGTATATACTTCTATAACCATCAAAGCTTGAAACAGGTTCAAAAACATGATGAACACTCCAAGTGGCATAAGACAGCTGGGCCAGTGGCGCAATGGATAACGATTCTGACTACGGATCAGAAGATTGTAGGTTCGACTCCTACCTTGCTCGTTTAAGTTGCCGTGATCGTATAGTGGTTAGTACTCTGCGTTGTGGCCGCAGCAACCCCGGGTCACGGCATTTTCATTTTATTTCTCACACATCCATTTCTTTACAATATTGAAGGTAAGGACAATTGAAGAAACTAAGCAGATTCTTTGAATGTGCTTGCACAATTTGTCTTTACTGCTTATTGTGAAGCTATCTTTCCATACTTTGAATCATTTCTTGATCATTTCTTTGTGAATCGTTTTCTTGAAATCTGGAAAGCTGACATAAATTCCTGAATACAGGAAACTCAAAAGAATGGACTCTGAGCAAGTTCATCACAGGCTGAAAAGATTATTTTGCAGTCACAAAGAAAATTGTTTGTGAGATGTTTATGGGAAATAAGCCCTGCAGCAAGTGTACAGTCAACTCGGAAAATTTGATTCTGTATATACTTCAACAACCATCAAAGCTTGAAACAGGTTCAAAAACATGATGAACACTCCAAAGTGGTATAAGACAGCTGGGCCGGTGGCGCAATGGATAACGCGTCTGACTACGGATCAGAAGATTAGAGGTTCGACTCCTACCTGGCTCGTTTAAGTTGCCGTGATCGTATAGTGGTTAGTACTCTGCGTTGTGGCCGCAGCAACCCTGGTTCGAATCCGGGTCACGGCATTTTCATTTTATTTCTCACACATCCATTTCTTTACAATATTGAAGGTAAGGACAATTGAAGAAACTAAGCAGATTCTTTGAATGTGCTTGCACAATTTGTCTTTACTGCTTATTGTGAAGCTATCTTTCCATACTTTGAATCATTTCTTGATCATTTCTTTGTGAATCGTTTTCTTGAAATCTGGAAAGCTGACATAAATTCCTGAATACAGGAAACTCAAATGAATGGACTCTGAGCAAGTTCATCACAGGCTGAAAAGATTATTTTGCAGTCACAAAGAAAATTGTTTGTGTGATGTTTATGGGAAATAAGCCCTGCAGCAAGTGTACAGTCAACTCTGAAAATTTGATTCTGTATATACTTCAACAACCATCAAAGCTTGAAACAGGTTCAAAAACATGATGAACACTCCAAAGTGGTATAAGACAGCTGGGCCAGTGGCGCAATGGATAACGCGTCTGACTACGGATCAGAAGATTGTAGGTTCGACTCCTACCTGGCTCGTTTAAGTTGCCGTGATCGTATAGTGGTTAGTACTCTGCGTTGTGGCCGCAGCAACCCAGGTTCGAATCCGGGTCACGGCATTTTCATTTTATTTCTCACTCATCCATTTCTTTACAATATTGAAGGTAAGGACAATTGAAGAAACTAAGCAGATTCTTTGAATGTGCTTGCACAATTTGTCTTTACTGCTTATTGTGAAGCTATCTTTCCATACTTTGAATCATTTCTTTGTGAATCATTTTCTTGAAATCTGGAAAGCTGACATAAATTCCTGAATACAGGAAACTCAAATGAATGGACTCTGAGCAAGTTCATCACAGGCTGAAAAGATTATTTTGTTGTCACAAAGAAAATTGTTTGTGAGATGTTTATGGGAAATAAGCCCTGCAGCAAGTGTACAGTCAACTCTGAAAATTTGATTCTGTATATACTTCAACAACCATCAAAGCTTGAAACAGGTTCAAAAACATGATGAACACTCCAAAGTGGTTTAAGACAGCTGGGCCAGTGGCGCAATGGATAACGCGTTTGACTACGGATCAGAAGATTGTAGGTTCGACTCCTACCTGGCTCGTTTAAGTTGCCGTGATCGTATAGTGGTTAGTACTCTGCGTTGTGGCCGCAGCAACCCTGGTTCGAATCCGGGTCACGGCATTTTCATTTTATTTCTAACACATCCATTTCTTTACAATATTGAAGGTAAGGACAATTGAAGAAACTAAGCAGATTCTTTGAATGTGCTTGCACAATTTGTCTTTACTGCTTATTGTGAAGCTATCTTTCCATACTTTGAATCATTTCTTTGTGAATCATTTTCTTGAAATCTGGAAAGCTGACATAAATTCCTGAATACAGGAAACTCAAATGAATGGACTCTGAGCAAGTTCATCACAGGCTGAAAAGATCATTTTGCAGTCACAAAAAAAATTGTTTGTGAGATGTTTATGGGAAATAAGCCCTGCAGCAAGTGTACAGTCAACTCTCAAAATTTGATTCTGTATATACTTCAATAACCATCAAAGCTTGAAACAGGTTCAAAAACAGGATGAACACTCCAAGTGGCATAAGACAGCTGGGCCAGTGGCGCAATGGATAACGCATCTGACTACGGATCAGCTGATTGTATGTTCGACTCCTACCTGGCTCGTTTAAGTTGCCGTGATCGTATAGTGGTTAGTACTCTGCGTTGTGGCCGCAGCAACCCCGGTTCGAATCCGGGTCACGGCATTTTCATTTTATTTCTCACACATCCATTTCTTTACAATATTGAAGGTAAGGACAATTGAAGAAACTAAGCAGATTCTTTGAATGTGCTTGCACAATTTGTCTTTACTGCTTATTGTGAAGCTATCTTTCCATACTTTGAATCATTTCTTGATCATTTCTTTGTGAATCGTTTTCTTGAAATCTGGAAAGCTGACATAAATTCCTGAATACAGGAAACTCAAATGAATTGACTCTGAGCAAGTTCATCACAGGCTGAAAAGATCATTTTGCAGTCACAAAGAAAATTGTTTGTGAGATGTTTATGGGAAATAAGCCCTGCAGCAAGTGTACAGTCAACTCTCAAAATTTGATTCTGTATATACTTCAATAACCATCAAAGCTTGAAACAGGTTCAAAAACATGATGAACACTCCAAAGGGGTTTAAGACAGCTGGGCCAGTGGCGCAATGGATAACGCGTCTGACTACGGATCAGAAGATTGTAGGTTCGACTCCTACCTGGCTCGTTTAAGTTGCCGTGATCGTATAGTGGTTAGTACTCTGCGTTGTGGCCGCAGCAACCCTGGTTCGAATCCGGGTCACGGCATTTTCATTTTATTTCTCACACATCCATTTCTTTACAATATTGAAGGTAAGGACAATTGAAGAAACTAAGCAGATTCTTTGAATGTGCTTGCACAATTTGTCTTTACTGCTTATTGTGAAGCTATCTTTCCATACTTTGAATCATTTCTTTGTGAATCATTTTCTTGAAATCTGGAAAGCTGACATAAATTCCTGAATACAGGAAACTCAAATGAATGGACTCTGAGCAAGTTCATCACAGGCTGAAAAGATCATTTTGCAGTCACAAAAAAAATTGTTTGTGAGATGTTTATGGGAAATAAGCCCTGCAGCAAGTGTACAGTCAACTCTCAAAATTTGATTCTGTATATACTTCAATAACCATCAAAGCTTGAAACAGGTTCAAAAACAGGATGAACACTCCAAGTGGCATAAGACAGCTGGGCCAGTGGCGCAATGGATAATGCATCTGACTACGGATCAGCAGATTGTATGTTCGACTCCTACCTGGCTCGTTTAAGTTGCCGTTATCGTATAGTGGTTAGTACTCTGCGTTGTGGCCGCAGCAACCCCGGTTCGAATCCGGGTCACGGCATTTTCATTTTATTTCTAACACATCCATTTCTTTACAATATTGAAGGTAAGGACAATTGAAGAAACTAAGCAGATTCTTTGAATGTGCTTGCACAATTTGTCTTTACTGCTTATTGTGAAGCTATCTTTCCATACTTTGAATCATTTCTTTGTGAATCATTTTCTTGAAATCTGGAAAGCTGACATAAATTCCTGAATACAGGAAACTCAAATGAATGGACTCTGAGCAAGTTCATCACAGGCTGAAAAGATCATTTTGCAGTCACAAAAAAAATTGTTTGTGAGATGTTTATGGGAAATAAGCCCTGCAGCAAGTGTACAGTCAACTCTCAAAATTTGATTCTGTATATACTTCAATAACCATCAAAGCTTGAAACAGGTTCAAAAACAGGATGAACACTCCAAGTGGCATAAGACAGCTGGGCCAGTGGCGCAATGGATAACGCATCTGACTACGGATCAGCAGATTGTATGGTCGACTCCTACCTGGCTTGTTTAAGTTGCCGTGATCGTATAGTGGTTAGTACTCTGCGTTGTGGCCGCAGCAACCCCGGTTCGAATCCGGGTCACGGCATTTTCATTTTATTTCTCACACATCCATTTCTTTACAATATTGAAGGTAAGGACAATTGAAGAAACTAAGCAGATTCTTTGAATGTGCTTGCACAATTTGTCTTTACTGCTTATTGTGAAGCTATCTTTCCATACTTTGAATCATTTCTTGATCATTTCTTTGTGAATCGTTTTCTTGAAATCTGGAAAGCTGACATAAATTCCTGAATACAGGAAACTCAAATGAATTGACTCTGAGCAAGTTCATCACAGGCTGAAAAGATCATTTTGCAGTCACAAAGAAAATTGTTTGTGAGATGTTTATGGGAAATAAGCCCTGCAGCAAGTGTACAGTCAACTCTCAAAATTTGATTCTGTATATACTTCAATAACCATCAAAGCTTGAAACAGGTTCAAAAACATGATGAACACTCCAAAGGGGTTTAAGACAGCTGGGCCAGTGGCGCAATGGATAACGCGTCTGACTACGGATCAGAAGATTGTAGGTTCGACTCCTACCTGGCTCGTTTAAGTTGCCGTGATCGTATAGTGGTTAGTACTCTGCGTTGTGGCCGCAGCAACCCCGGTTCGAATCCGGGTCACGGCATTTTCATTTTATTTCTCACACATCCATTTCTTTACAATATTGAAGGTAAGGACAATTGAAGAAACTAAGCAGATTCTTTGAATGTGCTTGCACAATTTGTCTTTACTGCTTATTGTGAAGCTATCTTTCCATACTTTGAATCATTTCTTGATCATTTCTTTGTGAATCGTTTTCTTGAAATCTGGAAAGCTGACATAAATTCCTGAATACAGGAAACTCAAATGAATGGACTCTGAGCAACTTCATCACAGGCTGAAAAGATCATTTTGCAGTCGCAAAGAAAATTGTGAGATGTTTATGGGAAATAAGCCCTGCAGCAAGTGTACAGTCAACTCTCAAAATTTGATTCTGTATATACTTGAATAACCATCAAAGCTTGAAACAGGTTCCAAAACATGATGAACACTCCAAAGTAGTATAAGACAGCTGGGCCAGTGGCGCAATGGATAACGCGTCTGACTACGGATCAGAAGATTGTAGGTTCGACTCCTACCTGGCTCGTTTAAGTTGCCGTGATCGTATAGTGGTTAGTACTCTGCGTTGTGGCTGCAGCAACCCCGGTTCGAATCCGGGTCACGGCATTTTCATTTTATTTCTCACACATCCATTTCTTTACAATATTGAAGGTAAGGACAATTGAAGAAACTAAGCAGATTCTTTGAATGTGCTTGCACAATTTGTCTTTACTGCTTATTGTGAAGCTATCTTTCCATACTTTGAATCATTTCTTTGTGAATCATTTTCTTGAAATCTGGAAAGCTGACATAAATTCCTGAATACAGGAAACTCAAATGAATGGACTCTGAGCAAGTTCATCACAGGCTGAAAAGATCATTTTGCAGTCACAAAAAAAATTGTTTGTGAGATGTTTATGGGAAATAAGCCCTGCAGCAAGTGTACAGTCAACTCTCAAAATTTGATTCTGTATATACTTCAATAACCATCAAAGCTTGAAACAGGTTCAAAAACAGGATGAACACTCCAAGTGGCATAAGACAGCTGGGCCAGTGGCGCAATGGATAACGCATCTGACTACGGATCAGCAGATTGTATGTTCGACTCCTACCTGGCTCGTTTAAGTTGCCGTGATCGTATAGTGGTTAGTACTCTGCGTTGTGGCCGCAGCAACCCCGGTTCGAATCCGGGTCACGGCATTTTCATTTTATTTCTCACACATCCATTTCTTTACAATATTGAAGGTTAGGACAATTGAAGAAACTAAGCAGATTCTTTGAATGTGCTTGCACAATTTGTCTTTACTGCTTATTGTGAAGCTATCTTTCCATACTTTGAATCATTTCTTGATCATTTCTTTGTGAATCGTTTTCTTGAAATCTGGAAAGCTGACATAAATTCCTGAATACAGGAAACTCAAATGAATTGACTCTGAGCAAGTTCATCACAGGCTGAAAAGATCATTTTGCAGTCGCAAAGAAAATTGTTTGTGAGATGTTTATGGGAAATAAGCCCTGCAGCAAGTGTACAGTCAACTCTCAAAATTTGATTCTGTATATACTTCAATAACCATCAAAGCTTGAAACAGGTTCCAAAACATGATGAACACTCCAAAGTGGTATAAGACAGCTGGGCCAGTGGCGCAATGCATAACGCGTCTGACTACAGATCAGAAGATTGTAGGTTCAACTCCTACCTGGCTCGTTTAAGTTGCCGTGATCGTATAGTGGTTAGTACTCTGCGTTGTGGCCGCAGCAACCCCGGTTCAAATCCGGGTCACGGCATTTTCATTTTATTTCTCACACATCCATTTCTTTACAATATTGAAGGTAAGGACAATTGAAGAAACTAAGCAGATTCTTTGAATGTGCTTGCACAATTTGTCTTTACTGCTTATTGTGAAGCTATCTTTCCATACTTTGAATCATTTCTTTGTGAATCATTTTCTTGAAATCTGGAAAGCTGACATAAATTCCTGAATACAGGAAACTCAAATGAATGGACTCTGAGCAAGTTCATCACAGGCTGAAAAGATCATTTTGCAGTCACAAAAAAAATTGTTTGTGAGATGTTTATGGGAAATAAGCCCTGCAGCAAGTGTACAGTCAACTCTCAAAATTTGATTCTGTATATACTTCAATAACCATCAAAGCTTGAAACAGGTTCAAAAACAGGATGAACACTCCAAGTGGCATAAGACAGCTGGGCCAGTGGCGCAATGGATAACGCATCTGACTACGGATCAGCAGATTGTATGTTCGACTCCTACCTGGCTCGTTTAAGTTGCCGTGATTGTATAGTGGTTAGTACTCTGCGTTGTGGCCGCAGCAACCCCGGTTCGAATCTGGGTCACGGCATTTTCATTTTATTTCTCACACATCCATTTCTTTACAATATTGAAGGTAAGGACAATTGAAGAAACTAAGCAGATTCTTTGAATGTGCTTGCACAATTTGTCTTTACTGCTTATTGTGAAGCTATCTTTCCATACTTTGAATCATTTCTTGATCATTTCTTTGTGAATCGTTTTCTTGAAATCTGGAAAGCTGACATAAATTCCTGAATACAGGAAACTCAAATGAATGGACTCTGAGCAAGTTCATCACAGGCTGAAAAGATTATTTTGCAGTCACAAAGAAAATTGTTTGTGAGATGTTTATGGGAAATAAGCCCTGCAGCAAGTGTACAGTCAACTCTGAAAATTTGATTCTGTATATACTTCAACAACCATCAAAGCTTGAAACAGGTTCAAAAACAGGATGAACACTCCAAGTGGCATAAGACAGCTGGGCCAGTGGCGCAATGGATAACGCATCTGACTACGGATCAGCAGATTGTATGTTCGACTCCTACCTGGCTCGTTTAAGTTGCCGTGATCGTATAGTGGTTAGTACTCTGCGTTGTGGCCGCAGCAACCCCGGTTCGAATCCGGGTCACGGCATTTTCATTTTATTTCTCACACATCCATTTCTTTACAATATTGAAGGTAAGGACAATTGAAGAAACTAAGCAGATTCTTTGAATGTGCTTGCACAATTTGTCTTTACTGCTTATTGTGAAGCTATCTTTCCATACTTTGAATCATTTCTTGATCATTTCTTTGTGAATCGTTTTCTTGAAATCTGGAAAGCTGACATAAATTCCTGAATACAGGAAACTCAAATGAATTGACTCTGAGCAAGTTCATCACAGGCTGAAAAGATCATTTTGCAGTCGCAAAGAAAATTGTTTGTGAGATGTTTATGGGAAATAAGCCCTGCAGCAAGTGTACAGTCAACTCTCAAAATTTGATTCTGTATATACTTCAATAACCATCAAAGCTTGAAACAGGTTCAAAAACATGATGAACACTCCAAAGTGGTATAAGACAGCTGGGCCAGTGGCGCAATGCATAACGCGTCTGACTACGGATCAGAAGATTGTAGGTTCAACTCCTACCTGGCTCGTTTAAGTTGCCGTGATCGTATAGTGGTTAGTACTCTGCGTTGTGGCCGCAGCAACCCTGGTTCAAATCCGGGTCACGGCATTTTCATTTTATTTCTCACACATCCATTTCTTTACAATATTGAAGGTAAGGACAATTGAAGAAACTAAGCAGATTCTTTGAATGTGCTTGCACAATTTGTCTTTACTGCTTATTGTGAAGCTATCTTTCCATACTTTGAATCATTTCTTTGTGAATCATTTTCTTGAAATCTGGAAAGCTGACATAAATTCCTGAATACAGGAAACTCAAATGAATGGACTCTGAGCAAGTTCATCACAGGCTGAAAAGATCATTTTGCAGTCACAAAAAAAATTGTTTGTGAGATGTTTATGGGAAATAAGCCCTGCAGCAAGTGTACAGTCAACTCTCAAAATTTGATTCTGTATATACTTCAATAACCATCAAAGCTTGAAACAGGTTCAAAAACAGGATGAACACTCCAAGTGGCATAAGACAGCTGGGCCAGTGGCGCAATGGATAACGCATCTGACTACGGATCAGCAGATTGTATGTTCGACTCCTACCTGGCTCGTTTAAGTTGCCGTGATTGTATAGTGGTTAGTACTCTGCGTTGTGGCCGCAGCAACCCCGGTTCGAATCTGGGTCACGGCATTTTCATTTTATTTCTCACACATCCATTTCTTTACAATATTGAAGGTAAGGACAATTGAAGAAACTAAGCAGATTCTTTGAATGTGCTTGCACAATTTGTCTTTACTGCTTATTGTGAAGCTATCTTTCCATACTTTGAATCATTTCTTGATCATTTCTTTGTGAATCGTTTTCTTGAAATCTGGAAAGCTGACATAAATTCCTGAATACAGGAAACTCAAATGAATGGACTCTGAGCAAGTTCATCACAGGCTGAAAAAATTATTTTGCAGTCACAAAGAAAATTGTTTGTGAGATGTTTATGGGAAATAAGCCCTGCAGCAAGTGTACAGTCAACTCTGAAAATTTGATTCTGTATATACTTCAACAACCATCAAAGCTTGAAACAGGTTCAAAAACATGATGAACACTCCAAAGTGGTATAAGACAGCTGGGCCAGTGGCGCAATGGATAACGCGTCTGACTACGGATCAGAAGATTGTAGGTTCGACTCCTTCCTGGCTCGTTTAAGTTGCCGTGATTGTATAGTGGTTAGTACTCTGTGTTGTGGCCGCAGCAACCCCGGTTCGAATCTGGGTCATGGCATTTTCATTTTATTTCTCACACATCCATTTCTTTACAATATTGAAGGTAAGGACAATTGAAGAAACTAAGCAGATTCTTTGAATGTGCTTGCACAATTTGTCTTTACTGCTTATTGTGAAGCTATCTTTCCATACTTTGAATCATTTCTTTGTGAATCATTTTCTTGAAATCTGGAAAGCTGACATAAATTCCTGAATACAGGAAACTCAAATGAATGGACTCTGAGCAAGTTCATCACAGGCTGAAAAGATTATTTTGTTGTCACAAAGAAAATTGTTTGTGAGATGTTTATGGGAAATAAGCCCTGCAGCAAGTGTACAGTCAACTCTGAAAATTTGATCATGTATATACTTCAACAACCATCAAAGCTTGAAACAGGTTCAAAAACATGATGAACACTCCAAAGTGGTTTAAGACAGCTGGGCCAGTGGCGCAATGGATAACGCGTCTGACTACGGATCAGAAGATTGTAGGTTCGACTCCTACCTGGCTCGTTTAAGTTGCCGTGATCGTATAGTGGTTAGTACTCTGCGTTGTGGCCGCAGCAACCCCGGTTCGAATCCGGGTCACGGCATTTTCATTTTATTTCTCACACATCCATTTCTTTACAATATTGAAGGTAAGGACAATTGAAGAAACTAAGCAGATTCTTTGAATGTGCTTGCACAATTTGTCTTTACTGCTTATTGTGAAGCTATCTTTCCATACTTTGAATCATTTCTTTGTGAATCATTTTCTTGAAATCTGGAAAGCTGACATAAATTCCTGAATACAGGAAACTCAAATGAATGGACTCTGAGCAAGTTCATCACAGGCTGAAAAGATTATTTTGTTGTCACAAAGAAAATTGTTTGTGAGATGTTTATGGGAAATAAGCCCTGCAGCAAGTGTACAGTCAACTCTGAAAATTTGATTCTGTATATACTTCAACAACCATCAAAGCTTGAAACAGGTTCAAAAACATGATGAACACTCCAAAGTGGTTTAAGACAGCTGGGCCAGTGGCGCAATGGATAACGCGTCTGACTACGGATCAGAAGATTGTAGGTTCTACTCCTACCTGGCTCGTTTAAGTTGCCGTGATCGTATAGTGGTTAGTACTCTGCGTTGTGGCCGCAGCAACCCCGGTTCGAATCCGGGTCACGGCATTTTCATTTTATTTCTCACACATCCATTTCTTTACAATATTGAAGGTAAGGACAATTGAAGAAACTAAGCAGATTCTTTGAATGTGCTTGCACAATTTGTCTTTACTGCTTATTGTGAAGCTATCTTTCCATACTTTGAATCATTTCTTTGTGAATCATTTTCTTGAAATCTGGAAAGCTGACATAAATTCCTGAATACAGGAAACTCAAATGAATGGACTCTGAGCAAGTTCATCACAGGCTGAAAAGATCATTTTGCAGTCACAAAAAAAATTGTTTGTGAGATGTTTATGGGAAATAAGCCCTGCAGCAAGTGTACAGTCAACTCTCAAAATTTGATTCTGTATATACTTCAATAACCATCAAAGCTTGAAACAGGTTCAAAAACAGGATGAACACTCCAAGTGGCATAAGACAGCTGGGCCAGTGGCGCAATGGATAACGCATCTGACTACGGATCAGCAGATTGTATGTTCGACTCCTACCTGGCTCGTTTAAGTTGCCGTGATTGTATAGTGGTTAGTACTCTGCGTTGTGGCCGCAGCAACCCCGGTTCGAATCTGGGTCACGGCATTTTCATTTTATTTCTCACACATCCATTTCTTTACAATATTGAAGGTAAGGACAATTGAAGAAACTAAGCAGATTCTTTGAATGTGCTTGCACAATTTGTCTTTACTGCTTATTGTGAAGCTATCTTTCCATACTTTGAATCATTTCTTGATCATTTCTTTGTGAATCGTTTTCTTGAAATCTGGAAAGCTGACATAAATTCCTGAATACAGGAAACTCAAATGAATGGACTCTGAGCAAGTTCATCACAGGCTGAAAAGATTATTTTGCAGTCACAAAGAAAATTGTTTGTGAGATGTTTATGGGAAATAAGCCCTGCAGCAAGTGTACAGTCAACTCTGAAAATTTGATTCTGTATATACTTCAACAACCATCAAAGCTTGAAACAGGTTCAAAAACATGATGAACACTCCAAAGTGGTATAAGACAGCTGGGCCAGTGGCGCAATGGATAACGCGTCTGACTACGGATCAGAAGATTGTAGGTTCGACTCCTTCCTGGCTCGTCTAAGTTGCCGTGATTGTATAGTGGTTAGTACTCTGTGTTGTGGCCGCAGCAACCCCGGTTCGAATCTGGGTCATGGCATTTTCATTTTATTTCTCACACATCCATTTCTTTACAATATTGAAGGTAAGGACAATTGAAGAAACTAAGCAGATTCTTTGAATGTGCTTGCACAATTTGTCTTTACTGCTTATTGTGAAGCTATCTTTCCATACTTTGAATAATTTCTTTGTGAATCATTTTCTTGAAATCTGGAAAGCTGACATAAATTCCTGAATACAGGAAACTCAAATGAATGGACTCTGAGCAAGTTCATCACAGGCTGAAAAGATTATTTTGTTGTCACAAAGAAAATTGTTTGTGAGATGTTTATGGGAAATAAGCCCTGCAGCAAGTGTACAGTCAACTCTGAAAATTTGATTCTGTATATACTTCAACAACCATCAAAGCTTGAAACAGGTTCAAAAACATGATGAACACTCCAAAGTGGTTTAAGACAGCTGGGCCAGTGGCGCAATGGATAACGCGTCTGACTACGGATCAGAAGATTGTAGGTTCGACTCCTACCTGGCTCGTTTAAGTTGCCGTGATCGTATAGTGGTTAGTACTCTGCGTTGTGGCCGCAGCAACCCCGGTTCGAATCCGGGTCACGGCATTTTCATTTTATTTCTCACACATCCATT
This sequence comes from Pseudophryne corroboree, assembly GCF_028390025.1. Classification (NCBI taxonomy): domain Eukaryota; kingdom Metazoa; phylum Chordata; class Amphibia; order Anura; family Myobatrachidae; genus Pseudophryne; species Pseudophryne corroboree. The sequence continues at coordinate 97,062,082 of NC_086449.1, forward strand.
TCTTTACAATATTGAAGGTAAGGACAATTGAAGAAACTAAGCAGATTCTTTGAATGTGCTTGCACAATTTGTCTTTACTGCTTATTGTGAAGCTATCTTTCCATACTTTGAATCATTTCTTTGTGAATCATTTTCTTGAAATCTGGAAAGCTGACATAAATTCCTGAATACAGGAAACTCAAATGAATGGACTCTGAGCAAGTTCATCACAGGCTGAAAAGATTATTTTGTTGTCACAAAGAAAATTGTTTGTGAGATGTTTATGGGAAATAAGCCCTGCAGCAAGTGTACAGTCAACTCTGAAAATTTGATTCTGTATATACTTCAACAACCATCAAAGCTTGAAACAGGTTCAAAAACATGATGAACACTCCAAAGTGGTTTAAGACAGCTGGGCCAGTGGCGCAATGGATAACGCGTCTGACTACGGATCAGAAGATTGTAGGTTCTACTCCTACCTGGCTCGTTTAAGTTGCCGTGATCGTATAGTGGTTAGTACTCTGCGTTGTGGCCGCAGCAACCCCGGTTCGAATCCGGGTCACGGCATTTTCATTTTATTTCTCACACATCCATTTCTTTACAATATTGAAGGTAAGGACAATTGAAGAAACTAAGCAGATTCTTTGAATGTGCTTGCACAATTTGTCTTTACTGCTTATTGTGAAGCTATCTTTCCATACTTTGAATCATTTCTTTGTGAATCATTTGCTTGAAATCTGGAAAGCTGACATAAATTCCTGAATACAGGAAACTCAAATGAATGGACTCTGAGCAAGTTCATCACAGGCTGAAAAGATCATTTTGCAGTCACAAAAAAAATTGTTTGTGAGATGTTTATGGGAAATAAGCCCTGCAGCAAGTGTACAGTCAACTCTCAAAATTTGATTCTGTATATACTTCAATAACCATCAAAGCTTGAAACAGGTTCAAAAACAGGATGAACACTCCAAGTGGCATAAGACAGCTGGGCCAGTGGCGCAATGGATAACGCATCTGACTACGGATCAGCAGATTGTATGTTCGACTCCTACCTGGCTCGTTTAAGTTGCCGTGATCGTATAGTGGTTAGTACTCTGCGTTGTGGCCGCAGCAACCCCGGTTCGAATCCGGGTCACGGCATTTTCATTTTATTTCTCACACATCCATTTCTTTACAATATTGAAGGTAAGGACAATTGAAGAAACTAAGCAGATTCTTTGAATGTGCTTGCACAATTTGTCTTTACTGCTTATTGTGAAGCTATCTTTCCATACTTTGAATCATTTCTTGATCATTTCTTTGTGAATCGTTTTCTTGAAATCTGGAAAGCTGACATAAATTCCTGAATACAGGAAACTCAAATGAATGGACTCTGAGCAACTTCATCACAGGCTGAAAAGATCATTTTGCAGTCGCAAAGAAAATTGTGAGATGTTTATGGGAAATAAGCCCTGCAGCAAGTGTACAGTCAACTCTCAAAATTTGATTCTGTATATACTTGAATAACCATCAAAGCTTGAAACAGGTTCCAAAACATGATGAACACTCCAAAGTGGTATAAGACAGCTGGGCCAGTGGCGCAATGGATAACGCGTCTGACTACGGATCAGAAGATTGTAGGTTCGACTCCTACCTGGCTCGTTTAAGTTGCCGTGATCGTATAGTGGTTAGTACTCTGCGTTGTGGCCGCAGCAACCCCGGTTCGAATCCGGGTCACGGCATTTTCATTTTATTTCTCACACATCCATTTCTTTACAATATTGAAGGTAAGGACAATTGAAGAAACTAAGCAGATTCTTTGAATGTGCTTGCACAATTTGTCTTTACTGCTTATTGTGAAGCTATCTTTCCATACTTTGAATCATTTCTTTGTGAATCATTTTCTTGAAATCTGGAAAGCTGACATAAATTCCTGAATACAGGAAACTCAAATGAATGGACTCTGAGCAAGTTCATCACAGGCTGAAAAGATCATTTTGCAGTCACAAAGAAAATTGTTTGTGAGATGTTTATGGGAAATAAGCCCTGCAGCAAGTGTACAGTCAACTCTCAAAATTTGATTCTGTATATACTTCAATAACCATCAAAGCTTGAAACAGGTTCAAAAACAGGATGAACACTCCAAGTGGCATAAGACAGCTGGGCCAGTGGCGCAATGGATAACGCATCTGACTACGGATCAGCAGATTGTATGTTCGACTCCTACCTGGCTCGTTTAAGTTGCCGTGATCGTGTAGTGGTTAGTACTCTGCGTTGTGGCCGCAGCAACCCCGGTTCGAATCCGGGTCACGGCATTTTCATTTTATTTCTCACACATCCATTTCTTTACAATATTGAAGGTAAGGACAATTGAAGAAACTAAGCAGATTCTTTGAATGTGCTTGCACAATTTGTCTTTACTGCTTATTGTGAAGCTATCTTTCCATACTTTGAATCATTTCTTGATCATTTCTTTGTGAATCGTTTTCTTGAAATCTGGAAAGCTGACATAAATTCCTGAATACAGGAAACTCAAATGAATGGACTCTGAGCAAGTTCATCACAGGCTGAAAAGATTATTTTGCAGTCACAAAGAAAATTGTTTGTGAGATGTTTATGGGAAATAAGCCCTGCAGCAAGTGTACAGTCAACTCTGAAAATTTGATTCTGTATATACTTCAACAACCATCAAAGCTTGAAACAGGTTCAAAAACATGATGAACACTCCAAAGTGGTATAAGACAGCTGGGCCAGTGGCGCAATGGATAACGCGTCTGACTACGGATCAGAAGATTGTAGGTTCGACTCCTACCTGGCTCGTTTAAGTTGCCGTGATCGTATAGTGGTTAGTACTCTGCGTTGTGGCCGCAGCAACCCAGGTTCGAATCCGGGTCACGGCATTTTCATTTTATTTCTCACTCATCCATTTCTTTACAATATTGAAGGTAAGGACAATTGAAGAAACTAAGCAGATTCTTTGAATGTGCTTGCACAATTTGTCTTTACTGCTTATTGTGAAGCTATCTTTCCATACTTTGAATCATTTCTTTGTGAATCATTTTCTTGAAATCTGGAAAGCTGACATAAATTCCTGAATACAGGAAACTCAAATGAATGGACTCTGAGCAAGTTCATCACAGGCTGAAAAGATTATTTTGTTGTCACAAAGAAAATTGTTTGTGAGATGTTTATGGGAAATAAGCCCTGCAGCAAGTGTACAGTCAACTCTGAAAATTTGATTCTGTATATACTTCAACAACCATCAAAGCTTGAAACAGGTTCAAAAACATGATGAACACTCCAAAGTGGTTTAAGACAGCTGGGCCAGTGGCGCAATGGATAACGCGTTTGACTACGGATCAGAAGATTGTAGGTTCGACTCCTACCTGCCTCTTTTAAGTTGTCGTGATCGTATAGTGGTTAGTACTCTGCGTTGTGGCCGCAGCAACCCTGGTTCGAATCCGGGTCACGGCATTTTCATTTTATTTCTAACACATCCATTTCTTTACAATATTGAAGGTAAGGACAATTGAAGAAACTAAGCAGATTCTTTGAATGTGCTTGCACAATTTGTCTTTACTGCTTATTGTGAAGCTATCTTTCCATACTTTGAATCATTTCTTTGTGAATCATTTTCTTGAAATCTGGAAAGCTGACATAAATTCCTGAATACAGGAAACTCAAATGAATGGACTCTGAGCAAGTTCATCACAGGCTGAAAAGATCATTTTGCAGTCACAAAAAAAATTGTTTGTGAGATGTTTATGGGAAATAAGCCCTGCAGCAAGTGTACAGTCAACTCTCAAAATTTGATTCTGTATATACTTCAATAACCATCAAAGCTTGAAACAGGTTCAAAAACAGGATGAACACTCCAAGTGGCATAAGACAGCTGGGCCAGTGGCGCAATGGATAACGCATCTGACTACGGATCAGCTGATTGTATGTTCGACTCCTACCTGGCTCGTTTAAGTTGCCGTGATCGTATAGTGGTTAGTACTCTGCGTTGTGGCCGCAGCAACCCCGGTTCGAATCCGGGTCACGGCATTTTCATTTTATTTCTCACACATCCATTTCTTTACAATATTGAAGGTAAGGACAATTGAAGAAACTAAGCAGATTCTTTGAATGTGCTTGCACAATTTGTCTTTACTGCTTATTGTGAAGCTATCTTTCCATACTTTGAATCATTTCTTTGTGAATCATTTTCTTGAAATCTGGAAAGCTGACATAAATTCCTGAATACAGGAAACTCAAATGAATGGACTCTGAGCAAGTTCATCACAGGCTGAAAAGATTATTTTGTTGTCACAAAGAAAATTGTTTGTGAGATGTTTATGGGAAATAAGCCCTGCAGCAAGTGTACAGTCAACTCTGAAAATTTGATTCTGTATATACTGCAACAACCATCAAAGCTTGAAACAGGTTCAAAAACATGATGAACACTCCAAAGTGGTTTAAGACAGCTGGGCCAGTGGCGCAATGGATAACGCGTCTGACTACGGATCAGAAGATTGTAGGTTCGACTCCTACCTGGCTCGTTTAAGTTGCCGTGATCGTATAGTGGTTAGTACTCTGCGTTGTGGCCGCAGCAACCCCGGTTCGAATCCGGGTCACGGCATTTTCATTTTATTTCTAACACATCCATTTCTTTACAATATTGAAGGTAAGGACAATTGAAGAAACTAAGCAGATTCTTTGAATGTGCTTGCACAATTTGTCTTTACTGCTTATTGTGAAGCTATCTTTCCATACTTTGAATCATTTCTTTGTGAATCATTTTCTTGAAATCTGGAAAGCTGACATAAATTCCTGAATACAGGAAACTCAAATGAATGGACTCTGAGCAAGTTCATCACAGGCTGAAAAGATCATTTTGCAGTCACAAAAAAAATTGTTTGTGAGATGTTTATGGGAAATAAGCCCTGCAGCAAGTGTACAGTCAACTCTCAAAATTTGATTCTGTATATACTTCAATAACCATCAAAGCTTGAAACAGGTTCAAAAACAGGATGAACACTCCAAGTGGCATAAGACAGCTGGGCCAGTGGCGCAATGGATAACGCATCTGACTACGGATCAGCAGATTGTATGGTCGACTCCTACCTGGCTTGTTTAAGTTGCCGTGATCGTATAGTGGTTAGTACTCTGCGTTGTGGCCGCAGCAACCCCGGTTCGAATCCGGGTCACGGCATTTTCATTTTATTTCTCACACATCCATTTCTTTACAATATTGAAGGTAAGGACAATTGAAGAAACTAAGCAGATTCTTTGAATGTGCTTGCACAATTTGTCTTTACTGCTTATTGTGAAGCTATCTTTCCATACTTTGAATCATTTCTTGATCATTTCTTTGTGAATCGTTTTCTTGAAATCTGGAAAGCTGACATAAATTCCTGAATACAGGAAACTCAAATGAATTGACTCTGAGCAAGTTCATCACAGGCTGAAAAGATCATTTTGCAGTCACAAAGAAAATTGTTTGTGAGATGTTTATGGGAAATAAGCCCTGCAGCAAGTGTACAGTCAACTCTCAAAATTTGATTCTGTATATACTTCAATAACCATCAAAGCTTGAAACAGGTTCAAAAACATGATGAACACTCCAAAGGGGTTTAAGACAGCTGGGCCAGTGGCGCAATGGATAACGCGTCTGACTACGGATCAGAAGATTGTAGGTTCGACTCCTACCTGGCTCGTTTAAGTTGCCGTGATCGTATAGTGGTTAGTACTCTGCGTTGTGGCCGCAGCAACCCCGGTTCGAATCCGGGTCACGGCATTTTCATTTTATTTCTCACACATCCATTTCTTTACAATATTGAAGGTAAGGACAATTGAAGAAACTAAGCAGATTCTTTGAATGTGCTTGCACAATTTGTCTTTACTGCTTATTGTGAAGCTATCTTTCCATACTTTGAATCATTTCTTGATCATTTCTTTGTGAATCGTTTTCTTGAAATCTGGAAAGCTGACATAAATTCCTGAATACAGGAAACTCAAATGAATGGACTCTGAGCAACTTCATCACAGGCTGAAAAGATCATTTTGCAGTCGCAAAGAAAATTGTGAGATGTTTATGGGAAATAAGCCCTGCAGCAAGTGTACAGTCAACTCTCAAAATTTGATTCTGTATATACTTGAATAACCATCAAAGCTTGAAACAGGTTCCAAAACATGATGAACACTCCAAAGTAGTATAAGACAGCTGGGCCAGTGGCGCAATGGATAACGCGTCTGACTACGGATCAGAAGATTGTAGGTTCGACTCCTACCTGGCTCGTTTAAGTTGCCGTGATCGTATAGTGGTTAGTACTCTGCGTTGTGGCCGCAGCAACCCAGGTTCGAATCCGGGTCACGGCATTTTCATTTTATTTCTCACTCATCCATTTCTTTACAATATTGAAGGTAAGGACAATTGAAGAAACTAAGCAGATTCTTTGAATGTGCTTGCACAATTTGTCTTTACTGCTTATTGTGAAGCTATCTTTCCATACTTTGAATCATTTCTTTGTGAATCATTTTCTTGAAATCTGGAAAGCTGACATAAATTCCTGAATACAGGAAACTCAAATGAATGGACTCTGAGCAAGTTCATCACAGGCTGAAAAGATTATTTTGTTGTCACAAAGAAAATTGTTTGTGAGATGTTTATGGGAAATAAGCCCTGCAGCAAGTGTACAGTCAACTCTGAAAATTTGATTCTGTATATACTTCAACAACCATCAAAGCTTGAAACAGGTTCAAAAACATGATGAACACTCCAAAGTGGTTTAAGACAGCTGGGCCAGTGGCGCAATGGATAACGCGTTTGACTACGGATCAGAAGATTGTAGGTTCGACTCCTACCTGCCTCTTTTAAGTTGTCGTGATCGTATAGTGGTTAGTACTCTGCGTTGTGGCCGCAGCAACCCTGGTTCGAATCCGGGTCACGGCATTTTCATTTTATTTCTAACACATCCATTTCTTTACAATATTGAAGGTAAGGACAATTGAAGAAACTAAGCAGATTCTTTGAATGTGCTTGCACAATTTGTCTTTACTGCTTATTGTGAAGCTATCTTTCCATACTTTGAATCATTTCTTTGTGAATCATTTTCTTGAAATCTGGAAAGCTGACATAAATTCCTGAATACAGGAAACTCAAATGAATGGACTCTGAGCAAGTTCATCACAGGCTGAAAAGATCATTTTGCAGTCACAAAAAAAATTGTTTGTGAGATGTTTATGGGAAATAAGCCCTGCAGCAAGTGTACAGTCAACTCTCAAAATTTGATTCTGTATATACTTCAATAACCATCAAAGCTTGAAACAGGTTCAAAAACAGGATGAACACTCCAAGTGGCATAAGACAGCTGGGCCAGTGGCGCAATGGATAACGCATCTGACTACGGATCAGCTGATTGTATGTTCGACTCCTACCTGGCTCGTTTAAGTTGCCGTGATCGTATAGTGGTTAGTACTCTGCGTTGTGGCCGCAGCAACCCCGGTTCGAATCCGGGTCACGGCATTTTCATTTTATTTCTCACACATCCATTTCTTTACAATATTGAAGGTAAGGACAATTGAAGAAACTAAGCAGATTCTTTGAATGTGCTTGCACAATTTGTCTTTACTGCTTATTGTGAAGCTATCTTTCCATACTTTGAATCATTTCTTTGTGAATCATTTTCTTGAAATCTGGAAAGCTGACATAAATTCCTGAATACAGGAAACTCAAATGAATGGACTCTGAGCAAGTTCATCACAGGCTGAAAAGATTATTTTGTTGTCACAAAGAAAATTGTTTGTGAGATGTTTATGGGAAATAAGCCCTGCAGCAAGTGTACAGTCAACTCTGAAAATTTGATTCTGTATATACTGCAACAACCATCAAAGCTTGAAACAGGTTCAAAAACATGATGAACACTCCAAAGTGGTTTAAGACAGCTGGGCCAGTGGCGCAATGGATAACGCGTCTGACTACGGATCAGAAGATTGTAGGTTCGACTCCTACCTGGCTCGTTTAAGTTGCCGTGATCGTATAGTGGTTAGTACTCTGCGTTGTGGCCGCAGCAACCCCGGTTCGAATCCGGGTCACGGCATTTTCATTTTATTTCTAACACATCCATTTCTTTACAATATTGAAGGTAAGGACAATTGAAGAAACTAAGCAGATTCTTTGAATGTGCTTGCACAATTTGTCTTTACTGCTTATTGTGAAGCTATCTTTCCATACTTTGAATCATTTCTTTGTGAATCATTTTCTTGAAATCTGGAAAGCTGACATAAATTCCTGAATACAGGAAACTCAAATGAATGGACTCTGAGCAAGTTCATCACAGGCTGAAAAGATCATTTTGCAGTCACAAAAAAAATTGTTTGTGAGATGTTTATGGGAAATAAGCCCTGCAGCAAGTGTACAGTCAACTCTCAAAATTTGATTCTGTATATACTTCAATAACCATCAAAGCTTGAAACAGGTTCAAAAACAGGATGAACACTCCAAGTGGCATAAGACAGCTGGGCCAGTGGCGCAATGGATAACGCATCTGACTACGGATCAGCAGATTGTATGGTCGACTCCTACCTGGCTTGTTTAAGTTGCCGTGATCGTATAGTGGTTAGTACTCTGCGTTGTGGCCGCAGCAACCCCGGTTCGAATCCGGGTCACGGCATTTTCATTTTATTTCTCACACATCCATTTCTTTACAATATTGAAGGTAAGGACAATTGAAGAAACTAAGCAGATTCTTTGAATGTGCTTGCACAATTTGTCTTTACTGCTTATTGTGAAGCTATCTTTCCATACTTTGAATCATTTCTTGATCATTTCTTTGTGAATCGTTTTCTTGAAATCTGGAAAGCTGACATAAATTCCTGAATACAGGAAACTCAAATGAATTGACTCTGAGCAAGTTCATCACAGGCTGAAAAGATCATTTTGCAGTCACAAAGAAAATTGTTTGTGAGATGTTTATGGGAAATAAGCCCTGCAGCAAGTGTACAGTCAACTCTCAAAATTTGATTCTGTATATACTTCAATAACCATCAAAGCTTGAAACAGGTTCAAAAACATGATGAACACTCCAAAGGGGTTTAAGACAGCTGGGCCAGTGGCGCAATGGATAACGCGTCTGACTACGGATCAGAAGATTGTAGGTTCGACTCCTACCTGGCTCGTTTAAGTTGCCGTGATCGTATAGTGGTTAGTACTCTGCGTTGTGGCCGCAGCAACCCCGGTTCGAATCCGGGTCACGGCATTTTCATTTTATTTCTCACACATCCATTTCTTTACAATATTGAAGGTAAGGACAATTGAAGAAACTAAGCAGATTCTTTGAATGTGCTTGCACAATTTGTCTTTACTGCTTATTGTGAAGCTATCTTTCCATACTTTGAATCATTTCTTGATCATTTCTTTGTGAATCGTTTTCTTGAAATCTGGAAAGCTGACATAAATTCCTGAATACAGGAAACTCAAATGAATGGACTCTGAGCAACTTCATCACAGGCTGAAAAGATCATTTTGCAGTCGCAAAGAAAATTGTGAGATGTTTATGGGAAATAAGCCCTGCAGCAAGTGTACAGTCAACTCTCAAAATTTGATTCTGTATATACTTGAATAACCATCAAAGCTTGAAACAGGTTCCAAAACATGATGAACACTCCAAAGTAGTATAAGACAGCTGGGCCAGTGGCGCAATGGATAACGCGTCTGACTACGGATCAGAAGATTGTAGGTTCGACTCCTACCTGGCTCGTTTAAGTTGCCGTGATCGTATAGTGGTTAGTACTCTGCGTTGTGGCCGCAGCAACCCCGGTTCGAATCCGGGTCACGGCATTTTCATTTTATTTCTCACACATCCATTTCTTTACAATATTGAAGGTAAGGACAATTGAAGAAACTAAGCAGATTCTTTGAATGTGCTTGCACAATTTGTCTTTACTGCTTATTGTGAAGCTATCTTTCCATACTTTGAATCATTTCTTTGTGAATCATTTTCTTGAAATCTGGAAAGCTGACATAAATTCCTGAATACAGGAAACTCAAATGAATGGACTCTGAGCAAGTTCATCACAGGCTGAAAAGATCATTTTGTTGTCACAAAAAAAATTGTTTGTGAGATGTTTATGGGAAATAAGCCCTGCAGCAAGTGTACAGTCAACTCTCAAAATTTGATTCTGTATATACTTCAATAACCATCAAAGCTTGAAACAGGTTCAAAAACAGGATGAACACTCCAAGTGGCATAAGACAGCTGGGCCAGTGGCGCAATGGATAACGCATCTGACTACGGATCAGCAGATTGTATGTTCGACTCCTACCTGGCTCGTTTAAGTTGCCGTGATCGTATAGTGGTTAGTACTCTGCGTTGTGGCCGCAGCAACCCCGGTTCGAATCCGGGTCACGGCATTTTCATTTTATTTCTCACACATCCATTTCTTTACAATATTGAAGGTAAGGACAATTGAAGAAACTAAGCAGATTCTTTGAATGTGCTTGCACAATTTGTCTTTACTGCTTATTGTGAAGCTATCTTTCCATACTTTGAATCATTTCTTGATCATTTCTTTGTGAATCGTTTTCTTGAAATCTGGAAAGCTGACATAAATTCCTGAATACAGGAAACTCAAATGAATTGACTCTGAGCAAGTTCATCACAGGCTGAAAAGATCATTTTGCAGTCGCAAAGAAAATTGTTTGTGAGATGTTTATGGGAAATAAGCCCTGCAGCAAGTGTACAGTCAACTCTCAAAATTTGATTCTGTATATACTTCAATAACCATCAAAGCTTGAAACAGGTTCCAAAACATGATGAACACTCCAAAGTGGTATAAGACAGCTGGGCCAGTGGCGCAATGCATAACGCGTCTGACTACGGATCAGAAGATTGTAGGTTCGACTCCTACCTGGCTCGTTTAAGTTGCCGTGATCGTATAGTGGTTAGTACTCTGCGTTGTGGCCGCAGCAACCCCGGTTCGAATCCGGGTCACGGCATTTTCATTTTATTTCTCACACATCCATTTCTTTACAATATTGAAGGTAAGGACAATTGAAGAAACTAAGCAGATTCTTTGAATGTGCTTGCACAATTTGTCTTTACTGCTTATTGTGAAGCTATCTTTCCATACTTTGAATCATTTCTTGATCATTTCTTTGTGAATCGTTTTCTTGAAATCTGGAAAGCTGACATAAATTCCTGAATACAGGAAACTCAAATGAATTGACTCTGAGCAAGTTCATCACAGGCTGAAAAGATCATTTTGCAGTCGCAAAGAAAATTGTTTGTGAGATGTTTATGGGAAATAAGCCCTGCAGCAAGTGTACAGTCAACTCTCAAAATTTGATTCTGTATATACTTCAATAACCATCAAAGCTTGAAACAGGTTCCAAAACATGATGAACACTCCAAAGTGGTATAAGACAGCTGGGCCAGTGGCGCAATGCATAACGCGTCTGACTACGGATCAGAAGATTGTAGGTTCGACTCCTACCTGGCTCGTTTAAGTTGCCGTGATCGTATAGTGGTTAGTACTCTGCGTTGTGGCCGCAGCAACCCAGGTTCGAATCCGGGTCACGGCATTTTCATTTTATTTCTCACTCATCCATTTCTTTACAATATTGAAGGTAAGGACAATTGAAGAAACTAAGCAGATTCTTTGAATGTGCTTGCACAATTTGTCTTTACTGCTTATTGTGAAGCTATCTTTCCATACTTTGAATCATTTCTTTGTGAATCATTTTCTTGAAATCTGGAAAGCTGACATAAATTCCTGAATACAGGAAACTCAAATGAATGGACTCTGAGCAAGTTCATCACAGGCTGAAAAGATTATTTTGTTGTCACAAAGAAAATTGTTTGTGAGATGTTTATGGGAAATAAGCCCTGCAGCAAGTGTACAGTCAACTCTGAAAATTTGATTCTGTATATACTTCAACAACCATCAAAGCTTGAAACAGGTTCAAAAACATGATGAACACTCCAAAGTGGTTTAAGACAGCTGGGCCAGTGGCGCAATGGATAACGCGTTTGACTACGGATCAGAAGATTGTAGGTTCGACTCCTACCTGCCTCTTTTAAGTTGTCGTGATCGTATAGTGGTTAGTACTCTGCGTTGTGGCCGCAGCAACCCTGGTTCGAATCCGGGTCACGGCATTTTCATTTTATTTCTAACACATCCATTTCTTTACAATATTGAAGGTAAGGACAATTGAAGAAACTAAGCAGATTCTTTGAATGTGCTTGCACAATTTGTCTTTACTGCTTATTGTGAAGCTATCTTTCCATACTTTGAATCATTTCTTTGTGAATCATTTTCTTGAAATCTGGAAAGCTGACATAAATTCCTGAATACAGGAAACTCAAATGAATGGACTCTGAGCAAGTTCATCACAGGCTGAAAAGATCATTTTGCAGTCACAAAAAAAATTGTTTGTGAGATGTTTATGGGAAATAAGCCCTGCAGCAAGTGTACAGTCAACTCTCAAAATTTGATTCTGTATATACTTCAATAACCATCAAAGCTTGAAACAGGTTCAAAAACAGGATGAACACTCCAAGTGGCATAAGACAGCTGGGCCAGTGGCGCAATGGATAACGCATCTGACTACGGATCAGCTGATTGTATGTTCGACTCCTACCTGGCTCGTTTAAGTTGCCGTGATCGTATAGTGGTTAGTACTCTGCGTTGTGGCCGCAGCAACCCCGGTTCGAATCCGGGTCACGGCATTTTCATTTTATTTCTCACACATCCATTTCTTTACAATATTGAAGGTAAGGACAATTGAAGAAACTAAGCAGATTCTTTGAATGTGCTTGCACAATTTGTCTTTACTGCTTATTGTGAAGCTATCTTTCCATACTTTGAATCATTTCTTTGTGAATCATTTTCTTGAAATCTGGAAAGCTGACATAAATTCCTGAATACAGGAAACTCAAATGAATGGACTCTGAGCAAGTTCATCACAGGCTGAAAAGATTATTTTGTTGTCACAAAGAAAATTGTTTGTGAGATGTTTATGGGAAATAAGCCCTGCAGCAAGTGTACAGTCAACTCTGAAAATTTGATTCTGTATATACTGCAACAACCATCAAAGCTTGAAACAGGTTCAAAAACATGATGAACACTCCAAAGTGGTTTAAGACAGCTGGGCCAGTGGCGCAATGGATAACGCGTCTGACTACGGATCAGAAGATTGTAGGTTCGACTCCTACCTGGCTCGTTTAAGTTGCCGTGATCGTATAGTGGTTAGTACTCTGCGTTGTGGCCGCAGCAACCCCGGTTCGAATCCGGGTCACGGCATTTTCATTTTATTTCTAACACATCCATTTCTTTACAATATTGAAGGTAAGGACAATTGAAGAAACTAAGCAGATTCTTTGAATGTGCTTGCACAATTTGTCTTTACTGCTTATTGTGAAGCTATCTTTCCATACTTTGAATCATTTCTTTGTGAATCATTTTCTTGAAATCTGGAAAGCTGACATAAATTCCTGAATACAGGAAACTCAAATGAATGGACTCTGAGCAAGTTCATCACAGGCTGAAAAGATCATTTTGCAGTCACAAAAAAAATTGTTTGTGAGATGTTTATGGGAAATAAGCCCTGCAGCAAGTGTACAGTCAACTCTCAAAATTTGATTCTGTATATACTTCAATAACCATCAAAGCTTGAAACAGGTTCAAAAACAGGATGAACACTCCAAGTGGCATAAGACAGCTGGGCCAGTGGCGCAATGGATAACGCATCTGACTACGGATCAGCAGATTGTATGGTCGACTCCTACCTGGCTTGTTTAAGTTGCCGTGATCGTATAGTGGTTAGTACTCTGCGTTGTGGCCGCAGCAACCCCGGTTCGAATCCGGGTCACGGCATTTTCATTTTATTTCTCACACATCCATTTCTTTACAATATTGAAGGTAAGGACAATTGAAGAAACTAAGCAGATTCTTTGAATGTGCTTGCACAATTTGTCTTTACTGCTTATTGTGAAGCTATCTTTCCATACTTTGAATCATTTCTTGATCATTTCTTTGTGAATCGTTTTCTTGAAATCTGGAAAGCTGACATAAATTCCTGAATACAGGAAACTCAAATGAATTGACTCTGAGCAAGTTCATCACAGGCTGAAAAGATCATTTTGCAGTCACAAAGAAAATTGTTTGTGAGATGTTTATGGGAAATAAGCCCTGCAGCAAGTGTACAGTCAACTCTCAAAATTTGATTCTGTATATACTTCAATAACCATCAAAGCTTGAAACAGGTTCAAAAACATGATGAACACTCCAAAGGGGTTTAAGACAGCTGGGCCAGTGGCGCAATGGATAACGCGTCTGACTACGGATCAGAAGATTGTAGGTTCGACTCCTACCTGGCTCGTTTAAGTTGCCGTGATCGTATAGTGGTTAGTACTCTGCGTTGTGGCCGCAGCAACCCCGGTTCGAATCCGGGTCACGGCATTTTCATTTTATTTCTCACACATCCATTTCTTTACAATATTGAAGGTAAGGACAATTGAAGAAACTAAGCAGATTCTTTGAATGTGCTTGCACAATTTGTCTTTACTGCTTATTGTGAAGCTATCTTTCCATACTTTGAATCATTTCTTGATCATTTCTTTGTGAATCGTTTTCTTGAAATCTGGAAAGCTGACATAAATTCCTGAATACAGGAAACTCAAATGAATGGACTCTGAGCAACTTCATCACAGGCTGAAAAGATCATTTTGCAGTCGCAAAGAAAATTGTGAGATGTTTATGGGAAATAAGCCCTGCAGCAAGTGTACAGTCAACTCTCAAAATTTGATTCTGTATATACTTGAATAACCATCAAAGCTTGAAACAGGTTCCAAAACATGATGAACACTCCAAAGTAGTATAAGACAGCTGGGCCAGTGGCGCAATGGATAACGCGTCTGACTACGGATCAGAAGATTGTAGGTTCGACTCCTACCTGGCTCGTTTAAGTTGCCGTGATCGTATAGTGGTTAGTACTCTGCGTTGTGGCCGCAGCAACCCCGGTTCGAATCCGGGTCACGGCATTTTCATTTTATTTCTCACACATCCATTTCTTTACAATATTGAAGGTAAGGACAATTGAAGAAACTAAGCAGATTCTTTGAATGTGCTTGCACAATTTGTCTTTACTGCTTATTGTGAAGCTATCTTTCCATACTTTGAATCATTTCTTTGTGAATCATTTTCTTGAAATCTGGAAAGCTGACATAAATTCCTGAATACAGGAAACTCAAATGAATGGACTCTGAGCAAGTTCATCACAGGCTGAAAAGATCATTTTGTTGTCACAAAAAAAATTGTTTGTGAGATGTTTATGGGAAATAAGCCCTGCAGCAAGTGTACAGTCAACTCTCAAAATTTGATTCTGTATATACTTCAATAACCATCAAAGCTTGAAACAGGTTCAAAAACAGGATGAACACTCCAAGTGGCATAAGACAGCTGGGCCAGTGGCGCAATGGATAACGCATCTGACTACGGATCAGCAGATTGTATGTTCGACTCCTACCTGGCTCGTTTAAGTTGCCGTGATCGTATAGTGGTTAGTACTCTGCGTTGTGGCCGCAGCAACCCCGGTTCGAATCCGGGTCACGGCATTTTCATTTTATTTCTCACACATCCATTTCTTTACAATATTGAAGGTAAGGACAATTGAAGAAACTAAGCAGATTCTTTGAATGTGCTTGCACAATTTGTCTTTACTGCTTATTGTGAAGCTATCTTTCCATACTTTGAATCATTTCTTGATCATTTCTTTGTGAATCGTTTTCTTGAAATCTGGAAAGCTGACATAAATTCCTGAATACAGGAAACTCAAATGAATTGACTCTGAGCAAGTTCATCACAGGCTGAAAAGATCATTTTGCAGTCGCAAAGAAAATTGTTTGTGAGATGTTTATGGGAAATAAGCCCTGCAGCAAGTGTACAGTCAACTCTCAAAATTTGATTCTGTATATACTTCAATAACCATCAAAGCTTGAAACAGGTTCCAAAACATGATGAACACTCCAAAGTGGTATAAGACAGCTGGGCCAGTGGCGCAATGCATAACGCGTCTGACTACGGATCAGAAGATTGTAGGTTCGACTCCTACCTGGCTCGTTTAAGTTGCCGTGATCGTATAGTGGTTAGTACTCTGCGTTGTGGCCGCAGCAACCCCGGTTCGAATCCGGGTCACGGCATTTTCATTTTATTTCTCACACATCCATTTCTTTACAATATTGAAGGTAAGGACAATTGAAGAAACTAAGCAGATTCTTTGAATGTGCTTGCACAATTTGTCTTTACTGCTTATTGTGAAGCTATCTTTCCATACTTTGAATCATTTCTTGATCATTTCTTTGTGAATCGTTTTCTTGAAATCTGGAAAGCTGACATAAATTCCTGAATACAGGAAACTCAAATGAATTGACTCTGAGCAAGTTCATCACAGGCTGAAAAGATCATTTTGCAGTCGCAAAGAAAATTGTTTGTGAGATGTTTATGGGAAATAAGCCCTGCAGCAAGTGTACAGTCAACTCTCAAAATTTGATTCTGTATATACTTCAATAACCATCAAAGCTTGAAACAGGTTCCAAAACATGATGAACACTCCAAAGTGGTATAAGACAGCTGGGCCAGTGGCGCAATGCATAACGCGTCTGACTACGGATCAGAAGATTGTAGGTTCAACTCCTACCTGGCTCGTTTAAGTTGCCGTGATCGTATAGTGGTTAGTACTCTGCGTTGTGGCCGCAGCAACCCCGGTTCAAATCCGGGTCACGGCATTTTCATTTTATTTCTCACACATCCATTTCTTTACAATATTGAAGGTAAGGACAATTGAAGAAACTAAGCAGATTCTTTGAATGTGCTTGCACAATTTGTCTTTACTGCTTATTGTGAAGCTATCTTTCCATACTTTGAATCATTTCTTTGTGAATCATTTTCTTGAAATCTGGAAAGCTGACATAAATTCCTGAATACAGGAAACTCAAATGAATGGACTCTGAGCAAGTTCATCACAGGCTGAAAAGATCATTTTGCAGTCACAAAAAAAATTGTTTGTGAGATGTTTATGGGAAATAAGCCCTGCAGCAAGTGTACAGTCAACTCTCAAAATTTGATTCTGTATATACTTCAATAACCATCAAAGCTTGAAACAGGTTCAAAAACAGGATGAACACTCCAAGTGGCATAAGACAGCTGGGCCAGTGGCGCAATGGATAACGCATCTGACTACGGATCAGCAGATTGTATGTTCGACTCCTACCTGGCTCGTTTAAGTTGCCGTGATTGTATAGTGGTTAGTACTCTGCGTTGTGGCCGCAGCAACCCCGGTTCGAATCTGGGTCACGGCATTTTCATTTTATTTCTCACACATCCATTTCTTTACAATATTGAAGGTAAGGACAATTGAAGAAACTAAGCAGATTCTTTGAATGTGCTTGCACAATTTGTCTTTACTGCTTATTGTGAAGCTATCTTTCCATACTTTGAATCATTTCTTGATCATTTCTTTGTGAATCGTTTTCTTGAAATCTGGAAAGCTGACATAAATTCCTGAATACAGGAAACTCAAATGAATGGACTCTGAGCAAGTTCATCACAGGCTGAAAAGATTATTTTGCAGTCACAAAGAAAATTGTTTGTGAGATGTTTATGGGAAATAAGCCCTGCAGCAAGTGTACAGTCAACTCTGAAAATTTGATTCTGTATATACTTCAACAACCATCAAAGCTTGAAACAGGTTCAAAAACATGATGAACACTCCAAAGTGGTATAAGACAGCTGGGCCAGTGGCGCAATGGATAACGCGTCTGACTACGGATCAGAAGATTGTAGGTTCGACTCCTTCCTGGCTCGTTTAAGTTGCCGTGATTGTATAGTGGTTAGTACTCTGTGTTGTGGCCGCAGCAACCCCGGTTCGAATCTGGGTCATGGCATTTTCATTTTATTTCTCACACATCCATTTCTTTACAATATTGAAGGTAAGGACAATTGAAGAAACTAAGCAGATTCTTTGAATGTGCTTGCACAATTTGTCTTTACTGCTTATTGTGAAGCTATCTTTCCATACTTTGAATCATTTCTTTGTGAATCATTTTCTTGAAATCTGGAAAGCTGACATAAATTCCTGAATACAGGAAACTCAAATGAATGGACTCTGAGCAAGTTCATCACAGGCTGAAAAGATTATTTTGTTGTCACAAAGAAAATTGTTTGTGAGATGTTTATGGGAAATAAGCCCTGCAGCAAGTGTACAGTCAACTCTGAAAATTTGATTCTGTATATACTTCAACAACCATCAAAGCTTGAAACAGGTTCAAAAACATGATGAACACTCCAAAGTGGTTTAAGACAGCTGGGCCAGTGGCGCAATGGATAACGCGTCTGACTACTGATCAGAAGATTGTAGGTTCGACTCCTACCTGGCTCGTTTAAGTTGCCGTGATCGTATAGTGGTTAGTACTCTGCGTTGTGGCTGCAGCAACCCCGGTTCGAATCCGGGTCACGGCATTTTCATTTTATTTCTCACACATCCATTTCTTTACAATATTGAAGGTAAGGACAATTGAAGAAACTAAGCAGATTCTTTGAATGTGCTTGCACAATTTGTCTTTACTGCTTATTGTGAAGCTATCTTTCCATACTTTGAATCATTTCTTTGTGAATCATTTTCTTGAAATCTGGAAAGCTGACATAAATTCCTGAATACAGGAAACTCAAATGAATGGACTCTGAGCAAGTTCATCACAGGCTGAAAAGATTATTTTGTTGTCACAAAGAAAATTGTTTGTGAGATGTTTATGGGAAATAAGCCCTGCAGCAAGTGTACAGTCAACTCTGAAAATTTGATTCTGTATATACTTCAACAACCATCAAAGCTTGAAACAGGTTCAAAAACATGATGAACACTCCAAAGTGGTTTAAGACAGCTGGGCCAGTGGCGCAATGGATAACGCGTCTGACTACGGATCAGAAGATTGTAGGTTCTACTCCTACCTGGCTCGTTTAAGTTGCCGTGATCGTATAGTGGTTAGTACTCTGCGTTGTGGCCGCAGCAACCCCGGTTCTAATCCGGGTCACGGCATTTTCATTTTATTTCTCACACATCCATTTCTTTACAATATTGAAGGTAAGGACAATTGAAGAAACTAAGCAGATTCTTTGAATGTGCTTGCACAATTTGTCTTTACTGCTTATTGTGAAGCTATCTTTCCATACTTTGAATCATTTCTTTGTGAATCATTTTCTTGAAATCTGGAAAGCTGACATAAATTCCTGAATACAGGAAACTCAAATGAATGGACTCTGAGCAAGTTCATCACAGGCTGAAAAGATCATTTTGCAGTCACAAAAAAAATTGTTTGTGAGATGTTTATGGGAAATAAGCCCTGCAGCAAGTGTACAGTCAACTCTCAAAATTTGATTCTGTATATACTTCAATAACCATCAAAGCTTGAAACAGGTTCAAAAACAGGATGAACACTCCAAGTGGCATAAGACAGCTGGGCCAGTGGCGCAATGGATAACGCATCTGACTACGGATCAGCAGATTGTATGTTCGACTCCTACCTGGCTCGTTTAAGTTGCCGTGATCGTATAGTGGTTAGTACTCTGCGTTGTGGCCGCAGCAACCCCGGTTCGAATCTGGGTCACGGCATTTTCATTTTATTTCTCACACATCCATTTCTTTACAATATTGAAGGTAAGGACAATTGAAGAAACTAAGCAGATTCTTTGAATGTGCTTGCACAATTTGTCTTTACTGCTTATTGTGAAGCTATCTTTCCATACTTTGAATCATTTCTTGATCATTTCTTTGTGAATCGTTTTCTTGAAATCTGGAAAGCTGACATAAATTCCTGAATACAGGAAACTCAAATGAATGGACTCTGAGCAACTTCATCACAGGCTGAAAAGATCATTTTGCAGTCGCAAAGAAAATTGTGAGATGTCTATGGGAAATAAGCCCTGCAGCAAGTGTACAGTCAACTCTCAAAATTTGATTCTGTATATACTTGAATAACCATCAAAGCTTGAAACAGGTTCCAAAACATGATGAACACTCCAAAGTGGTATAAGACAGCTGGGCCAGTGGCGCAATGGATAACGCGTCTGACTACGGATCAGAAGATTGTAGGTTCGACTCCTACCTGGCTCGTTTAAGTTGCCGTGATCGTATAGTGGTTAGTACTCTGCGTTGTGGCCGCAGCAACCCCGGTTCGAATCCGGGTCACGGCATTTTCATTTTATTTCTCACACATCCATTTCTTTACAATATTGAAGGTAAGGACAATTGAAGAAACTAAGCAGATTCTTTGAATGTGCTTGCACAATTTGTCTTTACTGCTTATTGTGAAGCTATCTTTCCATACTTTGAATCATTTCTTTGTGAATCATTTTCTTGAAATCTGGAAAGCTGACATAAATTCCTGAATACAGGAAACTCAAATGAATGGACTCTGAGCAAGTTCATCACAGGCTGAAAAGATCATTTTGCAGTCACAAAAAAATTGTTTGTGAGATGTTTATGGGAAATAAGCCCTGCAGCAAGTGTACAGTCAACTCTCAAAATTTGATTCTGTATATACTTCAATAACCATCAAAGCTTGAAACAGGATCAAAAACAGGATGAACACTCCAAGTGGCATAAGACAGCTGGGCCAGTGGCGCAATGGATAACGCATCTGACTACGGATCAGCAGATTGTATGTTCGACTCCTACCTGGCTCGTTTAAGTTGCCGTGATCGTATAGTGGTTAGTACTCTGCGTTGTGGCCGCAGCAACCCCGGTTCGAATCCGGGTCACGGCATTTTCATTTTATTTCTCACACATCCATTTCTTTACAATATTGAAGGTAAGGACAATTGAAGAAACTAAGCAGATTCTTTGAATGTGCTTGCACAATTTGTCTTTACTGCTTATTGTGAAGCTATCTTTCCATACTTTGAATCATTTCTTGATCATTTCTTTGTGAATCGTTTTCTTGAAATCTGGAAAGCTGACATAAATTCCTGAATACAGGAAACTCAAATGAATTGACTCTGAGCAAGTTCATCACAGGCTGAAAAGATCATTTTGCAGTCGCAAAGAAAATTGTTTGTGAGATGTTTATGGGAAATAAGCCCTGCAGCAAGTGTACAGTCAACTCTCAAAATTTGATTCTGTATATACTTCAATAACCATCAAAGCTTGAAACAGGTTCCAAAACATGATGAACACTCCAAAGTGGTATAAGACAGCTGGGCCAGTGGCGCAATGGATAACGCGTCTGACTACGGATCAGAAGATTGTAGGTTCGACTCCTACCTTGCTCGTTTAAGTTGCAGTGATCGTATAGTGGTTAGTACTCTGCGTTGTGGCCGCAGCAACCCCGGTTCGAATCCGGGTCACGGCATTTTCATTTTATTTCTCACACATCCATTTCTTTACAATATTGAAGGTAAGGACAATTGAAGAAACTAAGCAGATTCTTTGAATGTGCTTGCACAATTTGTCTTTACTGCTTATTGTGAAGCTATCTTTCCATACTTTGAATCATTTCTTGATCATTTCTTTGTGAATCGTTTTCTTGAAATCTGGAAAGCTGACATAAATTCCTGAATACAGGAAACTCAAATGAATGGACTCTGAGCAAGTTCATCACAGGCTGAAAAGATTATTTTGCAGTCACAAAGAAAATTGTTTGTGAGATGTTTATGGGAAATAAGCCCTGCAGCAAGTGTACAGTCAACTCTGAAAATTTGATTCTGTATATACTTCAACAACCATCAAAGCTTGAAACAGGTTCAAAAACATGATGAACACTCCA
The DNA here is from genome assembly GCF_028390025.1 of Pseudophryne corroboree. NCBI lineage: Eukaryota > Metazoa > Chordata > Amphibia > Anura > Myobatrachidae > Pseudophryne > Pseudophryne corroboree. Next base: position 97,083,837 of record NC_086449.1, read on the forward strand.
AAGTGGTATAAGACAGCTGGGCCAGTGGCGCAATGCATAACGCGTCTGACTACGGATCAGAAGATTGTAGGTTCAACTCCTACCTGGCTCGTTTAAGTTGCCGTGATCGTATAGTGGTTAGTACTCTGCGTTGTGGCCGCAGCAACCCCGGTTCAAATCTGGGTCACGGCATTTTCATTTTATTTCTCACACATCCATTTCTTTACAATATTGAAGGTAAGGACAATTGAAGAAACTAAGCAGATTCTTTGAATGTGCTTGCACAATTTGTCTTTACTGCTTATTGTGAAGCTATCTTTCCATACTTTGAATCATTTCTTTGTGAATCATTTTCTTGAAATCTGGAAAGCTGACATAAATTCCTGAATACAGGAAACTCAAATGAATGGACTCTGAGCAAGTTCATCACAGGCTGAAAAGATCATTTTGCAGTCACAAAAAAAATTGTTTGTGAGATGTTTATGGGAAATAAGCCATGCAGCAAGTGTACAGTCAACTCTCAAAATTTGATTCTGTATATACTTCAATAACCATCAAAGCTTGAAACAGGTTCAAAAACAGGATGAACACTCCAAGTGGCATAAGACAGCTGGGCCAGTGGCGCAATGGATAACGCATCTGACTACGGATCAGCAGATTGTATGTTCGACTCCTACCTGGCTCGTTTAAGTTGCCGTGATCGTATAGTGGTTAGTACTCTGCGTTGTGGCCGCAGCAACCCCGGTTCGAATCTGGGTCACGGCATTTTCATTTTATTTCTCACACATCCATTTCTTTACAATATTGAAGGTAAGGACAATTGAAGAAACTAAGCAGATTCTTTGAATGTGCTTGCACAATTTGTCTTTACTGCTTATTGTGAAGCTATCTTTCCATACTTTGAATCATTTCTTGATCATTTCTTTGTGAATCGTTTTCTTGAAATCTGGAAAGCTGACATAAATTCCTGAATACAGGAAACTCAAATGAATGGACTCTGAGCAAGTTCATCACAGGCTGAAAAGATTATTTTGCAGTCACAAAGAAAATTGTTTGTGAGATGTTTATGGGAAATAAGCCCTGCAGCAAGTGTACAGTCAACTCTGAAAATTTGATTCTGTATATACTTCAACAACCATCAAAGCTTGAAACAGGTTCAAAAACATGATGAACACTCCAAAGTGGTATAAGACAGCTGGGCCAGTGGCGCAATGGATAACGCGTCTGACTACGGATCAGAAGATTGTAGGTTCGACTCCTTCCTGGCTCGTTTAAGTTGCCGTGATTGTATAGTGGTTAGTACTCTGTGTTGTGGCCTCAGCAACCCCGGTTCGAATCTGGGTCACGGCATTTTCATTTTATTTCTCACACATCCATTTCTTTACAATATTGAAGGTAAGGACAATTGAAGAAACTAAGCAGATTCTTTGAATGTGCTTGCACAATTTGTCTTTACTGCTTATTGTGAAGCTATCTTTCCATACTTTGAATCATTTCTTTGTGAATCATTTTCTTGAAATCTGGAAAGCTGACATAAATTCCTGAATACAGGAAACTCAAATGAATGGACTCTGAGCAAGTTCATCACAGGCTGAAAAGATTATTTTGTTGTCACAAAGAAAATTGTTTGTGAGATGTTTATGGGAAATAAGCCCTGCAGCAAGTGTACAGTCAACTCTCAAAATTTGATTCTGTATATACTTCAACAACCATCAAAGCTTGAAACAGGTTCAAAAACATGATGAACACTCCAAAGTGGTTTAAGACAGCTGGGCCAGTGGCGCAATGGATAACGCGTCTGACTACGGATCAGAAGATTGTAGGTTCGACTCCTACCTGGCTCGTTTAAGTTGCCGTGATCGTATAGTGGTTAGTACTCTGCGTTGTGGCCGCAGCAACCCCGGTTCGAATCCAGGTCACGGCATTTTCATTTTATTTCTCACACATCCATTTCTTTACAATATTGAAGGTAAGGACAATTGAAGAAACTAAGCAGATTCTTTGAATGTGCTTGCACAATTTGTCTTTACTGCTTATTGTGAAGCTATCTTTCCATACTTTGAATCATTTCTTTGTGAATCATTTTCTTGAAATCTGGAAAGCTGACATAAATTCCTGAATACAGGAAACTCAAATGAATGGACTCTGAGCAAGTTCATCACAGGCTGAAAAGATTATTTTGTTGTCACAAAGAAAATTGTTTGTGAGATGTTTATGGGAAATAAGCCCTGCAGCAAGTGTACAGTCAACTCTGAAAATTTGATTCTGTATATACTTCAACAACCATCAAAGCTTGAAACAGGTTCAAAAACATGATGAACACTCCAAAGTGGTTTAAGACAGCTGGGCCAGTGGCGCAATGGATAACGCGTCTGACTACGGATCAGAAGATTGTAGGTTCTACTCCTACCTGGCTCGTTTAAGTTGCCGTGATCGTATAGTGGTTAGTACTCTGCGTTGTGGCCGCAGCAACCCCGGTTCGAATCCGGGTCACGGCATTTTCATTTTATTTCTCACACATCCATTTCTTTACAATATTGAAGGTAAGGACAATTGAAGAAACTAAGCAGATTCTTTGAATGTGCTTGCACAATTTGTCTTTACTGCTTATTGTGAAGCTATCTTTCCATACTTTGAATCATTTCTTTGTGAATCATTTTCTTGAAATCTGGAAAGCTGACATAAATTCCTGAATACAGGAAACTCAAATGAATGGACTCTGAGCAAGTTCATCACAGGTTGAAAAGATCATTTTGCAGTCACAAAAAAAATTGTTTGTGAGATGTTTATGGGAAATAAGCCCTGCAGCAAGTGTACAGTCAACTCTCAAAATTTGATTCTGTATATACTTCAATAACCATCAAAGCTTGAAACAGGTTCAAAAACAGGATGAACACTCCAAGTGGCATAAGACAGCTGGGCCAGTGGCGCAATGGATAACGCATCTGACTACGGATCAGCAGATTGTATGTTCGACTCCTACCTGGCTCGTTTAAGTTGCCGTGATCGTATAGTGGTTAGTACTCTGCGTTGTGGCCGCAGCAACCCCGGTTCGAATCCGGGTCACGGCATTTTCATTTTATTTCTCACACATCCATTTCTTTACAATATTGAAGGTAAGGACAATTGAAGAAACTAAGCAGATTCTTTGAATGTGCTTGCACAATTTGTCTTTACTGCTTATTGTGAAGCTATCTTTCCATACTTTGAATCATTTCTTGATCATTTCTTTGTGAATCGTTTTCTTGAAATCTGGAAAGCTGACATAAATTCCTGAATACAGGAAACTCAAATGAATGGACTCTGAGCAACTTCATCACAGGCTGAAAAGATAATTTTGCAGTCACAAAGAAAATTGTTTGTGAGATGTTTATGGGAAATAAGCCCTGCAGAAAGTGTACAGTCAACTCTCAAAATTTAATTCTGTATATACTTCAATAACCATCAAAGCTTGAAACAGGTTCAAAAACATGATGAACACTCCAAGTGGCATAAGATAGCTGGGCCAGTGGTGCAATGGATAACGTGTCTGACTACAGATCAGAATATTGAAGGTTCGACTCCTGCCTGGCTCGTTTAAGTTGCCGTGATCGTGTAGTGGTTAGTACTCTGCGTTGTGGCTGCAGCAACCCCAGTTCGAATCCGGGTCGCGCCATTTTCATTTTATTTCTCACACATCCATTTCTTTACAATATTGAAGGTAAGGACAATTGAAGAAACTAAGTAGATTCTTTGAATGTGCTTGCACAATTTGTCTTTACTGCTTATTGTGAAGCTATCTTTCCATACTTTGAATCATTTCTTGATCATTTCTTTGTGAATCATTTTCTTGAAAGCTGACATAAATTCCTGAATACAGGAAACTCAAATGAATGGACTCTGAGCAACTTCATCACAGGCTGAAAAGATAATTTTGCAGTCACAAAGAAAATTGTTTGTGAGATGTTTATGGGAAATAAGCCCTGCAGCAAGTGTACAGTCAACTCTCAGACTTTGATTCTGTATATACTTCAATAACCATCAAAGCTTGAAACAGGTTCAAAAACATGATGAATACTCCAAGAGGAATAAGGCAGCTGGGCCAGTGGCGCAATGGATAACGCGTCTGACTACGGATCAGAAGATTGTAAGTTCGACTCCTACCTGGCTTGTTTAAGTTGTCGTGATCATATAGTGGTTAGTACTCTGCGTTGTGGCTGCAGCAACCCTGGTTCGAATCCAGGTCACTGCATTTTCATTTTATTTCTCACACATCCATTTCTTTACAATATTGAAGGTAAGGACAATTGAAGAAACTAAGTAGATTCTTTAAATGTGCTTGCACAATTTGTCTTTACTACTTATTGTGAAGCTATCTTTCCATACTTTGATTCATTTCTTGATCATTTCTTTGTGAATCGTTTTCTTGAAATCTGGAAAGCTGACATAAATTCCTGAATACAGGAAACTCAAATGAATGGACTCTGAGCAACTTCATCACAGGCTGAAAAGATCATTTTGCAGTCACAAAAAAAATTGTTTGTGAGATGTTTATGGGAAATAAGCCCAGCAGCAAGTGTACAGTCAACTCTCAAAATTTGATTCTGTATATACTTCAATAACCATCAAAGCTTGAAACAGGTTCAAAAACAGGATGAACACTCCAAGTGGCATAAGACAGCTGGGCCAGTGGCGCAATGGATAACGCATCTGACTACGGATCAGCAGATTGTATGTTCGACTCCTACCTGGCTCGTTTAAGTTGCCGTGATCGTATAGTGGTTAGTACTCTGCGTTGTGGCCGCAGCAACCCCGGTTCGAATCCGGGTCACGGCATCTTCATTTTATTTCTCACACATCCATTTCTTTACAATATTGAAGGTAAGGACAATTGAAGAAACTAAGCAGATTCTTTGAATGTGCTTGCACAATTTGTCTTTACTGCTTATTGTGAAGCTATCTTTCCATACTTTGAATCATTTCCTGATCATTTCTTTGTGAATCGTTTTCTTGAAATCTGGAAAGCTGACATAAATTCCTGAATACAGGAAACTCAAATGAATGGACTCTGAGCAAGTTCATCACAGGCTGAAAAGATTATTTTGCAGTCACAAAGAAAATTGTTTGTGAGATGTTTATGGGAAATAAGCCCTGCAGCAAGTGTACAGTCAACTCTGAAAATTTGATTCTGTATATACTTCAACAACCATCAAAGCTTGAAACAGGTTCAAAAACATGATGAACACTCCAAAGTGGGATAAGACAGCTGGGCCAGTGGCGCAATGGATAACGCGTCTGACTACGGATCAGAAGATTGTAAGTTCGACTCCTACCTGGCTTGTTTAAGTTGTCGTGATCATATAGTGGTTAGTACTCTGCGTTGTGGCTGCAGCAACCCTGGTTCGAATCCAGGTCACTGCATTTTCATTTTATTTCTCACACATCCATTTCTTTACAATATTGAAGGTAAGGACAATTGAAGAAAATTGTTTGTGAGATCAGATCAATTTGTCTTTACTGCTTATTGTGAAGCTATCTTTCCATACTTTGAATCATTTCTTTGTGAATCATTTTCTTGAAATCTGGAAAGCTGACATAAATTCCTGAATACAGGAAACTCAAATGAATGGACTCTGAGCAAGTTCATCACAGGCTTAAAAGATCATTTTGCAGTCACAAAAAAAATTGTTTGTGAGATGTTTATGGGAAATAAGCCCAGCAGCAAGTGTACAGTCAACTCTCAAAATTTGATTCTGTATATACTTCAATAACCATCAAAGCTTGAAACAGGTTCCAAAACATGATGAACACTCCAAAGTGGTATAAGACAGCTGGGCCAGTGGCGCAATGCATAACGCGTCTGACTACGGATCAGAAGATTGTAGGTTCAACTCCTACCAGGCTCGTTTAAGTTGCCGTGATCGTATAGTGGTTAGTACTCTGCGTTGTGGCCGCAGCAACCCCGGTTCGAATCCGGGTCATGGCATTTTCATTTTATTTCTCACACATCCATTTCTTTACAATATTGAAGGTAAGGACAATTGAAGAAACTAAGCAGATTCTTTGAATGTGCTTGCACAATTTGTCTTTACTGCTTATTGTGAAGCTATCTTTCCATACTTTGAATCATTTCTTGATCATTTCTTTGTGAATCGTTTTCTTGAAATCTGGAAAGCTGACATAAATTCCTGAATACAGGAAACTCAAATGAATGGACTCTGAGCAAGTTCATCACAGGCTGAAAAGATTATTTTGCAGTCACAAAGAAAATTGTTTGTGAGATGTTTATGGGAAATAAGCCCTGCAGCAAGTGTACAGTCAACTCTGAAAATTTGATTCTGTATATACTTCAACAACCATCAAAGCTTGAAACTCTCAAAATTTGATTCTGTATATACTTCAATAACCATCAAAGCTTGAAACAGGTTCAAAAACAGGATGAACACTCCAAGTGGCGTAAGACAGCTGGGCCAGTGGCGCAATGGATAACGCATCTGACTACGGATCAGCAGATTGTATGTTCGACTCCTACCTGGCTCGTTTAAGTTGCCGTGATCGTATAGTGGTTAGTACTCTGCGTTGTGGCCGCAGCAACCCCGGTTCGAATCCGGGTCACGGCATTTTCATTTTATTTCTCACACATCCATTTCTTTACAATATTGAAGGTAAGGACAATTGAAGAAACTAAGCAGATTCTTTGAATGTGCTTGCACAATTTGTCTTTACTGCTTATTGTGAAGCTATCTTTCCATACTTTGAATCATTTCTTGATCATTTCTTTGTGAATCGTTTTCTTGAAATCTGGAAAGCTGACATAAATTCCTGAATACAGGAAACTCAAATGAATGGACTCTGAGCAAGTTCATCACAGGCTGAAAAGATTATTTTGCAGTCACAAAGAAAATTGTTTGTGAGATGTTTATGGGAAATAAGCCCTGCAGCAAGTGTACAGTCAACTCTGAAAATTTGATTCTGTATATACTTCAACAACCATCAAAGCTTGAAACAGGTTCAAAAACATGATGAACACTCCAAAGTGGTATAAGACAGCTGGGCCAGTGGCGCAATGGATAACGCGTCTGACTACGGATCAGAAGATTGTAGGTTCGACTCCTTCCTGGCTCGTTTAAGTTGCCGTGATTGTATAGTGGTTAGTACTCTGCGTTGTGGCCGCAGCAACCCCGGTTCGAATCTGGGTCACGGCATTTTCATTTTATTTCTCACACATCCATTTATTTACAATATTGAAGGTAAGGACAATTGAAGAAACTAAGCAGATTCTTTGAATGTGCTTGCACAATTTGTCTTTACTGCTTATTGTGAAGCTATCTTTCCATACTTTGAATCATTTCTTTGTGAATCATTTTCTTGAAATCTGGAAAGCTGACATAAATTCCTGAATACAGGAAACTCAAATGAATGGACTCTGAGCAAGTTCATCACAGGCTGAAAAGATTATTTTGTTGTCACAAAGAAAATTGTTTGTGAGATGTTTATGGGAAATAAGCCCTGCAGCAAGTGTACAGTCAACTCTGAAAATTTGATTCTGTATATACTTCAACAACCATCAAAGCTTGAAACAGGTTCAAAAACATGATGAACACTCCAAAGTGGTTTAAGACAGCTGGGCCAGTGGCTCAATGGATAACGCGTCTGACTACGGATCAGAAGATTGTAGGTTCGACTCCTACCTGGCTCGTTTAAGTTGCCGTGATCGGATAGTGGTTAGTACTCTGCGTTGTGGCCGCAGCAACCCTGGTTCGAATGCGGGTCACGGCATTTTCATTTTATTTCTCACACATCCATTTCTTTACAATATTGAAGGTAAGGACAATTGAAGAAACTAAGCAGATTCTTTGAATGTGCTTGCACAATTTGTCTTTACTGCTTATTGTGAAGCTATCTTTCCATACTTTGAATCATTTCTTGATCATTTCTTTGTGAATCGTTTTCTTGAAATCTGGAAAGCTGACATAAATTCCTGAATACAGGAAACTCAAATGAATGGACTCTGAGCAAGTTCATCACAGGCTGAAAAGATTATTTTGCAGTCACAAAGAAAATTGTTTGTGAGATGTTTATGGGAAATAAGCCCTGCAGCAAGTGTACAGTCAACTCTGAAAATTTGATTCTGTATATACTTCAACAACCATCAAAGCTTGAAACAGGTTCAAAAACATGATGAACACTCCAAAGTGGGATAAGACAGCTGGGCCAGTGGCGCAATGGATAACGCGTCTGACTACGGATCAGAAGATTGTAAGTTCGACTCCTACCTGGCTTGTTTAAGTTGTCGTGATCATATAGTGGTTAGTACTCTGCGTTGTGGCTGCAGCAACCCTGGTTCGAATCCAGGTCACTGCATTTTCATTTTATTTCTCACACATCCATTTCTTTACAATATTGAAGGTAAGGACAATTGAAGAAAATTGTTTGTGAGATCAGATCAATTTGTCTTTACTGCTTATTGTGAAGCTATCTTTCCATACTTTGAATCATTTCTTTGTGAATCATTTTCTTGAAATCTGGAAAGCTGACATAAATTCCTGAATACAGGAAACTCAAATGAATGGACTCTGAGCAAGTTCATCACAGGCTGAAAAGATCATTTTGCAGTCACAAAAAAAATTGTTTGTGAGATGTTTATGGGAAATAAGCCCAGCAGCAAGTGTACAGTCAACTCTCAAAATTTGATTCTGTATATACTTCAATAACCATCAAAGCTTGAAACAGGTTCCAAAACATGATGAACACTCCAAAGTGGTATAAGACAGCTGGGCCAGTGGCGCAATGCATAACGCGTCTGACTACGGATCAGAAGATTGTAGGTTCAACTCCTACCAGGCTCGTTTAAGTTGCCGTGATCGTATAGTGGTTAGTACTCTGCGTTGTGGCCGCAGCAACCCCGGTTCGAATCCGGGTCATGGCATTTTCATTTTATTTCTCACACATCCATTTCTTTACAATATTGAAGGTAAGGACAATTGAAGAAACTAAGCAGATTCTTTGAATGTGCTTGCACAATTTGTCTTTACTGCTTATTGTGAAGCTATCTTTCCATACTTTGAATCATTTCTTGATCATTTCTTTGTGAATCGTTTTCTTGAAATCTGGAAAGCTGACATAAATTCCTGAATACAGGAAACTCAAATGAATGGACTCTGAGCAAGTTCATCACAGGCTGAAAAGATTATTTTGCAGTCACAAAGAAAATTGTTTGTGAGATGTTTATGGGAAATAAGCCCTGCAGCAAGTGTACAGTCAACTCTGAAAATTTGATTCTGTATATACTTCAACAACCATCAAAGCTTGAAACTCTCAAAATTTGATTCTGTATATACTTCAATAACCATCAAAGCTTGAAACAGGTTCAAAAACAGGATGAACACTCCAAAGTGGTATAAGACAGCTGGGCCAGTGGCGCAATGGATAACGCGTCTGACTACGGATCAGAAGATTGTAGGTTCTACTCCTACCTGGCTCGTTTAAGTTGCCGTGATCGTAGAGTGGTTAGTACTCTGCGTTGTGGCCGCAGCAACCCCGGTTCGAATCCGGGTCACGGCATTTTCATTTTATTTCTCACACATCCATTTCTTTACAATATTGAAGGTAAGGACAATTGAAGAAACTAAGCAGATTCTTTGAATGTGCTTGCACAATTTGTCTTTACTGCTTATTGTGAAGCTATCTTTCCATACTTTGAATCATTTCTTTGTGAATCATTTTCTTGAAATCTGGAAAGCTGACATAAATTCCTGAATACAGGAAACTCAAATGAATTGACTCTGAGCAACTTCATCACAGGCTGAAAAGATCATTTTGCAGTCACAAAGAAAATTGTTTGTGAGATGTTTATGGGAAATAAGCCCTGCAGCAAGTGTACAGTCAACTCTCAGACTTTGATTCTGTATATACTTCAAATAACCATCAAAGCTTGAAACAGGTTCAAAAACATGATGAACACTCCAAGAGGCATAAGGCAGCTGGGCCAGTGGCGCAATGGATAACGCGTCTGACTACGGATCAGAAGATTGTAGGTTCGACTCCTACCTGGCTCGTTTAAGTTGCCGTGATCGTATAGTGGTTAGTACTCTGCGTTGTGGCCGCAGCAACCCCGGTTCAATTCCAGGTCACGGCATTTTCATTTTATTTCTCACACATCCATTTCTTTACAATATTGAAGGTAAGGACAATTGAAGAACTAAGCAGATTCTTTGAATGTGCTTGCACAATTTGTCTTTACTGCTTATTGTGAAGCTATCTTTCCATACTTTGAATCATTTCTTGATCATTTCTTTGTGAATCATTTTCTTGAAATCTGGAAAGCTGACATAAATTCCTGAATACAGGAAACTCAAATGAATTGACTCTGAGCAAGTTCATCACAGGCTGAAAAGATCATTTTGCAGTCACAAAGAAAATTGTTTGTGAGATGTTTATGGGAAATAAGCCCTGCAGCAAGTGTACAGTCAACTCTGAAAATTTGATTCTGTATATACTTCAACAACCATCAAAGCTTGAAACAGGTTCAAAAACATGATGAACACTCCAAAGTGGTATAAGACAGCTGGGCCAGTGGCGCAATGGATAACGCGTCTGACTACGGATCAGAAGATTGTAGGTTCGACTCCTACCTGGCTCGTTTAAGTTGCCGTGATCGTATAGTGGTTAGTACTCTGCGTAGTGGCCGCAGCAACCCCGGTTCGAATCCGGGTCACGGCATTTTCATTTTATTTCTCACACATCCATTTCTTTACAATATTGAAGGTAAGGACAATTGAAGAAACTAAGCAGATTCTTTGAATGTGCTTGCACAATTTGTCTTTACTGCTTATTGTGAAGCTATCTCTCCATACTTTGAATCATTTCTTGATCATTTCTTTGTGAATCGTTTTCTTGAAATCTGGAAAGCTGACATAAATTCCTGAATACAGGAAACTCAAATGAATGGACTCTGAGCAAGTTCATCACAGGCTGAAAAGATTATTTTGCAGTCACAAAGAAAATTGTTTGTGAGATGTTTATGGGAAATAAGCCCTGCAGCAAGTGTACAGTCAACTCTGAAAATTTGATTCTGTATATACTTCAACAACCATCAAAGCTTGAAACAGGTTCAAAAACATGATGAACACTCCAAAGTGGTATAAGACAGCTGGGCCAGTGGCGCAGTGGATAACGCGTCTGACTACGGATCAGAAGATTGTAGGTTCGACTCCTACCTGGCTCGTTTAAGTTGCCGTGATCGTATAGTGGTTAGTACTCTGCGTTGTGGTCGCAGCAACCCCGGTTCGAATCTGGGTCACGGCATTTTCATTTTATTTCTCACACATCCATTTCTTTACAATATTGAAGGTAAGGACAATTGAAGAAACTAAGCAGATTCTTTGAATGTGCTTGCACAATTTGTCTTTACTGCTTATTGTGAAGCTATCTTTCCATACTTTGAATCATTTCTTGATCATTTCTTTGTGAATCGTTTTCTTGAAATCTGGAAAGCTGACATAAATTCCTGAATACAGGAAACTCAAATGAATGGACTCTGAGCAAGTTCATCACAGGCTGAAAAGATTATTTTGCAGTCACAAAGAAAATTGTTTGTGAGATGTTTATGGGAAATAAGCCCTGCAGCAAGTGTACAGTCAACTCTGAAAATTTGATTCTGTATATACTTCAACAACCATCAAAGCTTGAAACAGGTTCAAAAACATGATGAACACTCCAAAGTGGTATAAGACAGCTGGGCCAGTGGCGCAATGGATAACGCGTCTGACTACGGATCAGAAGATTGTAGGTTCGACTCCTACCTGGCTCGTTTAAGTTGCCGTGATCGTATAGTGGTTAGTATTCTGCGTTGTGGCCGCAGCAACCCCGGGTCACGGCATTTTCATTTTATTTCTCACACATCCATTTCTTTACAATATTGAAGGTAAGGACAATTGAAGAAAATTGTTTGTGAGATCAGATCAATTTGTCTTTACTGCTTATTGTGAAGCTATCTTTCCATACTTTGAATCATTTCTTTGTGAATCATTTTCTTGAAATCTGGAAAGCTGACATAAATTCCTGAATACAGGAAACTCAAATGAATGGACTCTGAGCAAGTTCATCACAGGCTGAAAAGATCATTTTGCAGTCACAAAAAAAATTGTTTGTGAGATGTTTATGGGAAATAAGCCCAGCAGCAAGTGTACAGTCAACTCTCAAAATTTGATTCTGTATATACTTCAATAACCATCAAAGCTTGAAACAGGTTCAAAAACATGATGAACACTCCAAAGTGGGATAAGACAGCTGGGCCAGTGGCGCAATGGATAACGCGTCTGACTACGGATCAGAAGATTGTAAGTTCGACTCCTACCTGGCTTGTTTAAGTTGTCGTGATCATATAGTGGTTAGTACTCTGCGTTGTGGCTGCAGCAACCCTGGTTCGAATCCAGGTCACTGCATTTTCATTTTATTTCTCACACATCCATTTCTTTACAATATTGAAGGTAAGGACAATTGAAGAAAATTGTTTGTGAGATCAGATCAATTTGTCTTTACTGCTTATTGTGAAGCTATCTTTCCATACTTTGAATCATTTCTTTGTGAATCATTTTCTTGAAATCTGGAAAGCTGACATAAATTCCTGAATACAGGAAACTCAAATGAATGGACTCTGAGCAAGTTCATCACAGGCTGAAAAGATCATTTTGCAGTCACAAAAAAAATTGTTTGTGAGATGTTTATGGGAAATAAGCCCAGCAGCAAGTGTACAGTCAACTCTCAAAATTTGATTCTGTATATACTTCAATAACCATCAAAGCTTGAAACAGGTTCCAAAACATGATGAACACTCCAAAGTGGTATAAGACAGCTGGGCCAGTGGCGCAATGCATAACGCGTCTGACTACGGATCAGAAGATTGTAGGTTCAACTCCTACCAGGCTCGTTTAAGTTGCCGTGATCGTATAGTGGTTAGTACTCTGCGTTGTGGCCGCAGCAACCCCGGTTCGAATCCGGGTCATGGCATTTTCATTTTATTTCTCACACATCCATTTCTTTACAATATTGAAGGTAAGGACAATTGAAGAAACTAAGCAGATTCTTTGAATGTGCTTGCACAATTTGTCTTTACTGCTTATTGTGAAGCTATCTTTCCATACTTTGAATCATTTCTTGATCATTTCTTTGTGAATCGTTTTCTTGAAATCTGGAAAGCTGACATAAATTCCTGAATACAGGAAACTCAAATGAATGGACTCTGAGCAAGTTCATCACAGGCTGAAAAGATTATTTTGCAGTCACAAAGAAAATTGTTTGTGAGATGTTTATGGGAAATAAGCCCTGCAGCAAGTGTACAGTCAACTCTGAAAATTTGATTCTGTATATACTTCAACAACCATCAAAGCTTGAAACTCTCAAAATTTGATTCTGTATATACTTCAATAACCATCAAAGCTTGAAACAGGTTCAAAAACAGGATGAACACTCCAAAGTGGTATAAGACAGCTGGGCCAGTGGCGCAATGGATAACGCGTCTGACTACGGATCAGAAGATTGTAGGTTCTACTCCTACCTGGCTCGTTTAAGTTGCCGTGATCGTAGAGTGGTTAGTACTCTGCGTTGTGGCCGCAGCAACCCCGGTTCGAATCCGGGTCACGGCATTTTCATTTTATTTCTCACACATCCATTTCTTTACAATATTGAAGGTAAGGACAATTGAAGAAACTAAGCAGATTCTTTGAATGTGCTTGCACAATTTGTCTTTACTGCTTATTGTGAAGCTATCTTTCCATACTTTGAATCATTTCTTTGTGAATCATTTTCTTGAAATCTGGAAAGCTGACATAAATTCCTGAATACAGGAAACTCAAATGAATTGACTCTGAGCAACTTCATCACAGGCTGAAAAGATCATTTTGCAGTCACAAAGAAAATTGTTTGTGAGATGTTTATGGGAAATAAGCCCTGCAGCAAGTGTACAGTCAACTCTCAGACTTTGATTCTGTATATACTTCAAATAACCATCAAAGCTTGAAACAGGTTCAAAAACATGATGAACACTCCAAGAGGCATAAGGCAGCTGGGCCAGTGGCGCAATGGATAACGCGTCTGACTACGGATCAGAAGATTGTAGGTTCGACTCCTACCTGGCTCGTTTAAGTTGCCGTGATCGTATAGTGGTTAGTACTCTGCGTTGTGGCCGCAGCAACCCCGGTTCAATTCCAGGTCACGGCATTTTCATTTTATTTCTCACACATCCATTTCTTTACAATATTGAAGGTAAGGACAATTGAAGAACTAAGCAGATTCTTTGAATGTGCTTGCACAATTTGTCTTTACTGCTTATTGTGAAGCTATCTTTCCATACTTTGAATCATTTCTTGATCATTTCTTTGTGAATCATTTTCTTGAAATCTGGAAAGCTGACATAAATTCCTGAATACAGGAAACTCAAATGAATTGACTCTGAGCAAGTTCATCACAGGCTGAAAAGATCATTTTGCAGTCACAAAGAAAATTGTTTGTGAGATGTTTATGGGAAATAAGCCCTGCAGCAAGTGTACAGTCAACTCTGAAAATTTGATTCTGTATATACTTCAACAACCATCAAAGCTTGAAACAGGTTCAAAAACATGATGAACACTCCAAAGTGGTATAAGACAGCTGGGCCAGTGGCGCAATGGATAACGCGTCTGACTACGGATCAGAAGATTGTAGGTTCGACTCCTACCTGGCTCGTTTAAGTTGCCGTGATCGTATAGTGGTTAGTACTCTGCGTAGTGGCCGCAGCAACCCCGGTTCGAATCCGGGTCACGGCATTTTCATTTTATTTCTCACACATCCATTTCTTTACAATATTGAAGGTAAGGACAATTGAAGAAACTAAGCAGATTCTTTGAATGTGCTTGCACAATTTGTCTTTACTGCTTATTGTGAAGCTATCTCTCCATACTTTGAATCATTTCTTGATCATTTCTTTGTGAATCGTTTTCTTGAAATCTGGAAAGCTGACATAAATTCCTGAATACAGGAAACTCAAATGAATGGACTCTGAGCAAGTTCATCACAGGCTGAAAAGATTATTTTGCAGTCACAAAGAAAATTGTTTGTGAGATGTTTATGGGAAATAAGCCCTGCAGCAAGTGTACAGTCAACTCTGAAAATTTGATTCTGTATATACTTCAACAACCATCAAAGCTTGAAACAGGTTCAAAAACATGATGAACACTCCAAAGTGGTATAAGACAGCTGGGCCAGTGGCGCAGTGGATAACGCGTCTGACTACGGATCAGAAGATTGTAGGTTCGACTCCTACCTGGCTCGTTTAAGTTGCCGTGATCGTATAGTGGTTAGTACTCTGCGTTGTGGTCGCAGCAACCCCGGTTCGAATCTGGGTCACGGCATTTTCATTTTATTTCTCACACATCCATTTCTTTACAATATTGAAGGTAAGGACAATTGAAGAAACTAAGCAGATTCTTTGAATGTGCTTGCACAATTTATCTTTACTGCTTATTGTGAAGCTATCTTTCCATACTTTGAATCATTTCTTTGTGAATCGTTTTCTTGAAATCTGGAAAGCTGACATAAATTCCTGAATACAGGAAACTCAAATGAATGGACTCTGAGCAAGTTCATCACAGGCTGAAAAGATTATTTTGCAGTCACAAAGAAAATTGTTTGTGAGATGTTTATGGGAAATAAGCCCTGCAGCAAGTGTACAGTCAACTCTGAAAATTTGATTCTGTATATACTTCAACAACCATCAAAGCTTGAAACAGGTTCAAAAACATGATGAACACTCCAAAGTGGTATAAGACAGCTGGGCCAGTGGCGCAATGGATAAAGCGTCTGACTACGGATCAGAAGATTGTAGGTTCGACTCCTACCTGGCTCGTTTAAGTTGCCGTGATCGTATAGTGGTTAGTACTCTGCGTTGTGGCCGCAGCAACCCCGGTTCGAATCCGGGTCACGGCATTTTCATTTTATTTCTCACACATCCATTTCTTTACAATATTGAAGGTAAGGACAATTGAAGAAACTAAGCAGATTCTTTGAATGTGCTTGCACAATTTGTCTTTACTGCTTATTGTGAAGCTATCTTTCCATACTTTGAATCATTTCTTGATCATTTCTTTGTGAATCGTTTTCTTGAAATCTGGAAAGCTGACATAAATTCCTGAATACAGGAAACTCAAATGAATGGACTCTGAGCAAGTTCATCACAGGCTGAAAAGATTATTTTGCAGTCACAAAGAAAATTGTTTGTGAGATGTTTATGGGAAATAAGCCCTGCAGCAAGTGTACAGTCAACTCTGAAAATTTGATTCTGTATATACTTCAACAACCATCAAAGCTTGAAACAGGTTCAAAAACATGATGAACACTCCAAAGTGGTATAAGACAGCTGGGCCAGTGGCGCAATGGATAACGCGTCTGACTACGGATCAGAAGATTGTAGGTTCGACTCCTACCTGGCTCGTTTAAGTTGCCGTGATCGTATAGTGGTTAGTATTCTGCGTTGTGGCCGCAGCAACCCTGGTTCGAATCCGGGTCACGGCATTTTCATTTTATTTCTCACACATCCATTTCTTTACAATATTGAAGGTAAGGACAATTGAAGAAACTAAGCAGATTCTTTGAATGTGCTTGCACAATTTGTCTTTACTGCTTATTGTGAAGCTATCTTTCCATACTTTGAATCATTTCTTTGTGAATCATTTTCTTGAAATCTGGAAAGCTGACATAAATTCCTGAATACAGGAAACTCAAATGAATGGACTCTGAGCAACTTCATCACAGACTGAAAAGATTATTTTGCTGTCACAAAGAAAATTGTTTGTGAGATGTTTATGGGAAATAAGCCCTGCAGCAAGTGTACAGTCAACTCTGAAAATTTGATTCTGTATATACTTCAACAACCATCAAAGCTTGAAACAGGTTCAAAAACATGATGAACACTCCAAAGTAGTTTAAGACAGCTGGGCCAGTGGTGCAATGGATAACGCGTCTGACTACGGATCAGAAGATTGTAGGTTCGACTCCTACCTGGCTCGTTTAAGTTGCCGTGATCGTATAGTGGTTAGTACTCTGCGTTGTGGCCGCAGCAACCCCGGTTCGAATCCGGATCACGGCATTTTCATTTTATTTCTCACACATCCATTTCTTTACAATATTGAAGGTAAGGACAATTGAAGAAACTAAGCAGATTCTTTGAATGTGCTTGCACAATTTGTCTTTACTGCTTATTGTGAAGCTATCTTTCCATACTTTGAATCATTTCTTTGTGAATCATTTTTTTGAAATCTGGAAAGCTGACATAAATTCCTGAATACAGGAAACTCAAATGAATGGACTCTGAGCAAGTTCATCACAGGCTGAAAAGATCATTTTGCAGTCACAAAAAAAATTGTTTGTGAGATGTTTATGGGAAATAAGCCCTGCAGCAAGTGTACAGTCAACTCTCAAAATTTGATTCTGTATATACTTCAATAACCATCAAAGCTTGAAACAGGTTCAAAAACAGGATGAACAACTAGAAAGAAAAAATTACCAGCGCTGGCTGATCATGTAGATAATGAACACAATCCAATAACCAAAGGGCTTAAATATAAAAAATATCACATTTATTTTACACATGTAAATGAATGATTAAACAATAAAATAAAACCATTAAAATAAAAATATGAATAAAATTGTATATCAGTTTTCCATAAAAAATGCCACAAGGTGCCTGAATTATTATTATAAAGTCCACGTTAGGCAGTTTATTGACACTCATAGGGACCTTGATCACTGGAGATGTCCATCACTAATCGGTTATTTGTGCATAAACCGAAAAAATTGCAGATGTGAGGTAGTTACCAGTGATCCTTGGAGCAGATAGAGTCCACCTGTATTTAGCTGGATAGGTTGTCCTCTTTAGCGTGGAGGAATGCGTCCAGAATGGTGGATGCTGCTAGAGACTGTCCCAGTTGTGGTAATGCCGAGTGTCAGGAAAGCCAGTGGTACTGATGAATATCAGGATAAGGTAGTAGCTCAACGCGTTTCGCTGGTTTTAAATGATCCAGCTTCCTCAGGAGCAAGTAAGGTAGTGGCTGTCATGAGGCCCTTTTATACTGATGTCTGTGGCAATAATTAATTACACATGTGGTTCACACATAATTGCAATATGTAAGCCCTTTGGAAAAATATACTTTAATATATATATCTATAAACTAATTGGTCCCACACACTTAAATATCCTAATAGATAATAAAAACGAGTTTGTGCTAGAAAGATATAAGTATTTTCTTTATTAGGATGTGTATATAAATCTAGAAGGCCCCGATCACGTGACCGGTAAGATCACGTGATCGGTATCCCATCCAATGGAAGTGTATTGATCTTATCACGTGACACACCAGATGACCCTAACAAAAGCCGGTTGCTAAGTAATATGTGTCTGTGTAGTAATCTGGGAAGCCTCGATCATGTGACTGGTAAGGTCACGTGATCGGCATCCTATCCAATGAAGGTATATTGTTCTTAGCATGTGACACACCAGGTGACTGAAACAAATTAGGTTGCTAGGTGATGTGTATCTGTGTGGTTATGTCCGGTGTCGTCACGTAAAATGTCACGTGACCGGACTCACATAACCATGCTTAGCTTATCTCAGCCGTACTTGCGGCTGATGGCATGACGTGACGTATATTTAGTTTCAGTCACATGACCGGAGAAAATGAGGAAGTGTTTATATGGAAAACAAACTTTGTAGTTTCCATGGTATCTATTACATCTCTAAGGGGGAATTTCAACACTGATATTAGTAATATGTATATGTAATAAGAAAGAGATAGCTATACAGGATGGTTAATAAGTGAATGTATTATTCATATCTGTTTGAAAAGATCATGTGACAATTTATATAGAGATTGGAACAAATCTTTTCCTGACATAAAAATGTCAAAATTTAAACATGAATAAAAAGTTAATGTGTTAAACAATAAATAAAATAAATTAAATAAAATAAACATATATAAAAGAAGACAGAAATACATTGACAAAGTACTTCTCAAGCATGTCAGAGTAATTATATTAAGAAAAAGAAAAAGAGACAGATAATATATATGTATTTAAATAACAGAGTTTAGTTCCACAGTTTCATTTAGACCTGCAGGATGCAAAGAACTAAATTTCAGCATCCAGAATACTTTGCGGCTACACAATCTCTTGAATCTGTCACCCCCCCTAGGGGTTGGGGCGATCTGTTCCAGACATATCACAGATAAGCAGAATGGGTTGGAATTATGTTTCATAGAGTAGTGTCGTGAGACACTATGAGTTTGACATTTGTTAATAATATTTCTCCTGTGTTCCATGAAACGAACACGTAATTTCCTGGTAGTGCGTCCTATATAATTAAGTCCGCAACTACAGGTTAATAAATATATAACAAAAGTTGTCTCACAGTTCATAAAAGTTTTTAATTCATAGGTCTCATTGAAATATGGAATATTGATTGAGTCGGTCTTACGTTGTATGTGTGAACACATAGTACATCTTGTTTGGCCACATTTGTGGAAACCCAATGGTTTCGTAGTAAGCCATTCTACCCCTATTTGGATACTAGATTCTTTGATATTTCTTAAATGACTAGGAGCCAGTATAGTCTTTAATGATCTGTTTTTCCTGTAAATCATTTGTAATTGAGTAGGCAAAATAGTGTTAAGTATATTGTCTTGTTTTAATATTCGGTAATTACGTGAGACTATGGATTTTATTTCTCGAGCACATCTGTTATATTTACAGAAAAAGGAAAAATCTCTATTTTTCTGTCTTCCAGTTTTGTGTGTAGACAGATTCTTCTGATGAAAAAGAAGTTGTCTATCCATGTTATAGACTTCTATATAGGCCTGTTGTAACAACGTCTCTGGGTAATCTCTAGTTCTAAATGAATTGATTAGATCTTTGGCCTGTGAGGCAAATGTCTCAATGGTAGAACAGTTCCGACGTAGTCTCATAAATTGACCTTTGGGGATATTATCCTTCCAAGGTCTATAGTGTGAGCTAGTATAATGTAAATAGGAATGGGTGTTCACTGGTTTAGTGTAATTAGAGGTGGTAATTTCATTATTGATTATTTCTAGTGTCAGGTCAAGGAAGTCCACACGGTTCTTACTATATGTGTGAGTGAAGGATAAATTAAATAAATTAGTGTTAAGATTAGAAATAAAGTGATTGGCAGATAACTCGTCCCCATCCCAAATAATAAATAAATCATCGATATAACGGCCATAGTAGACCAGGGACGCCCCCCATGGACTACTCCATATATGTTGTTGCTCGAAGTCGCCCATGTATAGATTGGCATAACTGGGGGCGAACCTGGTCCCCATGGCCGTACCCATCACCTGTAAATAATAACGGTCTAAAAACGTGAAATAATTGTGAGTAAGAATAAACTTAATACACTGTATAAGAAAAAATCTGTGATCCACACTGAGATCACTATCTAGTTCCAAACGTCTAAAAAATGGTATCGCAACCCAATACATGAGGGATATGGGTGTATAATGATTTAACATCAAGGGTCAGGAAAGCAAAAGAGTCCTGCCATTTTATATCTTTTATTTTGATAAGAAAATCAGTCGTATCCTTTAGATGTGATCTCAGTGTGGAGACTCGTGGTTGAAGGAAAGTGTCGACGTAATGGGACAAATTAGATGTGAGGGAATCTATACCCGAAACAATAGGACGACCAGGGGGTGCAGTGAGGGATTTGTGAATTTTGGGTAAAAAGTAAAAAGTGGGAGTGATGGGATATTGTGGTAGTAAGAATCGGTGTTCTTCCTTAGACAGGACACCAGATTCCAATGCAGAATCAAGAAGCTCTTTTAACTCCGTCAAAAAAGTAGATGTGGGATTGGTATCAAGAATTTTATAAAAGTTTTTATCTTCTAATTGATTATAAGCTTCTTTAACATAATCAGTACGATTCATAATAACGAGACCACCACCCTTATCGGCCTCTTTAAATACCAAAGAGTTATCCTGTGTTAGTATGCGAAGTGCCTTATGTTCCTGTTTAGTTAAATTGGAAGGGGTTTGAAACTTATCCTGGTTACGTTCTACCATTGCTTTAAAATCATCCAAAGTAATTCTATAAAATGCCTCTATGCTACTGCTCTTAGCTGATATTGGGAAAAATTCAGATTTGTTTTTAAATGAACTAGATTCTCTTTTAATATCATAAATCTTTTCCGTTGTCAAGGGTACTCCATGAGAGGTATTGTTTTCCTCCCATAACTGTTCTAACATTGATAGCATGATGTCATCTGTGCTATTAAGAACAATGGGTATAGAATCATCGTTTTTTGCATTTAAGTTCTTTTTAGCAAAATACCTCTTTCGGCATAGTGTGCGTACAAATCTATTGAGATCCACATACAACTCAAAAAGATTAGGATTATTCGTTGGGGAAAATTTCAAACCCTTCTCTAATAATGATAGCTCTGAACTGGTGAGAGTCTTGCTAGAGAGATTAAAGACACTAGATTTTTTATTTTCATGGTCTCGTAGGACATTTGGATTGTTAGAGTTTAGTATTTTCTGGGGTTTTTTCTTTCGGTTTCTACCTCCTCTAATTCCTCTAGACTGGAATCTCTTCTTCTTTTGGGTGTCACTCTTGGATTTCTGGAATTTAGCCGCCACTGAGATGTCTTTGGGCGAGCCCCTAAAAAATCACCCTTATTTTCATAATGATCAAAGGTATCATTATGGTATGATCTTCTTCCTCTGAAAGATTGAAATCTATCCCTTTTTGGATAATTAGAAGAGGGTGATTGAAAGGACCTATCTTCCTGTTCTGCTAGAACTTCATATCTATTCGGGTGTGTATAATTACCATAATTGGCTTTCTGTGATATGTTTTTATTAGATTTAGGGTAATCCCTATAAGAGGGTTCAACATTATTTCCCCCTATGTTGGAATATCTCTCTTTCTTTTCTCTCTGTCTGAAGGTACGGACTGCATTATTTTCATAGTCCAACATGTCTCGTCTCATTTTTTTCTGTTTTATACTCATAATATTTTGTTCATACTTAACCACCTTATCATTAATAACTCTATCTCTACTATTAAATTCCTCATCTTTATCATACACTTCCATATGTTTCTTTAGTACATCAATTTCTTTCTCCAAAGAATCAACCCTGGAGACCCTGTATCTGACAACCAATTTCATTAGTGCAATAGAGCACTCATCTAAAAGCTGGTCCCATTGTTTCTGATATTCCTCATCCTCTTGAAATATGGATGGTTTATATAACCTGAGACCTCTTGGTATTATTTTTTTATCAATATATTGTTGTAAATTGGTACTATCCAGCCAATTTCTTGACTCAGCTTTTAAAAGATTCTCTAATTTATAGAAATCTTTATACATATCAGGTTTGTCAGAGGAAGGGTCATCCGAAGTCGATTTGTCTATGTGGGACCAATAGTTTTCTCTCCTATTCATACGTTCATTAAAATTCATGAAACAGCTCATGATTGCTGCACCCGTATACCAAATATATCAAATATAAAAAGAAGAACAATTGGGTGCGCTATCAATAGCAGCTGGTAAGGGGATGGTAAGTCCCCAAGGTATAAACAACTAGAAAGAAAAAATTACCAGCGCTGGCTGATCATGTAGATAATGAACACAATCCAATAACCAAAGGGCTTAAATATAAAAAATATCACATTTATTTTTCACATGTAAATGAATGATTAAACAATAAAATAAAACCATTAAAATAAAAATATGAATAAAATTGTATATCAGTTTTCCATAAAAAATGCCACAAGGTGCCTGAATTATTATTATAAAGTCCACGTTAGGCAGTTTATTGACACTCATAGGGACCTTGATCACTGGAGATGTCCATCACTAATCGGTTATTTGTGCATAAACCGAAAAAATTGCAGATGTGAGGTAGTTACCAGTGATCCTTGGAGCAGATAGAGTCCACCTGTATTTAGCTGGATAGGTTGTCCTCTTTAGCGTGGAGGAATGCGTCCAGAATGGTGGATGCTGCTAGAGACTGTCCCAGTTGTGGTAATGCCGAGTGTCAGGAAAGCCAGTGGTACTGATGAATATCAGGATAAGGTAGTAGCTCAACGCGTTTCGCTGGTTTTAAATGATCCAGCTTCCTCAGGAGCAAGTAAGGTAGTGGCTGTCATGAGGCCCTTTTATACTGATGTCTGTGGCAATAATTAATTACACATGTGGTTCACACATAATTGCAATATGTAAGCCCTTTGGAAAAATATACTTTAATATATATATCTATAAACTAATTGGTCCCACATACTTAAATATCCTAATAGATAATAAAAACGAGTTTGTGCTAGAAAGATATAAGTATTTTCTTTATTAGGATGTGTATATAAATCTAGAAGGCCCCGATCACGTGACCGGTAAGATCACGTGATCGGTATCCCATCCAATGGAAGTGTATTGATCTTATCACGTGACACACCAGATGACCCTAACAAAAGCCGGTTGCTAAGTAATATGTGTCTGTGTAGTAATCTGGGAAGCCTCGATCATGTGACTGGTAAGGTCACGTGATCGGCATCCTATCCAATGAAGGTATATTGTTCTTAGCATGTGACACACCAGGTGACTGAAACAAATTAGGTTGCTAGGTGATGTGTATCTGTGTGGTTATGTCCGGTGTCGTCACGTAAAATGTCACGTGACCGGACTCACATAACCATGCTTAGCTTATCTCAGCCATACTTGCGGCTGATGGCATGACGTGACGTATATTTAGTTTCAGTCACATGACCGGAGAAAATGAGGAAGTGTTTATATGGAAAACAAACTTTGTAGTTTCCATGGTATCTATTACATCTCTAAGGGGGAATTTCAACACTGATATTAGTAATATGTATATGTAATAAGAAAGAGATAGCTATACAGGATGGTTAATAAGTGAATGTATTATTCATATCTGTTTGAAAAGATCATGTGACAATTTATATAGAGATTGGAACAAATCTTTTCCTGACATAAAAATGTCAAAATTTAAACATGAATAAAAAGTTAATGTGTTAAACAATAAATTAAATAAATTAAATAAAATAAACATATATAAAAGAAGACAGAAATACATTGACAAAGTACTTCTCAAGCATGTCAGAGTAATTATATTAAGAAAAAGAAAAAGAGACAGATAATATATATGTATTTAAATAACAGAGTTTAGTTCCACAGTTTCATTTAGACCTGCAGGATGCAAAGAATTAAATTTCAGCATCCAGAATACTTTGCGGCTACACAATCTCTTGAATCTGTCACCCCCCCTAGGGGTTGGGGCGATCTGTTCCAGACATATCACAGATAAGCAGAATGGGTTGGAATTATGTTTCATAGAGTAGTGTCGTGAGACACTATGAGTTTCACATTTGTTAATAATATTTCTCCTGTGTTCCATGAAACGAACACGTAATTTCCTGGTAGTGCGTCCTATATAATTAAGTCCGCAACTACAGGTTAATAAATATATAACAAAAGTTGTCTCACAGTTCATAAAAGTTTTTAATTCATAGGTCAAAAACAGGATGAACACTCCAAGTGGCATAAGACAGCTGGGCCAGATGCGCAATGGATAATGCATCTGACTACGGATCAGCAGATTGTATGTTCGACTCCTACCTGGCTCGTTTAAGTTGCCGTGATCGTATAGTGGTTAGCACTCTGCGTTGTGGCCGCAGCAACCCAGGTTCGAATCCGGGTCACGGCATTTTCATTTTATTTCTCACACATCCATTTCTTTACAATATTGAAGGTAAGGACAATTGAAGAAACTAAGCAGATTCTTTGAATGTGCTTGCACAATTTGTCTTTACTGCTTATTGTGAAGCTATCTTTCCATACTTTGAATCATTTCTTGATCATTTCTTTGTGAATCGTTTTCTTGAAATCTGGAAAGCTGACATAAATTCCTGAATACAGGAAACTCAAATGAATTGACTGAGCAAGTTCATCACAGGCTGAAAAGATCATTTTGCAGTCACAAAGAAAATTGTTTGTGAGATGTTTATGGGAAATAAGCCCTGCAGCAAGTGTACAGTCAACTCTCAAAATTTGATTCTGTATATACTTCAATAACCATCAAAGCTTGAAACAGGTTCAAAAACATGATGAACACTCCAAGTGGCATAAGACAGCTGGGCCAGTGGCGCAATGGATAACGCGTCTGACTACGGATCAGAAGATTGAAGGTTCGACTCCTACCTGGCTCGTTTAAGTTGCCGTGATCGTATAGTGGTTAGTATTCTGCGTTGTAGCCGCAGCAACCCCAGTTCGAATCCGGGTCACGGCATTTTCATTTTATTTCTCACACATCCATTTCTTTACAATATTGAAGGTAAGGACAATTGAAGAAACTAAGTAGATTCTTTGAATGTGCTTGCACAATTTGTCTTTACTACTTATTGTGAAGCTATATTTCCATACTTTGAATCATTTCTTGATCATTTCTTTGTGAATCATTTTCTTGAAATCTGGAAAGCTTACATAAATTCCTGAATACAGGAAACTCAAATGAATGGACTCTGAGCAAGTTCATCACAGGCTGAAAAGATCATTTTGCAGTCACAAAAAAAATTGTTTGTGAGATGTTTATGGGAAATAAGCCCTGCAGCAAGTGTACAGTCAACTCTCAAAATTTGATTCTGTATATACTTCAATAACCATCAAAGCTTGAAACAGGTTCAAAAACATGATGAACACTCCAAGAGGAGTAAGGCAGCTGGGCCAGTGGCGCAATGGATAACGCGTCTGACTACGGATCAGAAGATTGTAGGTTCGACTCCTACCTGGCTCGTTTTAGTTGCCATGATCGTATAGTGGTTAGTACTCTGCGTTGTGGCCGCAGCAACCCCGGTTCAAATCCGGGTCACGGCATTTTCATTTTATTTCTCACACATCCATCTCTTTACAATATTGAAGGTAAGGACAATTGAAGAAACTAAGCAGATTCTTTGAATGTGCTTGCACAATTTGTCTTTACTGCTTATTGTGAAGCTATCTTTCCATACTTTGAATCATTTCTTGATCATTTCTTTGTGAATCATTTTCTTGAAATCTGGAAAGCTGACATAAATTCCTGAATACAGGAAACTCAAATGAATGGACTCTGAGCAAGTTCATCACAGGCTGAAAAGATCATTTTGCAGTCACAAAGAAAATTGTTTGTGAGATGTTTATGGGAAATAAGCCCTGCAGCAAGTGTACAGTCAACTCTCAAAATTTGATTCTGTATATACTTCAATAACCATCAAAGCTTGAAACAGGTTCAAAAACATGATGAACACTCCAAGTGGCATAAGACAGCTGGGCCAGTGGCGCAATGGGTAACGCGTCTGACTACGGATCAGAATATTGAAGGTTCGACTCCTGCCTGGCTCGTTTAAGTTGCAGTGATCGTGTAGTGGTTAGTACTCTGCATTGTGGCCGCAGCAACCCCAGTTCGAATCCGGGTCGCGCCATTTTCATTTTATTTCTCACACATCCATTTCTTTACAATATTGAAGGTAAGGACAATTGAAGAAACTAAGTAGATTCTTTGAATGTGCTTGCACAATTTGTCTTTACTGCTTATTGTGAAGCTATCTTTCCATACTTTGAATCATTTCTTGATCATTTCTTTGTGAATCATTTTCTTGAAAGCTGACATAAATTCCTGAATACAGGAAACTCAAATGAATGGACTCTGAGCAACTTCATCACAGGCTGAAAAGATAATTTTGCAGTCACAAAGAAAATTGTTTGTGAGATGTTTATGGGAAATAAGCCCTGCAGCAAGTGTACAGTCAACTCTCAGACTTTGATTCTGTATATACTTCAATAACCATCAAAGCTTGAAACAGGTTCAAAAACATGATGAATACTCCAAGACGAAAAAGGCAGCTGGGCCAGTGGCGCAATGGATAACGCGTCTGACTACGGATCAGAAGATTGTAAGTTCGACTCCTACCTGGCTCGTTTAAGTTGTCGTGATCATATAGTGGTTAGTACTCTGCGTTGTGGCCGCAGCAACCCCGGTTCGAATCCAGGTCACTGCATTTTCATTTTATTTCTCACACATCCATTTCTTTACAATATTGAAGGTAAGGACAATTGAAGAAACTAAGTAGATTCTTTGAATGTGCTTGCACAATTTGTCTTTACTACTTATTGTGAAGCTATCTTTCCATACTTTGAATCATTTCTTGATCATTTCTTTGTGAATCATTTTCTTGAAATCTGGAAAGCTGACATAAATTCCTGAATACAGGAAACTCAAATGAATGGACTCTGAGCAACTTCATCACAGGCTGAAAAGATCATTTTGCAGTCACAAAGAAAATTGTTTGTGAGATGTTTATGGGAAATAAGCCCTGCAGCAAGTGTACAGTCAACTCTCAGACTTTGATTCTGTATATACTTCAAATAACCATCAAAGCTTGAAACAGGTTCAAAAACATGATGAACACTCCAAGAGGCATAAGGCAGCTGGGCCAGTGGCGCAATGGATAACGCGTCTGACTACGGATCAGAAGATTGTAAGTTCGACTCCTACCTGGCTCGTTTAAGTTGCCGTGATCGTATAGTGGTTAGTACTCTGCATTGTGGCCGCAGCAACCCCGGTTCAATTCCAGGTCACGGCATTTTCATTTTATTTCTCACACATCCATTTCTTTACAATATTGAAGGTAAGGACAATTGAAGAACTAAGCAGATTCTTTGAATGTGCTTGCACAATTTGTCTTTACTGCTTATTGTGAAGCTATCTTTCCATACTTTGAATCATTTCTTGATCATTTCTTTGTGAATCATTTTCTTGAAATCTGGAAAGCTGACATAAATTCCTGAATACAGGAAACTCAAATGAATTGACTCTGAGCAAGTTCATCACAGGCTGAAAAGATCATTTAGCAGTCACAAAGAAAATTGTTTGTGAGATGTTTATGGGAAATAAGCCCTGCAGCAAGTGTACAGTCAACTCTGAAAATTTGACTCTGTATATACTTCAACAACCATCAAAGCTTGAAACAGGTTCAAAAACATGATGAACACTCCAAAGTGGTATAAGACAGCTGGGCCAGTGGCGCAATGGATAGCGCGTCTGACTACGGATCAGAAGATTGTAGGTTCGACTCCAACCTGGCTCGTTTAAGTTGCCGTGATCGTATAGTGTTTAGTACTCTGCGTTGTGGCCGCAGCAACCCCGGTTCGAATCCGGGTCACGGCATTTTCATTTTATTTCTCACACATCCATTTCTTTACAATATTGAAGGTAAGGACAATTGAAGAAACTAAGCAGATTCTTTGAATGTGCTTGCACAATTTGTCTTTACTGCTTATTGTGAAGCTATCTTTCCATACTTTGAATCATTTCTTTGTGAATCATTTTCTTGAAAACTGGAAAGCTGACATAAATTCCTGAATACAGGAAACTCAAATGAATGGACTCTGAGCAAGTTCATCACAGGCTGAAAAGATCATTTTGCAGTCACAAAAAAAATTGTTTGTGAGATGTTTATGGGAAATAAGCCCTGCAGCAAGTGTACAGTCAACTCTCAAAATTTGATTCTGTATATACTTCAATAACCATCAAAGCTTGAAACAGGTTCAAAAACAGGAAGAACACTCCAAGTGGCATAAGACAGCTGGGCCAGTGGCGCAATGAATAACGCATCTGACTACGGATCAGCAGATTGTATGTTTGACTCCTACCTGGCTTGTTTAAGTTGCCGTGATCGTATAGTGGTTAGTACTCTGCGTTGTGGCCGCAGCAATCCGGGTGACGGCATTTTCATTTTATTTCTCACACATCCATTTCTTTACAATATTGAAGGTAAGGACAATTGAAGAAACTAAGCAGATTCTTTGAATGTGCTTGCACAATTTGTCTTTACTGCTTATTGTGAAGCTATCTTTCCATACTTTGAATCATTTCTTGATCATTTCTTTGTGAATCGTTTTCTTGAAATCTGGAAAGCTGACATAAATTCCTGAATACAGGAAACTCAAATGAATGGACTCTGAGCAAGTTCATCACAGGCTGAAAAGATTATTTTGCAGTCACAAAGAAAATTGTTTGTGAGATGTTTATGGGAAATAAGCCCTGCAGCAAGTGTACAGTCAACTCTGAAAATTTGATTCTGTATATACTTCAACAACCATCAAAGCTTGAAACAGGTTCAAAAACATGATGAACACTCCAAAGTGGTATAAGACAGCCAGGCCAGTGGCGCAATGGATAACGCATCTGACTACGGATCAGAAGATTGTAGGTTCGACTCCTACCTGGCTCGTTTAAGTTGCCGTGATCGTATAGTGGTTAGTACTCTGCGTTGTGGCCGCAGCAACCCCGGTTCGAATCCAGATCACAGCATTTTCATTTTATTTCTCACACATCCATTTCTTTACAATATTGAAGGTAAGGACAATTGAAGAAACTAAGCAGATTCTTTGAATGTGCTTGCACAATTTGTCTTTACTGCTTATTGTGAAGCTATCTTTCCATACTTTGAATCATTTCTTGATCATTTCTTTGTGAATCGTTTTCTTGAAATCTGGAAAGCTGACATAAATTCCTGAATACAGGAAACTCAAATGAATGGACTCTGAGCAAGTTCATCACAGGCTGAAAAGATTATTTTGCAGTCACAAAGAAAATTGTTTGTGAGATGTTTATGGGAAATAAGCCCTGCAGCAAGTGTACAGTCAACTCTGAAAATTTGATTCTGTATATACTTCAACAACCATCAAAGCTTGAAACAGGTTCAAAAACATGATGAACACTCCAAAGTGGTATAAGACAGCTGGGCCAGTGGCGCAATGGATAACGCGTCTGACTACGGATCAGAAGATTGTAGGTTCGACTCCTTCCTGGCTCGTTTAAGTTGCCGTGATTGTATAGTGGTTAGTACTCTGCGTTGTGGCCGCAGCAACCCCGGTTCGAATCTGGGTCACGGCATTTTCATTTTATTTCTCACACATCCATTTCTTTACAATATTGAAGGTAAGGACAATTGAAGAAACTAAGCAGATTCTTTGAATGTGCTTGCACAATTTGTCTTTACTGCTTATTGTGAAGCTATCTTTCCATACTTTGAATCATTTCTTTGTGAATCATTTTCTTGAAATCTGGAAAGCTGACATAAATTCCTGAATACAGGAAACTCAAATGAATGGACTCTGAGCAAGTTCATCACAGGCTGAAAAGATCATTTTGCAGTCACAAAAAAAATTGTTTGTGAGATGTTTATGGAAAATAAGCCCTGCAGCAAGTGTACAGTCAACTCACAAAATTTGATTCTGTATATACTTCAATAACCATCAAAGCTTGAAACAGGTTCAAAAACAGGATGAACACTCCAAGTGGCATAAGACAGCTGGGCCAGTGGCGCAATGGATAACGCATCTGACTACGGATCAGCCGATTGTATGTTCGACTCCTACCTGGCTCGTTTAAGTTGCCGTGATCGTATAGTGGTTAGTACTCTGCGTTGTGGCCGCAGCAACCCTGGTTCGAACCCGGGTCACGGCATTTTCATTTTATTTCTCACACATTCATTTCTTTACAATATTGAAGGTAAGGACAATTGAAGAAACTAAGCAGATTCTTTGAATGTGCTTGCACAATTTGTCTTTACTGCTTATTGTGAAGCTATCTTTCCATACTTTGAATCATTTCTTGATCATTTCTTTGTGAATCGTTTTCTTGAAATCTGGAAAGCTGACATAAATTCCTGAATACAGGAAACTCAAATGAATTGACTTTGAGCAATTTCATCACAGGCTGAAAAGATCATTTTGCAGTCACAAAGAAAATTGTTTGTGAGATGTTTATGGGAAATAAGCCCTGCAGCAAGTGTACAGTCAACTCTCAAAATTTGATTCTGTATATACTTCAATAACCATCAAAGCTTGAAACAGGTTCAAAAACATGATGAACACTCCAAGTGGCATAAGACAGCTGGGCCAGTGGCGCAATGGATAACGCGTCTGACTACGGATCAGAAGATTGAAGGTTCGACTCCTACCTGGCTCGTTTAAGTTGCCGTGATCGTATAGTGGTTAGTACTCTGCGTTGTGGCCGCAGCAATCCCAGTTCGAATCCGGGTCATGGCATTTTCATTTTATTTCTCACACATCAATTTCTTTACAATATTGAAGGTAAGGACAATTGAAGAAACTAAGCAGATTCTTTGAATGTGCTTGCACAATTTGTCTTTACTGCTTATTGTGAAGCTATCTTTCCATACTTTGAATCATTTCTTGATCATTTCTTTGTGAATCATTTTCTTGAAATCTGGAAAGCTGACATAAATTCCTGAATACAGGAAACTCAAATGAATGGACTCTGAGCAAGTTCATCACAGGCTGAAAAGATCATTTTGCAGTCACAAAGAAAATTGTTTGTGAGATGTTTATGGGAAATAAGCCCTGCAGCAAGTGTACAGTCAACTCTCAAAATTTGATTCTGTATATACTTCAATAACCATCAAAGCTTGAAACAGGTTCAAAAACATGATGAACACTCCAAGTGGCATAAGACAGCTGGGCCAGTGGCGCAATGGATAACGCGTCTGACTACAGATCAGAATATTGAAGGTTCGACTCCTGCCTGGCTCGTTTAAGTTGCCGTGATTGTGTAGTGGTTAGTACTCTGCATTGTGGCCGCAGCAACCCCAGTTCGAATCCGGGTCGCGCCATTTTCATTTTATTTCTCACACATTCATTTCTTTACAATATTGAAGGTAAGGACAATTGAAGAAACTAAGCAGATTCTTTGAATTTGCTTGCACAATTTGTCTTTACTGCTTATTGTGAAGCTATCTTTCCATACTTTGAATCATTTCTTGATCATTTCTTTGTGAATCATTTTCTTGAAAGCTGACATAAATTCCTGAATACAGGAAACTCAAATGAATGGACTCTGAGCAACTTCATCACAGGCTGAAAAGATAATTTTGCAGTCACAAAGAAAATTGTTTGTGAGATGTTTATGGGAAATAAGCCCTGCAGCAAGTGTACAGTCAACTCTCAGACTTTGATTCTGTATATACTTCAATAACCATCAAAGCTTGAAACAGGTTCAAAAACATGATGAATACTCCAAGAGGAATAAGGCAGCTGGGCCAGTGGCGCAATGGATAACGCGTCTGACTACGGATCAGAAGATTGTAAGTTCGACTCCTACCTGGCTCGTTTAAGTTGTCGTGATCATATAGTGGTTAGTACTCTGCATTGTGGCCGCAGCAACCCCGGTTCGAATCCAGGTCACTGCATTTTCATTTTATTTCTCACACATCCATTTCTTTACAATATTGAAGGTAAGGACAATTGAAGAAACTAAGTAGATTCTTTGAATGTGCGTGCACAATTTGTCTTTACTACTTATTGTGAAGCTATCTTTCCATACTTTGAATCATTTCTTGATCATTTCTTTGTGAATCATTTTCTTGAAATCTGGAAAGCTGACATAAATTCCTGAATACAGGAAACTCAAATGAATGGACTCTGAGCAACTTCATCACAGGCTGAAAAGATCATTTTGCAGTCACAAAGAAAATTGTTTGTGAGATGTTTATGGGAAATAAGCCCAGCAGCAAGTGTACAGTCAACTCTCAGACTTTGATTCTGTATATACTTCAAATAACCATCAAAGCTTGAAACAGGTTCAAAAACATGATGAACACTCCAAGAGGCATAAGGCAGCTGGGCCAGTGGCGCAATGGATAACGCGTCTGACTACGGATCAGAAGATTGTAGGTTCGACTCCTACCTGGCTCGTTTAAGTTGCTGTGATCGTATAGTGGTTAGTACTCTGCGTTGTGGCCGCAGCAACCCCGGTTCAATTCCAGGTCACGGCATTTTCATTTTATTTCTCACACATCCATTTCTTTACAATATTGAAGGTAAGGACAATTGAAGAACTAAGCAGATTCTTTGAATGTGCTTGCACAATTTGTCTTTACTGCTTATTGTGAAGCTATCTTTCCATACTTTGAATCATTTCTTGATCATTTCTTTGTGAATCATTTTCTTGAAATCTGGAAAGCTGACATAAATTCCTGAATACAGGAAACTCAAATGAATTGACTCTGAGCAAGTTCATCACAGGCTGAAAAGATCATTTTGCAGTCACAAAGAAAATTGTTTGTGAGATGTTTATGGGAAATAAGCCCTGCAGCAAGTGTACAGTCAACTCTGAAAATTTGATTCTGTATATACTTCAACAACCATCAAAGCTTGAAACAGGTTCAAAAACATGATGAACACTCCAAAGTGGTATAAGACAGCTGGGCAAGTGGCGCAATGGATAACGCGTCTGACTACGGATCAGAAGATTGTAGGTTCGACTCCTACCTGGCTAGTTTTAGTTGCCATGATCGTATAGTGGTTAGTACTCTGCGTTGTGGCCGCAGCAACCCCGGTTCAAATCCGGGTCACGGCATTTTCATTTTATTTCTCACACATCCATTTCTTTACAATATTGAAGGTAATGACAATTGAAGAAACTAAGCAGATTCTTTGAATGTGCTTGCACAATTTGTCTTTACTGCTTATTGTGAAGCTATCTTTCCATACTTTGAATCATTTCTTGATCATTTCTTTGTGAATCATTTTCTTGAAATCTGGAAAGCTGACATAAATTCCTGAATACAGGAAACTCAAATGAATGGACTCTGAGCAAGTTCATCACAGGCTGAAAAGATCATTTTGCAGTCACAAAGAAAATTGTTTGTGAGATGTTTATGGGAAATAAGCCCTGCAGCAAGTGTACAGTCAACTCTCAAAATTTGATTCTGTATATACTTCAATAACCATCAAAGCTTGAAACAGGTTCAAAAACATGATGAACACTCCAAGTGGCATAAGACAGCTGGGCCAGTGGCGCAATGGATAACGCGTCTGACTACAGATCAGAATATTGAAGGTTCGACTCCTGCCTGGCTCGTTTAAGTTGCCGTGATTGTGTAGTGGTTAGTACTCTGCATTGTGGCCGCAGCAACCCCAGTTCGAATCCGGGTCGCGCCATTTTCATTTTATTTCTCACACATTCATTTCTTTACAATATTGAAGGTAAGGACAATTGAAGAAACTAAGCAGATTCTTTGAATTTGCTTGCACAATTTGTCTTTACTGCTTATTGTGAAGCTATCTTTCCATACTTTGAATCATTTCTTGATCATTTCTTTGTGAATCATTTTCTTGAAAGCTGACATAAATTCCTGAATACAGGAAACTCAAATGAATGGACTCTGAGCAACTTCATCACAGGCTGAAAAGATAATTTTGCAGTCACAAAGAAAATTGTTTGTGAGATGTTTATGGGAAATAAGCCCTGCAGCAAGTGTACAGTCAACTCTCAGACTTTGATTCTGTATATACTTCAATAACCATCAAAGCTTGAAACAGGTTCAAAAACATGATGAATACTCCAAGAGGAATAAGGCAGCTGGGCCAGTGGCGCAATGGATAACGCGTCTGACTACGGATCAGAAGATTGTAAGTTCGACTCCTACCTGGCTCGTTTAAGTTGTCGTGATCATATAGTGGTTAGTACTCTGCATTGTGGCCGCAGCAACCCCGGTTCGAATCCAGGTCACTGCATTTTCATTTTATTTCTCACACATCCATTTCTTTACAATATTGAAGGTAAGGACAATTGAAGAAACTAAGTAGATTCTTTGAATGTGCGTGCACAATTTGTCTTTACTACTTATTGTGAAGCTATCTTTCCATACTTTGAATCATTTCTTGATCATTTCTTTGTGAATCATTTTCTTGAAATCTGGAAAGCTGACATAAATTCCTGAATACAGGAAACTCAAATGAATGGACTCTGAGCAACTTCATCACAGGCTGAAAAGATCATTTTGCAGTCACAAAGAAAATTGTTTGTGAGATGTTTATGGGAAATAAGCCCAGCAGCAAGTGTACAGTCAACTCTCAGACTTTGATTCTGTATATACTTCAAATAACCATCAAAGCTTGAAACAGGTTCAAAAACATGATGAACACTCCAAGAGGCATAAGGCAGCTGGGCCAGTGGCGCAATGGGTAACGCGTCTGACTACGGATCAGAAGATTGTAGGTTCGACTCCTACCTGGCTCGTTTAAGTTGCTGTGATCGTATAGTGGTTAGTACTCTGCGTTGTGGCCGCAGCAACCCCGGTTCAATTCCAGGTCACGGCATTTTCATTTTATTTCTCACACATCCATTTCTTTACAATATTGAAGGTAAGGACAATTGAAGAACTAAGCAGATTCTTTGAATGTGCTTGCACAATTTGTCTTTACTGCTTATTGTGAAGCTATCTTTCCATACTTTGAATCATTTCTTGATCATTTCTTTGTGAATCATTTTCTTGAAATCTGGAAAGCTGACATAAATTCCTGAATACAGGAAACTCAAATGAATTGACTCTGAGCAAGTTCATCACAGGCTGAAAAGATCATTTTGCAGTCACAAAGAAAATTGTTTGTGAGATGTTTATGGGAAATAAGCCCTGCAGCAAGTGTACAGTCAACTCTGAAAATTTGATTCTGTATATACTTCAACAACCATCAAAGCTTGAAACAGGTTCAAAAACATGATGAACACTCCAAAGTGGTATAAGACAGCTGGGCAAGTGGCGCAATGGATAACGCGTCTGACTACGGATCAGAAGATTGTAGGTTCGACTCTTACCTGGCTCGTTTAAGTTGCTGTGATCGTATAGTGGTTAGT
Source organism: Pseudophryne corroboree (assembly GCF_028390025.1). Lineage (NCBI taxonomy): Eukaryota > Metazoa > Chordata > Amphibia > Anura > Myobatrachidae > Pseudophryne > Pseudophryne corroboree. Next base: position 97,119,552 of record NC_086449.1, read on the forward strand.
ACTCTGCGTTGTGGCCGCAGCAACCCCGGTTCGAATCCGGGTCACGGCATTTTCATTTTATTTCTCACACATCCATTTCTTTACAATATTGAAGGTAAGGACAATTGAAGAAACTAAGCAGATTCTTTGAATGTGCTTGCACAATTTGTCTTTACTGCTTATTGTGAAGCTATCTTTCCATACTTTGAATCATTTCTTTGTGAATAATTTTCTTGAAATCTGGAAAGCTGACATAAATTCCTGAATACAGGAAACTCAAATGAATGGACTCTGAGCAAGTTCATCACAGGCTGAAAAGATCATTTTGCAGTCACAAAAAAAATTGTTTGTGAGATGTTTATGGGAAATAAGCCCTGCAGCAAGTGTACAGTCAACTCTCAAAATTTGATTCTGTATATACTTCAATAACCATCAAAGCTTGAAACAGGTTCAAAAACAGGATGAACACTCCAAGTGGCATAAGACAGCTGGGCCAGTGGCGCAATGAATAACGCGTCTGACTACGGATCAGCAGATTGTATGTTCGACTCCTACCTGGCTCGTTTAAGTTGCCGTGATCGTATAGTGGTTAGTACTCTGCGCTGTGGCCGCAGCAACCCCGGTTCGAATCCGGGTCACGGCATTTTCATTTTATTTCTCACACATCCATTTCTTTACAATATTGAAGGTAAGGACAATTGAAGAAACTAAGCAGATTCTTTGAATGTGCTTGCACTATTTGTCTTTACTGCTTATTGTGAAGCTATCTTTCCATACTTTGAATCATTTCTTGATCATTTCTTTGTGAATCGTTTTCTTGAAATCTGGAAAGCTGACATAAATTCCTGAATACAGGAAACTCAAATGAATTGACTGAGCAAGTTCATCACAGGCTGAAAAGATCATTTTGCAGTCACAAAGAAAATTGTTTGTGAGATGTTTATGGGAAATAAGCCCTGCAGCAAGTGTACAGTCAACTCTCAAAATTTGATTCTGTATATACTTCAATAACCATCAAAGCTTGAAACAGGTTCAAAAACATGATGAACACTCCAAGTGGCATAAGACAGCTGGGCCAGTGGCGCAATGGATAACGCGTCTGACTACGGATCAGAAGATTGAAGGTTCGACTCCTACCTGGCTCGTTTAAGTTGCCGTGATCGTATAGTGGTTAGTATTCTGCGTTGTAGCCGCAGCAACCCCAGTTCGAATCCGGGTCACGGCATTTTCATTTTATTTCTCACACATCCATTTCTTTACAATATTGAAGGTAAGGACAATTGAAGAAACTAAGTAGATTCTTTGAATGTGCTTGCACAATTTGTCTTTACTACTTATTGTGAAGCTATCTTTCCATACTTTGAATCATTTCTTGATCATTTCTTTGTGAATCATTTTCTTGAAATCTGGAAAGCTTACATAAATTCCTGAATACAGGAAACTCAAATGAATGGACTCTGAGCAAGTTCATCACAGGCTGAAAAGATCATTTTGCAGTCACAAAAAAAATTGTTTGTGAGATGTTTATGGGAAATAAGCCCTGCAGCAAGTGTACAGTCAACTCTCAAAATTTGATTCTGTATATACTTCAATAACCATCAAAGCTTGAAACAGGTTCAAACACATGATGAACACTCCAAGAGGAATAAGGCAGCTGGGCCAGTGGCGCAATGGATAACGCGTCTGACTACGGATCAGAAGATTGTAGGTTCGACTCCTACCTGGCTCGTTTTAGTTGCCATGATCGTATAGTGGTTAGTACTCTGCGTTGTGGCCGCAGCAACCCCGGTTCAAATCCGGGTCACGGCATTTTCATTTTATTTCTCACACATCCATCTCTTTACAATATTGAAGGTAAGGACAATTGAAGAAACTAAGCAGATTCTTTGAATGTGCTTGCACAATTTGTCTTTACTGCATATTGTGAAGCTATCTTTCCATACTTTGAATCATTTCTTGATCATTTCTTTGTGAATCATTTTCTTGAAATCTGGAAAGCTGACATAAATTCCTGAATACAGGAAACTCAAATGAATGGACTCTGAGCAAGTTCATCACAGGCTGAAAAGATCATTTTGCAGTCACAAAGAAAATTGTTTGTGAGATGTTTATGGGAAATAAGCCCTGCAGCAAGTGTACAGTCAACTCTCAAAATTTGATTCTGTATATACTTCAATAACCATCAAAGCTTGAAACAGGTTCAAAAACATGATGAACACTCCAAGTGGCATAAGACAGCTGGGCCAGTGGCGCAATGGGTAACGCGTCTGACTACGGATCAGAATATTGAAGGTTCGACTCCTGCCTGGCTCGTTTAAGTTGCAGTGATCGTGTAGTGGTTAGTACTCTGCATTGTGGCCGCAGCAACCCCAGTTCGAATCCGGGTCGTGCCATTTTCATTTTATTTCTCACACATCCATTTCTTTACAATATTGAAGGTAAGGACAATTGAAGAAACTAAGTAGATTCTTTGAATGTGCTTGCACAATTTGTCTTTACTGCTTATTGTGAAGCTATCTTTCCATACTTTGAATCATTTCTTGATCATTTCTTTGTGAATCATTTTCTTGAAAGCTGACATAAATTCCTGAATACAGGAAACTCAAATGAATGGACTCTGAGCAACTTCATCACAGGCTGAAAAGATAATTTTGCAGTCACAAAGAAAATTGTTTGTGAGATGTTTATGGGAAATAAGCCCTGCAGCAAGTGTACAGTCAACTCTCAGACTTTGATTCTGTATATACTTCAATAACCATCAAAGCTTGAAACAGGTTCAAAAACATGATGAATACTCCAAGAGGAAAAAGGCAGCTGGGCCAGTGGCGCAATGGATAACGCGTCTGACTACGGATCAGAAGATTGTAAGTTCGACTCCTACCTGGCTCGTTTAAGTTGTCGTGATCATATAGTGGTTAGTACTCTGCGTTGTGGCCGCAGCAACCCCGGTTCGAATCCAGGTCACTGCATTTTCATTTTATTTCTCACACATCCATTTCTTTACAATATTGAAGGTAAGGACAATTGAAGAAACTAAGTAGATTCTTTGAATGTGCTTGCACAATTTGTCTTTACTACTTATTGTGAAGCTATCTTTCCATACTTTGAATCATTTCTTGATCATTTCTTTGTGAATCATTTTCTTGAAATCTGGAAAGCTGACATAAATTCCTGAATACAGGAAACTCAAATGAATGGACTCTGAGCAACTTCATCACAGGCTGAAAAGATCATTTTGCAGTCACAAAGAAAATTGTTTGTGAGATGTTTATGGGAAATAAGCCCTGCAGCAAGTGTACAGTCAACTCTCAGACTTTGATTCTGTATATACTTCAAATAACCATCAAAGCTTGAAACAGGTTCAAAAACATGATGAACACTCCAAGAGGCATAAGGCAGCTGGGCCAGTGGCGCAATGGATAACGCGTCTGACTACGGATCAGAAGATTGTAAGTTCGACTCCTACCTGGCTCGTTTAAGTTGCCGTGATCGTATAGTGGTTAGTACTCTGCATTGTGGCCGCAGCAACCCCGGTTCAATTCCAGGTCACGGCATTTTCATTTTATTTCTCACACATCCATTTCTTTACAATATTGAAGGTAAGGACAATTGAAGAACTAAGCAGATTCTTTGAATGTGCTTGCACAATTTGTCTTTACTGCTTATTGTGAAGCTATCTTTCCATACTTTGAATCATTTCTTGATCATTTCTTTGTGAATCATTTTCTTGAAATCTGGAAAGCTGACATAAATTCCTGAATACAGGAAACTCAAATGAATTGACTCTGAGCAAGTTCATCACAGGCTGAAAAGATCATTTAGCAGTCACAAAGAAAATTGTTTGTGAGATGTTTATGGGAAATAAGCCCTGCAGCAAGTGTACAGTCAACTCTGAAAATTTGATTCTGTATATACTTCAACAACCATCAAAGCTTGAAACAGGTTCAAAAACATGATGAACACTCCAAAGTGGTATAAGACAGCTGGGCCAGTGGCGCAATGGATAGCGCGTCTGACTACGGATCAGAAGATTGTAGGTTCGACTCCAACCTGGCTCGTTTAAGTTGCCGTGATCGTATAGTGTTTAGTACTCTGCGTTGTGGCCGCAGCAACCCCGGTTCGAATCCGGGTCACGGCATTTTCATTTTATTTCTCACACATCCATTTCTTTACAATATTGAAGGTAAGGACAATTGAAGAAACTAAGCAGATTCTTTGAATGTGCTTGCACAATTTGTCTTTACTGCTTATTGTGAAGCTATCTTTCCATACTTTGAATCATTTCTTTGTGAATCATTTTCTTGAAAACTGGAAAGCTGACATAAATTCCTGAATACAGGAAACTCAAATGAATGGACTCTGAGCAAGTTCATCACAGGCTGAAAAGATCATTTTGCAGTCACAAAAAAAATTGTTTGTGAGATGTTTATGGGAAATAAGCCCTGCAGCAAGTGTACAGTCAACTCTCAAAATTTGATTCTGTATATACTTCAATAACCATCAAAGCTTGAAACAGGTTCAAAAACAGGAAGAACACTCCAAGTGGCATAAGACAGCTGGGCCAGTGGCGCAATGAATAACGCATCTGACTACAGATCAGCAGATTGTATGTTTGACTCCTACCTGGCTTGTTTAAGTTGCCGTGATCGTATAGTGGTTAGTACTCTGCGTTGTGGCCGCAGCAACCCCGGTTCGAATCCGGGTGACGGCATTTTCATTTTATTTCTCACACATCCATTTCTTTACAATATTGAAGGTAAGGACAATTGAAGAAACTAAGCAGATTCTTTGAATGTGCTTGCACAATTTGTCTTTACTGCTTATTGTGAAGCTATCTTTCCATACTTTGAATCATTTCTTGATCATTTCTTTGTGAATCGTTTTCTTGAAATCTGGAAAGCTGACATAAATTCCTGAATACAGGAAACTCAAATGAATGGACTCTGAGCAAGTTCATCACAGGCTGAAAAGATTATTTTGCAGTCACAAAGAAAATTGTTTGTGAGATGTTTATGGGAAATAAGCCCTGCAGCAAGTGTACAGTCAACTCTGAAAATTTGATTCTGTATATACTTCAACAACCATCAAAGCTTGAAACAGGTTCAAAAACATGATGAACACTCCAAAGTGGTATAAGACAGCCAGGCCAGTGGCGCAATGGATAACGCGTCTGACTACGGATCAGAAGATTGTAGGTTCGACTCCTACCTGGCTCGTTTAAGTTGCCGTGATCGTATAGTGGTTAGTACTCTGCGTTGTGGCCGCAGCAACCCCGGTTCGAATCCGGATCACAGCATTTTCATTTTATTTCTCACACATCCATTTCTTTACAATATTGAAGGTAAGGACAATTGAAGAAACTAAGCAGATTCTTTGAATGTGCTTGCACAATTTGTCTTTACTGCTTATTGTGAAGCTATCTTTCCATACTTTGAATCATTTCTTGATCATTTCTTTGTGAATCGTTTTCTTGAAATCTGGAAAGCTGACATAAATTCCTGAATACAGGAAACTCAAATGAATGGACTCTGAGCAAGTTCATCACAGGCTGAAAAGATTATTTTGCAGTCACAAAGAAAATTGTTTGTGAGATGTTTATGGGAAATAAGCCCTGCAGCAAGTGTACAGTCAACTCTGAAAATTTGATTCTGTATATACTTCAACAACCATCAAAGCTTGAAACAGGTTCAAAAACATGATGAACACTCCAAAGTGGTATAAGACAGCTAGGCCAGTGGCGCAATGAATAACGCGTCTGACTACGGATCAGAAGATTGTAGGTTCGACTCCTACCTGGCTCGTTTAAGTTGCCGTGATCGTATAGTGGTTAGTACTCTGCGTTGTGGCCGCTGCAACCCCGGTTCGAATCCGGGTCACGGCATTTTCATTTTATTTCTCACACATCCATTTCTTTACAATATTGAAGGTAAGGACAATTGAAGAAACTAAGCAGATTCTTTGAATGTGCTTGCACAATTTGTCTTTACTGCTTATTGTGAAGCTATCTTTCCATACTTTGAATCATTTCTTTGTGAATCATTTTCTTGAAATCTGGAAAGCTGACATAAATTCCTGAATACAGGAAACTCAAATGAATGGACTCTGAGCAAGTTCATCACAGGCTGAAAAGATCATTTTGCAGTCACAAAAAAAATTGTTTGTGAGATGTTTATGGAAAATAAGCCCTGCAGCAAGTGTACAGTCAACTCACAAAATTTGATTCTGTATATACTTCAATAACCATCAAAGCTTGAAACAGGTTCAAAAACAGGATGAACACTCCAAGTGGCATAAGACAGCTGGGCCAGTGGCGCAATGGATAACGCATCTGACTACGGATCAGCCGATTGTATGTTCGACTCCTACCTGGCTCGTTTAAGTTGCCGTGATCGTATAGTGGTTAGTACTCTGCGTTGTGGCCGCAGCAACCCTGGTTCGAATCCGGGTCATGGCATTTTCATTTTATTTCTCACACATTCATTTCTTTACAATATTGAAGGTAAGGACAATTGAAGAAACTAAGCAGATTCTTTGAATGTGCTTGCACAATTTGTCTTTACTGCTTATTGTGAAGCTATCTTTCCATACTTTGAATCATTTCTTGATCATTTCTTTGTGAATCATTTTCTTGAAAACTGGAAAGCTGACATAAATTCCTGAATACAGGAAACTCAAATGAATTGACTGAGCAAGTTCATCACAGGCTGAAAAGATCATTTTGCAGTCACAAAGAAAATTGTTTGTGAGATGTTTATGGGAAATAAGCCCTGCAGCAAGTGTACAGTCAACTCTCAAAATTTGATTCTGTATATACTTCAATAACCATCAAAGCTTGAAACAGGTTCAAAAACATGATGAACACTCCAAGTGGCATAAGACAGCTGGGCCAGTGGCGCAATGGATAACGCGTCTGACTACGGATCAGAAGATTGAAGGTTCGACTCCTACCTGGCTCGTTTAAGTTGCCGTGATCGTATAGTGGTTAGTATTCTGCGTTGTAGCCGCAGCAACCCCAGTTCGAATCCGGGTCACGGCATTTTCATTTTATTTCTCACACATCCATTTCTTTACAATATTGAAGGTAAGGACAATTGAAGAAACTAAGTAGATTCTTTGAATGTGCTTGCACAATTTGTCTTTACTACTTATTGTGAAGCTATCTTTCCATACTTTGAATCATTTCTTGATCATTTCTTTGTGAATCATTTTCTTGAAATCTGGAAAGCTTACATAAATTCCTGAATACAGGAAACTCAAATGAATGGACTCTGAGCAAGTTCATCACAGGCTGAAAAGATCATTTTGCAGTCACAAAAAAAATTGTTTGTGAGATGTTTATGGGAAATAAGCCCTGCAGCAAGTGTACAGTCAACTCTCAAAATTTGATTCTGTATATACTTCAATAACCATCAAAGCTTGAAACAGGTTCAAAAACATGATGAACACTCCAAGAGGAATAAGGCAGCTGGGCCAGTGGCGCAATGGATAACGCGTCTGACTACGGATCAGAAGATTGTAGGTTCGACTCCTACCTGGCTCGTTTTAGTTGCCATGATCGTATAGTGGTTAGTACTCTGCGTTGTGGCCGCAGCAACCCCGGTTCAAATCCGGGTCACGGCATTTTCATTTTATTTCTCACACATCCATCTCTTTACAATATTGAAGGTAAGGACAATTGAAGAAACTAAGCAGATTCTTTGAATGTGCTTGCACAATTTGTCTTTACTGCTTATTGTGAAGCTATCTTTCCATACTTTGAATCATTTCTTGATCATTTCTTTGTGAATCATTTTCTTGAAATCTGGAAAGCTGACATAAATTCCTGAATACAGGAAACTCAAATGAATGGACTCTGAGCAAGTTCATCACAGGCTGAAAAGATCATTTTGCAGTCACAAAGAAAATTGTTTGTGAGATGTTTATGGGAAATAAGCCCTGCAGCAAGTGTACAGTCAACTCTCAAAATTTGATTCTGTATATACTTCAATAACCATCAAAGCTTGAAACAGGTTCAAAAACATGATGAACACTCCAAGTGGCATAAGACAGCTGGGCTAGTGGCGCAATGGGTAACGCGTCTGACTACGGATCAGAATATTGAAGGTTCGACTCCTGCCTGGCTCGTTTAAGTTGCAGTGATCGTGTAGTGGTTAGTACTCTGCATTGTGGCCGCAGCAACCCCAGTTCGAATCCGGGTCGCGCCATTTTCATTTTATTTCTCACACATCCATTTCTTTACAATATTGAAGGTAAGGACAATTGAAGAAACTAAGTAGATTCTTTGAATGTGCTTGCACAATTTGTCTTTACTGCTTATTGTGAAGCTATCTTTCCATACTTTGAATCATTTCTTGATCATTTCTTTGTGAATCATTTTCTTGAAAGCTGACATAAATTCCTGAATACAGGAAACTCAAATGAATGGACTCTGAGCAACTTCATCACAGGCTGAAAAGATAATTTTGCAGTCACAAAGAAAATTGTTTGTGAGATGTTTATGGGAAATAAGCCCTGCAGCAAGTGTACAGTCAACTCTCAGACTTTGATTCTGTATATACTTCAATAACCATCAAAGCTTGAAACAGGTTCAAAAACATGATGAATACTCCAAGAGGAAAAAGGCAGCTGGGCCAGTGGCGCAATGGATAACGCGTCTGACTACGGATCAGAAGATTGTAAGTTCGACTCCTACCTGGCTCGTTTAAGTTGTCGTGATCATATAGTGGTTAGTACTCTGCGTTGTGGCCGCAGCAACCCCGGTTCGAATCCAGGTCACTGCATTTTCATTTTATTTCTCACACATCCATTTCTTTACAATATTGAAGGTAAGGACAATTGAAGAAACTAAGTAGATTCTTTGAATGTGCTTGCACAATTTGTCTTTACTACTTATTGTGAAGCTATCTTTCCATACTTTGAATCATTTCTTGATCATTTCTTTGTGAATCATTTTCTTGAAATCTGGAAAGCTGACATAAATTCCTGAATACAGGAAACTCAAATGAATGGACTCTGAGCAACTTCATCACAGGCTGAAAAGATCATTTTGCAGTCACAAAGAAAATTGTTTGTGAGATGTTTATGGGAAATAAGCCCTGCAGCAAGTGTACAGTCAACTCTCAGACTTTGATTCTGTATATACTTCAAATAACCATCAAAGCTTGAAACAGGTTCAAAAACATGATGAACACTCCAAGAGGCATAAGGCAGCTGGGCCAGTGGCGCAATGGATAACGCGTCTGACTACGGATCAGAAGATTATAAGTTCGACTCCTACCTGGCTCGTTTAAGTTGCCGTGATCGTATAGTGGTTAGTACTCTGCATTGTGGCCGCAGCAACCCCGGTTCAATTCCAGGTCACGGCATTTTCATTTTATTTCTCACACATCCATTTCTTTACAATATTGAAGGTAAGGACAATTGAAGAACTAAGCAGATTCTTTGAATGTGCTTGCACAATTTGTCTTTACTGCTTATTGTGAAGCTATCTTTCCATACTTTGAATCATTTCTTGATCATTTCTTTGTGAATCATTTTCTTGAAATCTGGAAAGCTGACATAAATTCCTGAATACAGGAAACTCAAATGAATTGACTCTGAGCAAGTTCATCACAGGCTGAAAAGATCATTTAGCAGTCACAAAGAAAATTGTTTGTGAGATGTTTATGGGAAATAAGCCCTGCAGCAAGTGTACAGTCAACTCTGAAAATTTGATTCTGTATATACTTCAACAACCATCAAAGCTTGAAACAGGTTCAAAAACATGATGAACACTCCAAAGTGGTATAAGACAGCTGGGCCAGTGGCGCAATGGATAGCGCGTCTGACTACGGATCAGAAGATTGTAGGTTCGACTCCAACCTGGCTCGTTTAAGTTGCCGTGATCGTATAGTGTTTAGTACTCTGCGTTGTGGCCGCAGCAACCCCGGTTCGAATCCGGGTCACGGCATTTTCATTTTATTTCTCACACATCCATTTCTTTACAATATTGAAGGTAAGGACAATTGAAGAAACTAAGCAGATTCTTTGAATGTGCTTGCACAATTTGTCTTTACTGCTTATTGTGAAGCTATCTTTCCATACTTTGAATCATTTCTTTGTGAATCATTTTCTTGAAAACTGGAAAGCTGACATAAATTCCTGAATACAGGAAACTCAAATGAATGGACTCTGAGCAAGTTCATCACAGGCTGAAAAGATCATTTTGCAGTCACAAAAAAAATTGTTTGTGAGATGTTTATGGGAAATAAGCCCTGCAGCAAGTGTACAGTCAACTCTCAAAATTTGATTCTGTATATACTTCAATAACCATCAAAGCTTGAAACAGGTTCAAAAACAGGAAGAACACTCCAAGTGGCATAAGACAGCTGGGCCAGTGGCGCAATGAATAACGCATCTGACTACAGATCAGCAGATTGTATGTTTGACTCCTACCTGGCTTGTTTAAGTTGCCGTGATCGTATAGTGGTTAGTACTCTGCGTTGTGGCCGCAGCAACCCCGGTTCGAATCCGGGTGACGGCATTTTCATTTTATTTCTCACACATCCATTTCTTTACAATATTGAAGGTAAGGACAATTGAAGAAACTAAGCAGATTCTTTGAATGTGCTTGCACAATTTGTCTTTACTGCTTATTGTGAAGCTATCTTTCCATACTTTGAATCATTTCTTGATCATTTCTTTGTGAATCGTTTTCTTGAAATCTGGAAAGCTGACATAAATTCCTGAATACAGGAAACTCAAATGAATGGACTCTGAGCAAGTTCATCACAGGCTGAAAAGATTATTTTGCAGTCACAAAGAAAATTGTTTGTGAGATGTTTATGGGAAATAAGCCCTGCAGCAAGTGTACAGTCAACTCTGAAAATTTGATTCTGTATATACTTCAACAACCATCAAAGCTTGAAACAGGTTCAAAAACATGATGAACACTCCAAAGTGGTATAAGACAGCCAGGCCAGTGGCGCAATGGATAACGCGTCTGACTACGGATCAGAAGATTGTAGGTTCGACTCCTACCTGGCTCGTTTAAGTTGCCGTGATCGTATAGTGGTTAGTACTCTGCGTTGTGGCCGCAGCAACCCCGGTTCGAATCCGGATCACAGCATTTTCATTTTATTTCTCACACATCCATTTCTTTACAATATTGAAGGTAAGGACAATTGAAGAAACTAAGCAGATTCTTTGAATGTGCTTGCACAATTTGTCTTTACTGCTTATTGTGAAGCTATCTTTCCATACTTTGAATCATTTCTTGATCATTTCTTTGTGAATCGTTTTCTTGAAATCTGGAAAGCTGACATAAATTCCTGAATACAGGAAACTCAAATGAATGGACTCTGAGCAAGTTCATCACAGGCTGAAAAGATTATTTTGCAGTCACAAAGAAAATTGTTTGTGAGATGTTTATGGGAAATAAGCCCTGCAGCAAGTGTACAGTCAACTCTGAAAATTTGATTCTGTATATACTTCAACAACCATCAAAGCTTGAAACAGGTTCAAAAACATGATGAACACTCCAAAGTGGTATAAGACAGCTAGGCCAGTGGCGCAATGAATAACGCGTCTGACTACGGATCAGAAGATTGTAGGTTCGACTCCTACCTGGCTCGTTTAAGTTGCCGTGATCGTATAGTGGTTAGTACTCTGCGTTGTGGCCGCTGCAACCCCGGTTCGAATCCGGGTCACGGCATTTTCATTTTATTTCTCACACATCCATTTCTTTACAATATTGAAGGTAAGGACAATTGAAGAAACTAAGCAGATTCTTTGAATGTGCTTGCACAATTTGTCTTTACTGCTTATTGTGAAGCTATCTTTCCATACTTTGAATCATTTCTTTGTGAATCATTTTCTTGAAATCTGGAAAGCTGACATAAATTCCTGAATACAGGAAACTCAAATGAATGGACTCTGAGCAAGTTCATCACAGGCTGAAAAGATCATTTTGCAGTCACAAAAAAAATTGTTTGTGAGATGTTTATGGAAAATAAGCCCTGCAGCAAGTGTACAGTCAACTCACAAAATTTGATTCTGTATATACTTCAATAACCATCAAAGCTTGAAACAGGTTCAAAAACAGGATGAACACTCCAAGTGTCATAAGACAGCTGGGCCAGTGGCGCAATGGATAACGCATCTGACTACGGATCAGCCGATTGTATGTTCGACTCCTACCTGGCTCGTTTAAGTTGCCGTGATCGTATAGTGGTTAGTACTCTGCGTTGTGGCCGCAGCAACCCTGGTTCGAATCCGGGTCATGGCATTTTCATTTTATTTCTCACACATTCATTTCTTTACAATATTGAAGGTAAGGACAATTGAAGAAACTAAGCAGATTCTTTGAATGTGCTTGCACAATTTGTCTTTACTGCTTATTGTGAAGCTATCTTTCCATACTTTGAATCATTTCTTGATCATTTCTTTGTGAATCGTTTTCTTGAAATCTGGAAAGCTGACATAAATTCCTGAATACAGGAAACTCAAATGAATTGACTTTGAGCAATTTCATCACAGGCTGAAAAGATCATTTTGCAGTCACAAAGAAAATTGTTTGTGAGATGTTTATGGGAAATAAGCCCTGCAGCAAGTGTACAGTCAACTCTCAAAATTTGATTCTGTATATACTTCAATAACCATCAAAGCTTGAAACAGGTTCAAAAACATGATGAACACTCCAAGTGGCATAAGACAGCTGGGCCAGTGGCGCAATGGATAACGCGTCTGACTACGGATCAGAAGATTGAAGGTTCGACTCCTACCTGGCTCGTTTAAGTTGCCGTGATCGTATAGTGGTTAGTACTCTGCGTTGTGGCCGCAGCAACCCCAGTTCGAATCCGGGTCACGGCATTTTCATTTTATTTCTCACACATCAATTTCTTTACAATATTGAAGGTAAGGACAATTGAAGAAACTAAGCAGATTCTTTGAATGTGCTTGCACAATTTGTCTTTACTGCTTATTGTGAAGCTATCTTTCCATACTTTGAATCATTTCTTGATCATTTCTTTGTGAATCGTTTTCTTGAAATCTGGAAAGCTGACATAAATTCCTGAATACAAGAAACTCAAATGAATGGACTCTGAGCAAGTTCATCACAGGCTGAAAAGATTATTTTGCAGTCACAAAGAAAATTGTTTGTGAGATGTTTATGGGAAATAAGCCCTGCAGCAAGTGTACAGTCAACTCTGAAAATTTGATTCTGTATATACTTCAACAACCATCAAAGCTTGAAACAGGTTCAAAAACATGATGAACACTCCAAAGCGGTATAAGACAGCTAGGCCAGTGGCGCAATGGATAACGCGTCTGACTACGGATCAGAAGATTGTAGGTTCGACTCCTACCTGGCTCGTTTAAGTTGCCGTGATCGTATAGTGGTTAGTACTCTGCGTTGTGGCCGCTGCAACCCCGGTTCGAATCCGGGTCACGTCATTTTAATTTTATTTCTCACACATCCATTTCTTTACAATATTGAAGGTAAGGACAATTGAAGAAACTAAGCAGATTCTTTGAATGTGCTTGCACAATTTGTCTTTCCTGCTTATTGTGAAGCTATCTTTCCATACTTTGAATCATTTCTTTGTGAATCATTTTCTTGAAATCTGGAAAGCTGACATTAATTCCTGAATACAGGAAACTCAAATGAATGGACTCTGAGCAAGTTCATCACAGGCTGAAAAGATCATTTTGCAGTCACAAAGAAAATTGTTTGTGAGATGTTTATGGGAAATAAGCCCAGCAGCAAGTGTACAGTCAACTCTCAGACTTTGATTCTGTATATACTTCAAATAACCATCAAAGCTTGAAACAGGTTCAAAAACATGATGAACACTCCAAGAGGCATAAGGCAGCTGGGCCAGTGGCGCAATGGATAACGCGTCTGACTACGGATCAGAAGATTGTAGGTTCGACTCCTACCTGGCTCGTTTAAGTTGCTGTGATCGTATAGTGGTTAGTACTCTGCGTTGTGGCCGCAGCAACCCCGGTTCAATTCCAGGTCACGGCATTTTCATTTTATTTCTCACACATCCATTTCTTTACAATATTGAAGGTAAGGACAATTGAAGAACTAAGCAGATTCTTTGAATGTGCTTGCACAATTTGTCTTTACTGCTTATTGTGAAGCTATCTTTCCATACTTTGAATCATTTCTTGATCATTTCTTTGTGAATCATTTTCTTGAAATCTGGAAAGCTGACATAAATTCCTGAATACAGGAAACTCAAATGAATTGACTCTGAGCAAGTTCATCACAGGCTGAAAAGATCATTTTGCAGTCACAAAGAAAATTGTTTGTGAGATGTTTATGGGAAATAAGCCCTGCAGCAAGTGTACAGTCAACTCTGAAAATTTGATTCTGTATATACTTCAACAACCATCAAAGCTTGAAACAGGTTCAAAAACATGATGAACACTCCAAAGTGGTATAAGACAGCTGGGCAAGTGGCGCAATGGATAACGCGTCTGACTACGGATCAGAAGATTGTAGGTTCGACTCCTACCTGGCTCGTTTAAGTTGCCGTGATCGTATAGTGGTTAGTACTCTGCGTTGTGGCCGCAGCAACCCCGGTTCGAATCCGGGTCACGGCATTTTCATTTTATTTCTCACACATCCATTTCTTTACAATATTGAAGGTAAGGACAATTGAAGAAACTAAGCAGATTCTTTGAATGTGCTTGCACAATTTGTCTTTACTGCTTATTGTGAAGCTATCTTTCCATACTTTGAATCATTTCTTTGTGAATCATTTTCTTGAAATCTGGAAAGCTGACATAAATTCCTGAATACAGGAAACTCAAATGAATGGACTCTGAGCAAGTTCATCACAGGCTGAAAAGATCATTTTGCAGTCACAAAAAAAATTGTTTGTGAGATGTTTATGGGAAATAAGCCCTGCAGCAAGTGTACAGTCAACTCTCAAAATTTGATTCTGTATATACTTCAATAACCATCAAAGCTTGAAACAGGTTCAAAAACAGGATGAACACTCCAAGTGGCATAAGACAGCTGGGCCAGTGGCGCAATGAATAACGCGTCTGACTACGGATCAGCAGATTGTATGTTCGACTCCTACCTGGCTCGTTTAAGTTGCCGTGATCGTATAGTGGTTAGTACTCTGCGCTGTGGCCGCAGCAACCCCGGTTCGAATCCGGGTCACGGCATTTTCATTTTATTTCTCACACATCCATTTCTTTACAATATTGAAGGTAAGGACAATTGAAGAAACTAAGCAGATTCTTTGAATGTGCTTGCACAATTTGTCTTTACTGCTTATTGTGAAGCTATCTTTCCATACTTTGAATCATTTCTTGATCATTTCTTTGTGAATCGTTTTCTTGAAATCTGGAAAGCTGACATAAATTCCTGAATACAGGAAACTCAAATGAATGGACTCTGAGCAAGTTCATCACAGGCTGAAAAGATTATTTTGCAGTCACAAAGAAAATTGTTTGTGAGATGTTTATGGGAAATAAGCCCTGCAGCAAGTGTACAGTCAACTCTGAAAATTTGATTCTGTATATACTTCAACAACCATCAAAGCTTGAAACAGGTTCAAAAACATGATGAACACTCCAAAGTGGTATAAGACAGCTAGGCCAGTGGTGCAATGGATAACGCGTCTGACTACGGATCAGAAGATTGTAGGTTCGACTCCTACCTGGCTCGTTTAAGTTGCCGTGATCGTATAGTGGTTAGTACTCTGCGTTGTGGCCGCAGCAACCCCGGTTCGAATCCGGATCACAGCATTTTCATTTTATTTCTCACACATCCATTTCTTTACAATATTGAAGGTAAGGACAATTGAAGAAACTAAGCAGATTCTTTGAATGTGCTTGCACAATTTGTCTTTACTGCTTATTGTGAAGCTATCTTTCCATACTTTGAATCATTTCTTGATCATTTCTTTGTGAATCGTTTTCTTGAAATCTGGAAAGCTGACATAAATTCCTGAATACAGGAAACTCAAATGAATGGACTCTGAGCAAGTTCATCACAGGCTGAAAAGATTATTTTGCAGTCACAAAGAAAATTGTTTGTGAGATGTTTATGGGAAATAAGCCCTGCAGCAAGTGTACAGTCAACTCTGAAAATTTGATTCTGTATATACTTCAACAACCATCAAAGCTTGAAACAGGTTCAAAAACATGATGAATACTCCAAAGAGGTATAAGACAGCTAGGCCAGTGGCGCAATGGATAACACGTCTGACTACGGATCAGAAGATTGTAGGTTCGACTCCTACCTGGCTCGTTTAAGTTGCCGTGATCGTATAGTGGTTAGTACTCTGCGTTGTGGCCGCTGCAACCCCGGTTCGAATCCGGGTCACGGCATTTTCATTTTATTTCTCACACATCCATTTCTTTACAATATTGAAGGTAAGGACAATTGAAGAAACTAAGCAGATTCTTTGAATGTGCTTGCACAATTTGTCTTTACTGCTTATTGTGAAGCTATCTTTCCATACTTTGAATCATTTCTTGATCATTTCTTTGTGAATCATTTTCTTGAAATCTGGAAAGCTGACATAAATTCCTGAATACAGGAAACTTAAATGAATTGACTCTGAGCAAGTTCATCACAGGCTGAAAAGATCATTTTGCAGTCACAAAGAAAATTGTTTGTGAGATGTTTATGGGAAATAAGCCCTGCAGCAAGTGTACAGTCAACTCTCAAAATTTGATTCTGTATATACTTCAATAACCATCAAAGCTTGAAACAGGTTCAAAAACATGATGAACACTCCAAGTGGCATAAGACAGCTGGGCCAGTGGCGCAATAGATAACGCGTCTGACTACGGATCAGAATATTGAAGGTTTGACTCCTGCATTGCTCGTTTAAGTTGCCGTGTTCGTGTAGTGGTTAGTACTCTGCGTTGTGGCCGCAGCAACCCCAGTTCGAATCCGGGTCACGCCATTTTCATTTTATTTCTCACACATTCATTTCTTTGCAATATTGAATGTAAGGACAATTGAAGAAACTAAGCAGATTCTTTGAATGTGCTTGCACAATTTGTCTTTACTGCTTATTGTGAAGCTATCTTTCCATACTTTGAATCATTTCTTGATCATTTCTTTGTGAATCATTTTCTTGAAATCTGGAAAGCTGACATAAATTCCTGAATACAGGAAACTCAAATGAATGGACTCTGAGCAAGTTCATCACAGGCTGAAAAGATCATTTTGCAGTCACAAAGAAAATTGTTTGTTAGATGTTTATGGGAAATAAGCCCTGCAGCAAGTGTACAGTCAACTCTCAAAATTTGATTCTGTATATACTTCAATAACCATCAAAGCTTGAAACAGGTTCAAAAACATGATGAACACTCCAAGTGGCATAAGACAGCTGGGCCAGTGGTGCAATGGATAACGCGTCTGACTACGGATCAGAAGATTGAAGGTTCGACTCCTACCTGGCTAGTTTAAGTTGCCGTGATCGTATAGTGGTTAGTACTCTGCGTTGTAGCCGCAGCAACCACGGTTCGAATCCGGGTCACGGCATTTTCATTTTATTTCTCACACATCCATTTCTTTACAATATTGAAGGTAAGGACAATTGAAGAAACTAAGCAGATTCTTTGAATGTGCTTGCACAATTTGTCTTTACTGCTTATTGTGAAGCTATCTTTCCATACTTTGAATCATTTCTTGATCATTTCTTTGTGAATCATTTTCTTGAAATCTGGAAAGCTGACATAAATTCCTGAATACAGGAAACTCAAATGAATGGACTCTGAGCAAGTTCATCACAGGCTGAAAAGATCATTTTGCAGTCACAAAGAAAATTGTTTGTGAGATGTTTATGGGAAATAAGCCCTGCAGGGAGTGTACAGTCAACTCTCAAAATTTGATTCTGTATATACTTCAATAACCATCAAAGCTTGAAACAGGTTCAAAAACAAGATGAACACTCCAAGTGGCAGAAGACAGCTGGGCCAGTGGCGCAATGGATAACGCGTCTGACTACGGATCAGAAGATTGTAGGTTCGACTCCTACCTGGCTCGTTTAAGTTGCCGTGATCGTATAGTGGTTAGTACTCTGCGTTGTGGCCGCAGCAACCCCGGTTTGAATCCAGGTCATGGCATTTTCATTTTATTTCTCACACATCCATTTCTTTACAATATTGAAGGTAAGGACAATTGAAGAAACTAAGCAGATTCTTTGAATGTGCTTGCACAATTTGTCTTTACTGCTTATTGTGATGCTATCTTTCCATACTTTGAATCATTTCTTGATCATTTCTTTGTGAATCATTTTCTTGAAATCTGGAAAGCTGACATAAATTCCTGAATACAGGAAACTCAAATGAATGGACTCTGAGCAAGTTCATCACAGGCTGAAAAGATCATTTTGCAGTCACAAAGAAAATTGTTTGTGAGATGTTTATGGGAAATAAGCCCTGCAGCAAGTGTACAGTGTTGAATTCTCTTGGATTAACTAAATTAACCATCTTGTTGCTGTTTGGGTTGTTAGGTAAAAGAATGAATTGAAAATGGATTTATAAAAATCAATTATTATTTATTCAAAGGGCCACGCCCGTATACAGGGGAGAGGGACATCCTCTCGTCCTGTGTCAAATCATTTAACAACAACCAGATACACGTATCAACAATGAGTTTTATATAATACACAGTTACGCCCCTTTTGTATGTCCCTCCCATATGATTTCATACCTCAGGAATACAGTGTTAGGCAATATTGTTATGCAATATTATTATGCAATATTATTATGCAATATTAGGACCATTGTCAAGAATACTCAAAGATACTCGTGAGCTTCAACTGTGTCCATATTAGGAATTACATCTGTACTCTATGAGCTTTTAGAAAGTGCGTAGTTGGAAACAATACTTAGCCAACAAAGTTGTTTTTCTCTCAGGGTGTGTATAAAGTTCAAGATGAATTTGCTATATCATCTAGCTAGAATCAAAATGGATTCTGTTATGCTTTCATATTATACTAGTGAATATGAGAACCCTTTGCTTATTGGATGTATACATAATATACGTACTATCCCGTAGTGCACACACATAACTGTTAGGCCTTCAGCAGGTTGCCTCAGTCACAGTATTCGACAGCTCCACCCTTTGATCAGGGACATTATCCATGTTCCCTGTCATCTCAGGAGAATTTCTGGGAACGTATAGTTCGCTAATAATCATTTCATGTAATATTGCTATTCTGCGTCTGACAGTAGCCTTATAAATACAACATAGGCCGCACCTGTAGGTGGTGAACATCAAATGAATGTCTATAATCACATCGGGGTTACCAAAGAATAAACCTCATCACAGAATACATCACCATATACAATCACATACAATATACTTAAAAAAAAAACATTTTCCTAATCATGAAATTGAATACTAGGATTTAAACATTTACCTTTTCCAGTCCATATCATAATGCCTTGGTTAAAGTTCTTTTATATCATGGACCTCCTTTATATACTTGGCATTACACGTATCAGGATCCGTAATGTCTTTGGTCAAATAAGCACAGCAGTGAGCTCAAAGTGCTGTTTCCGGAAATCAACAATATCCTCCAATTTGTGGTATTAAAAAAATGTAGAACAATATGGTATCGTAATAGTTCATGTCCAATGTCCTGGAATCATCATAAATGTCCACAGTTCTGGAATATCCTATCATAAAGATCAATTATGTTATCAATAATTTAATTGAAATAAAACGTCAACTTCCAGTTGATTAATCATACGACTTTATTTGCCATAGGAGAACTTCTTAGCCACCTTTACCACTTCGAGGTTTTATTGATACTCTGGTGGCAGGAACATGTTTCCTGATTACTGAGTCAATTTCTCTTTTTAGGAATAGTTCATCCTGCAAGAAAACTTTTCTCAAGTTAATATGTGTTTTTGTATAAAATTGCTAAATCATTCTTCTTAAATAACAAACATTTTTTTAGAATTAATAGGTAACCAATTATATATCATATCCTAAGGACATGGTGACAACTACCATTCCCCGTTATGTATGATATCTTCTTTTAACCTTTGAATCTACTCCTTGTAAAATACATATTACATCATAAACTTTAATGAACATCCTATGTAACCATTACTATTTATTAGAGATGAGCGGGTTCGGTTTCTCTGAATCCGAACCCGCCAGAACTTCATGTTTTTTTTCACGGGTCCGAGCGACTCGGATCTTCCCGCCTTGCTCGGTTAACCCGAGCGCGCCCGAACGTCATCATGACGCTGTCGGATTCTCGCGAGGCTCGGATTCTATCGCGAGACTCGGATTCTATATAAGGAGCCGCGCGTCGCCGCCATTTTCACACGTGCATTGAGATTGATAGGGAGAGGACGTGGCTGGCGTCCTCTCCGTTTAGAATTAGAATAGATTAGAGAGACACTTGATTTACTAATTTTGGGGAGCATTAGGAGTACTCAGTAGTGTACAGTGCAGAGTTTTGCTGATAGTGACCAGTGACCACCACTTTTATTTATAATCCGTTCTCTGCCTGAAAAAAGCGATACACAGCACACAGTGACTCAGTCACATACCATATCTGTGTGCACTGCTCAGGCTCAGGCCAGTGTGCTGCATCATCTATTATCTATATATAATATTATATATATCTGTCTGACTGCTCAGCTCACACAGCTTATAATTGTGGGGGAGACTGGGGAGCACTACTGCAGTGCCAGTTATAGCAGGAGCCAGGAGTACATAATATAATCCGTTCTCTGCCTGAAAAAAGCGATACACAGCACACAGTGACTCAGTCACATACCATATCTGTGTGCACTGCTCAGGCTCAGGCCAGTGTGCTGCATCATCTATTATCTATATATAATATTATATATATCTGTCTGACTGCTCAGCTCACACAGCTTATAATTGTGGGGGAGACTGGGGAGCACTACTGCAGTGCCAGTTATAGGTTATAGCAGGAGCCAGGAGTACATAATATATTATATAGTGAGTGACCACCAGACACACAGTGCAGTTTATTTAATATATCCGTTCTCTGCCTGAAAAAAGCGATACACACAGTGACTCAGTCAGTCACATACCATATCTGTGTGCACTGCTCAGGCTCAGGCCAGTGTGCTGCATCATCTATATATATTATATATCTGTCTGACTGCTCAGCTCACACAGCTTATAATTGTGGGGGAGACTGGGGAGCACTACTGCAGTGCCAGTTATAGGTTATAGCAGGAGCCAGGAGTACATAATATTATATTAAAATTAAACAGTGCACACTTTTGCTGCAGGAGTGCCACTGCCAGTGTGACTAGTGACCAGTGACCTGACCACCAGTATATAATATTAGTAGTATACTATCTCTTTATCAACCAGTCTATATTAGCAGCAGACACAGTACAGTGCGGTAGTTCACGGCTGTGGCTACCTCTGTGTCGGCACTCGGCAGCCCGTCCATAATTGTATATACCAGTGACCTAACCGTGGTTTTTTTTTCTTTCTTTATACATACTTACTAGTTACGAGTATACTATCTCTTTATCAACCAGTCTATATATTAGCAGCAGACACAGTACAGTGCGGTAGTTCACGGCTGTGGCTACCTCTGTGTCGGCACTCGGCAGCCCGTCCATAATTGTATATACCACCTAACCGTGTTTTTTTTTTCTTTCTTTATACATACATACTAGTTACGAGTATACTATCTCTTTATCTACCAGTCTATATATTAGCAGCAGACACAGTACAGTGCGGTAGTTCACGGCTGTGGCTACCTCTGTGTCGGCACTCGGCAGCCCGTCCATAATTGTATATACCACCTAACCGTGGTTTTTTTTTCTTTCTTTATACATACATACTAGTTACGAGTATACTATCTCTTTATCAACCAGTCTATATATTAGCAGCAGACACAGTACAGTGCGGTAGTTCACGGCTGTGGCTACCTCTGTGTCGGCACTCGGCAGCCCGTCCATAATTGTATATACCACCTAACCGTGGTTTTTTTTTCTTTCTTTATACATACATACTAGTTACGAGTATACTATCTCTTTATCAACCAGTCTATATATTAGCAGCAGACACAGTACAGTGCGGTAGTTCACGGCTGTGGCTACCTCTGTGTCGGCACTCGGCAGCCCGTCCATAATTGTATATACCACCTAACCGTGGTTTTTTTTTCTTTCTTTATACATACATACTAGTTACGAGTATACTATCTCTTTATCAACCAGTCTATATATTAGCAGCAGACACAGTACAGTGCGGTAGTTCACGGCTGTGGCTACCTCTGTGTCGGCACTCGGCAGCCCGTCCATAATTGTATATACCACCTAACCGTGGTTTTTTTTTCTTTCTTTATACATACATACTAGTTACGAGTATACTATCTCTTTATCAACCAGTCTATATATTAGCAGCAGACACAGTACAGTGCGGTAGTTCACGGCTGTGGCTACCTCTGTGTCGGCACTCGGCAGCCCGTCCATAATTGTATATACCACCTAACCGTGGTTTTTTTTTCTTTCTTTATACATACATACTAGTTACGAGTATACTATCTCTTTATCAACCAGTCTATATATTAGCAGCAGACACAGTACAGTGCGGTAGTTCACGGCTGTGGCTACCTCTGTGTCGGCACTCGGCAGCCCGTCCATAATTGTATATACCACCTAACCGTGGTTTTTTTTTCTTTCTTTATACATACATACTAGTTACGAGTATACTATCTCTTTATCAACCAGTCTATATATTAGCAGCAGACACAGTACAGTGCGGTAGTTCACGGCTGTGGCTACCTCTGTGTCGGCACTCGGCAGCCCGTCCATAATTGTATATACCACCTAACCGTGGTTTTTTTTTCTTTCTTTATACATACATACTAGTTACGAGTATACTATCTCTTTATCAACCAGTCTATATATTAGCAGCAGACACAGTACAGTGCGGTAGTTCACGGCTGTGGCTACCTCTGTGTCGGCACTCGGCAGCCCGTCCATAATTGTATATACCACCTAACCGTGGTTTTTTTTTCTTTCTTTATACATACATACTAGTTACGAGTATACTATCTCTTTATCAACCAGTCTATATATTAGCAGCAGACACAGTACAGTGCGGTAGTTCACGGCTGTGGCTACCTCTGTGTCGGCACTCGGCAGCCCGTCCATAATTGTATATACCACCTAACCGTGGTTTTTTTTTCTTTCTTTATACATACATACTAGTTACGAGTATACTATCTCTTTATCAACCAGTCTATATATTAGCAGCAGACACAGTACAGTGCGGTAGTTCACGGCTGTGGCTACCTCTGTGTCGGCACTCGGCAGCCCGTCCATAATTGTATATACCACCTAACCGTGGTTTTTTTTTCTTTCTTTATACATACATACTAGTTACGAGTATACTATCTCTTTATCAACCAGTCTATATATTAGCAGCAGACACAGTACAGTGCGGTAGTTCACGGCTGTGGCTACCTCTGTGTCGGCACTCGGCAGCCCGTCCATAATTGTATATACCACCTAACCGTGGTTTTTTTTCTTTCTTTATACATACATACTAGTTACGAGTATACTATCTCTTTATCAACCAGTCTATATATTAGCAGCAGACACAGTACAGTGCGGTAGTTCACGGCTGTGGCTACCTCTGTGTCGGCACTCGGCAGCCCGTCCATAATTGTATACTAGTATCCAATCCATCCATCTCCATTGTTTACCTGAGGTGCCTTTTAGTTGTGCCTATTAAAATATGGAGAACAAAAATGTTGAGGTTCCAAAATTAGGGAAAGATCAAGATCCACTTCCACCTCGTGCTGAAGCTGCTGCCACTAGTCATGGCCGAGACGATGAAATGCCAGCAACGTCGTCTGCCAAGGCCGATGCCCAATGGCATAGTACAGAGCATGTCAAAACCAAAACACCAAATATCAGTAAAAAAAGGACTCCAAAACCTAAAATAAAATTGTCGGAGGAGAAGCGTAAACTTGCCAATATGCCATTTACCACACGGAGTGGCAAGGAACGGCTGAGGCCCTGGCCTATGTTCATGGCTAGTGGTTCAGCTTCACATGAGGATGGAAGCACTCAGCCTCTCGCTAGAAAACTGAAAAGACTCAAGCTGGCAAAAGCACCGCAAAGAACTGTGCGTTCTTTGAAATCCCAAATCCACAAGGAGAGTCCAATTGTGTCGGTTGCGATGCCTGACCTTCCCAACACTGGACGTGAAGAGCATGCGCCTTCCACCATTTGCACGCCCCCTGCAAGTGCTGGAAGGAGCACCCGCAGTCCAGTTCCTGATAGTCAGATTGAAGATGTCAGTGTTGAAGTACACCAGGATGAGGAGGATATGGGTGTTGCTGGCGCTGGGGAGGAAATTGACCAGGAGGATTCTGATGGTGAGGTGGTTTGTTTAAGTCAGGCACCCGGGGAGACACCTGTTGTCCGTGGGAGGAATATGGCCGTTGACATGCCAGGTGAAAATACCAAAAAAATCAGCTCTTCGGTGTGGAGGTATTTCACCAGAAATGCGGACAACAGGTGTCAAGCCGTGTGTTCCCTTTGTCAAGCTGTAATAAGTAGGGGTAAGGACGTTAACCACCTCGGAACATCCTCCCTTATACGTCACCTGCAGCGCATTCATAAGTCAGTGACAAGTTCAAAAACTTTGGGTGACAGCGGAAGCAGTCCACTGACCAGTAAATCCCTTCCTCTTGTAACCAAGCTCACGCAAACCACCCCACCAACTCCCTCAGTGTCAATTTCCTCCTTCCCCAGGAATGCCAATAGTCCTGCAGGCCATGTCACTGGCAATTCTGACGAGTCCTCTCCTGCCTGGGATTCCTCCGATGCATCCTTGCGTGTAACGCCTACTGCTGCTAGCGCTGCTGTTGTTGCCGCTGGGAGTCGATGGTCATCCCAGAGGGGAAGTCGTAAGCCCACTTGTACTACTTCCAGTAAGCAATTGACTGTTCAACAGTCCTTTGCGAGGAAGATGAAATATCACAGCAGTCATCCTACTGCAAAGCGGATAACTGAGTCCTTGACAACTATGTTGGTGTTAGACGTGCGTCCGGTATCCGCCGTTAGTTCACAGGGAACTAGACAATTTATTGAGGCAGTGTGCCCCCGTTACCAAATACCATCTAGGTTCCACTTCTCTAGGCAGGCGATACCGAGAATGTACACGGACGTCAGAAAAAGACTCACCAGTGTCCTAAAAAATGCAGTTGTACCCAATGTCCACTTAACCACGGACATGTGGACAAGTGGAGCAGGGCAGGGTCAGGACTATATGACTGTGACAGCCCACTGGGTAGATGTATGGACTCCCGCCGCAAGAACAGCTGCGGCGGCACCAGTAGCAGCATCTCGCAAACGCCAACTCTTTCCTAGGCAGGCTACGCTTTGTATCACCGCTTTCCAGAATACGCACACAGCTGAAAACCTCTTACGGCAACTGAGGAAGATCATCGCGGAATGGCTTACCCCAATTGGACTCTCCTGTGGATTTGTGGCATCGGACAACGCCAGCAATATTGTGTGTGCATTAAATATGGGCAAATTCCAGCACGTCCCATGTTTTGCACATACCTTGAATTTGGTGGTGCAGAATTTTTTAAAAAACGACAGGGGCGTGCAAGAGATGCTGTCGGTGGCCAGAAAAATTGCGGGACACTTTCGGCGTACAGGCACCACGTACAGAAGACTGGAGCACCACCAAAAACTACTGAACCTGCCCTGCCATCATCTGAAGCAAGAAGTGGTAACGAGGTGGAATTCAACCCTCTATATGCTTCAGAGGTTGGAGGAGCAGCAAAAGGCCATTCAAGCCTATACAATTGAGCACGATATAGTAGGTGGAATGCACCTGTCTCAAGTGCAGTGGAGAATGATTTCAACGTTGTGCAAGGTTCTGATGCCCTTTGAACTTGCCACACGTGAAGTCAGTTCAGACACTGCCAGCCTGAGTCAGGTCATTCCCCTCATCAGGCTTTTGCAGAAGAAGCTGGAGGCATTGAAGAAGGAGCTAAAAGGGAGCGATTCCGCTAGGCATGTGGGACTTGTGGATGCAGCCCTTAATTCGCTTAACAAGGATTCACGGGTGGTCAATCTGTTGAAATCAGAGCACTACATTTTGGCAACCGTGCTCGATCCTAGATTTAAAGCCTACCTTGGATCTCTCTTTCCGGCAGACACAGGTCTGCTGGGGTTGAAAGACCTGCTGGTGACAAAATTGTCAAGTCAAGCGGAACGCGACCTGTCAACATCTCCTCCTTCACATTCTCCCGCAACTGGGGGTGCGAGGAAAAGGCTCAGAATTCCGAGCCCACCCGCTGGCGGTGATGCAGGGCAGTCTGGAGCGACTGCTGATGCTGACATCTGGTCCGGACTGAAGGACCTGACAACGATTACGGACATGTCGTCTACTGTCACTGCATATGATTCTCTCAACATTGATAGAATGGTGGAGGATTATATGAGTGACCGCATCCAAGTAGGCACGTCACACAGTCCGTACTTATACTGGCAGGAAAAAGAGGCAATTTGGAGGCCCTTGCACAAACTGGCTTTATTCTACCTAAGTTGCCCTCCCACAAGTGTGTACTCCGAAAGAGTGTTTAGTGCCGCCGCTCACCTTGTCAGCAATCGGCGTACGAGGTTACATCCAGAAAATGTGGAGAAGATGATGTTCATTAAAATGAATTATAATCAATTCCTCCGCGGAGACATTGACCAGCAGCAATTGCCTCCACAAAGTACACAGGGAGCTGAGATGGTGGATTCCAGTGGGGACGAATTGATAATCTGTGAGGAGGGGGATGTACACGGTGATATATCGGAGGGTGAAGATGAGGTGGACATCTTGCCTCTGTAGAGCCAGTTTGTGCAAGGAGAGATTAATTGCTTCTTTTTTTGGGGGGGTCCAAACCAACCCGTCATATCAGTCACAGTCGTGTGGCAGACCCTGTCACTGAAATGATGGGTTGGTTAAAGTGTGCATGTCCTGTTTTGTTTATACAACATAAGGGTGGGTGGGAGGGCCCAAGGACAATTCCATCTTGCACCTCTTTTTTCTTTTCTTTTTCTTTGCATCATGTGCTGATTGGGGAGGGTTTTTTGGAAGGGACATCCTGCGTGACACTGCAGTGCCACTCCTAGATGGGCCCGGTGTTTGTGTCGGCCACTAGGGTCGCTAATCTTACTCACACAGTCAGCTACCTCATTGCGCCTCTTTTTTTCTTTGCGTCATGTGCTGTTTGGGGAGGGTTTTTTGGAAGGGACATCCTGCGTGACACTGCAGTGCCACTCCTAGATGGGCCCGGTGTTTGTGTCGGCCACTAGGGTCGCTAATCTTACTCACACAGTCAGCTACCTCATTGCGCCTCTTTTTTTCTTTGCGTCATGTGCTGTTTGGGGAGGGTTTTTTGGAAGGGACATCCTGCGTGACACTGCAGTGCCACTCCTAGATGGGCCCGGTGTTTGTGTCGGCCACTAGGGTCGTTAATCTTACTCACACAGTCAGCTACCTCATTGCGCCTCTTTTTTTCTTTGCGTCATGTGCTGTTTGGGGAGGGTTTTTTGGAAGGGCCATCCTGCGTGACACTGCAGTGCCACTCCTAGATGTGCCCGGTGTTTGTGTCGGCCACTAGGGTCGCTAATCTTACTCACACAGCTACCTCATTGCGCCTCTTTTTTTCTTTGCGTCATGTGCTGTTTGGGGAGGGTTTTTTGGAAGGGCCATCCTGCGTGACACTGCAGTGCCACTCCTAGATGGGCCCGGTGTTTGTGTCGGCCACTAGGGTCGCTAATCTTACTCACACAGCTACCTCATTGCGCCTCTTTTTTTCTTTGCGTCATGTGCTGTTTGGGGAGGGTTTTTTGGAAGGGACATCCTGCGTGACACTGCAGTGCCACTCCTAGATGGGCCCGGTGTTTGTGTCGGCCACTAGGGTCGCTAATCTTACTCACACAGTCAGCTACCTCATTGCGCCTCTTTTTTTCTTTGCGTCATGTGCTGTTTGGGGAGGGTTTTTTGGAAGGGCCATCCTGCGTGACACTGCAGTGCCACTCCTAGATGGGCCCGGTGTTTGTGTCGGCCACTAGGGTCGCTAATCTTACTCACACAGCTACCTCATTGCGCCTCTTTTTTTCTTTGCGTCATGTGCTGTTTGGGGAGGGTTTTTTGGAAGGGACATCCTGCGTGACACTGCAGTGCCACTCCTAGATGGGCCCGGTGTTTGTGTCGGCCACTAGGGTCGCTTATCTTACTCACACAGCGACCTCGGTGCAAATTTTAGGACTAAAAATAATATTGTGAGGTGTGAGGTATTCAGAATAGACTGAAAATGAGTGTAAATTATGGTTTTTGAGGTTAATAATACTTTGGGATCAAAATGACCCCCAAATTCTATGATTTAAGCTGTTTTTTAGTGTTTTTGGAAAAAAACACCCGAATCCAAAACACACCCGAATCCGACAAAAAAAATTCGGTGAGGTTTTGCCAAAACGCGTTCGAACCCAAAACACGGCCGCGGAACCGAACCCAAAACCAAAACACAAAACACGAAAAATTTCAGGCGCTCATCTCTACTATTTATATACCTAACTCATTATATCTAGCACATCTAGAAACCTTAGGTTAGTATATTGTAACAATCCTTTCACATTCCCTTAAATCAACCTTTTCTATCTACATAAGATCATTTTTTTTCCTGTATTATTGACCTATTTTATTTCCACTAACTGAAATACACCCGATATGTGTAGCTAATATTATCACCAGTGGTTCTTTCTTGAGATACTGTTGTATCTATACACATGTACCGTGTTTCACTATTATCACGAGTCACGACTCTATAAAGTTTTGGTAATCACATCAAATGTAAATTGCATAGAGAACTTTGGCCTGCTAGTGTCTATGTATACATATCTAACAATTATAATAGTCTTAAATAATGATTAGCAATACAATTTATATAGCTGCAGTACTTAAAATCTTTCCAACAATTAATGGTATTGCTGGACTGGATACTCCTCAGAATAATATCCTAAATTATTTAAATTACCCATGCATTAATCTATACATCTGTCTTCAAGTGGAGTATAATACTCACAACCACGTTTTTCAAAGTGTGTGTTCGTTACACCGGTCATAAATCCCTCTGGATTTCCTGCTTAGAAAAGAAAAGAGGAAGGAAGGGTCTTATTGAAATAATTCCCATCCACAATAATGGATGAGTACTCATACCTACACCACACGTTTGCTCGCTCTCTCTTCAAAGAAAAATAAATAAATTAAGTCCTAATGCTGTTATAAATAACGTCGCTCCCGTATACTTTCAGAAAAGTTAAAAGTTCTGTAGGATTTTAGCTTATAAGCACATAGTCTATTATCAATGATCATAATCATCTCTATCTTGATTGAAGGGTTCATTCAAATACAACTCTGTGGTAGTAACAGTAGTAACAGTCTCTGTATTGTATCTCCATACAATAGTTTTTTTTTTTAGTGTTAGGTTCCTTTAAGCTCTGGTCTCTGACCTTTTCATTTCATTGCAAGCTCATGGATCTAGGTGTCCTTCTTCTGCAGCCTTTGCAACGGCTGTATCAGAGTCAACGGTACTTGCCCAGGACCATCCTATGCGATCTGTAATGGAACCAAAACATAAGCAACTTCTCACCATAACACCGTCTTCACTCTCTTAGTGATTGTCCTGTGCCGGACTGTGTGTTTTCGTGTTGGTTAAATATCTTTCCAAGGTTCTTGCAGCTTTTGATATTCTTGTAACTGTTTAAATAATTTGTGTGACACATTTGAATCGTCAAATCATTTAGTAGTTTTGAATCAGTCTCTGGATAATATATCTTTGCTGGATAACATATCTTTGCTGGATTCCAAAAAGAATAACAAAAAATGATATAGAAGAGAGACAAAGCAGAGGCTTAGGTGTAATTCTACCACTATTGAACCAACGATTGGACCATGCCATGATTCAAATTCTGCCTTTCCTGTCTCTTTTGTAGATTAATAATGCTTAATTCTTTAAACTTTCCTTGTCACATTATGACTTTTTATTCTCAACATTACACATATTAAACACAAAATATTTTTCAAACTCCTATAAACTCTTTCTATCAGTAAAGAAACTTTACTGTCTTTGAAACAATATCTCACACCTCTGGCCTTATTATTCATTTCTCAAATAACCCCTTAACACCTGTTACACATACTATAGTTCCTTTTTTTTAGCATTAAACTATGTTGTATTAAAACAATGTTGTTTTTAATCAACCCAATCATCTGCAGTAAACATGCTATAGCTTTCTTTATCACCATCACGATCCCTCTTATTATCACATAATTTGTTATTTTGGTCCCATGCCAAAACACAATGTACACTTCCTCATTAAACTTCATCCCACTATAGAAAGCTTGTGAATCTATTTCATGTAAGTTACCCTTAGATTTGCATAACTCATGACATTTCCCCTTAATGAAAATTGGCAACAACACTTTATTATTAATAATACTAATTCACTAATTCACCATCCCATTATCCCCTATGGATGCTCAAGAAATTATTCTCCTGTTAATCAGTTTTTTTTTTTTTTTTTTCAATTCCTTTAAATGCAATGTAAAATGCGATGTAATCATAATTGTCTTACTCATCCACATTATATTCCTTATACTCCCCACTTTTGGGGGTGAGGAAGACAAGTATGCAGCTGTATCTAAGTTGTGGTGGATCCTGTGAATCATTAGCAGGAAACACTCTGAGCTGGGCATCACTGTGCCACCAGAGGAAACCCTACCAGGATAGGTTCTTGGACAGGGGAATCGGGTGACGAGGGTCAGTGAAGCAAGTAAAAGGACTGATACGCTGAATAAACCATCTGCGGTGGTGCCTAGGCTATTTTCAGCCTCGGACCCATGTTGCTTCTTTAAGCTAGCCCAACGCAATCCCATTATATGGTGAGAGATTTACATCTATTACACGGTCACTTTAACTGGTCCAGATTCACCTATGCACTTTATGTATGTAGTATGTCAGTGAGTTTATGTGTCCTAATAAACACATTTTTCATGGAACAAATCATTTGTTACAATTTCCCTGTTGGTTCATATATCCCCTATTGAATGAAGGGATATATCTTTAAACCTGAAATCCCTCCGTAAGCTACACTATTGCTATATTATATCTAAGTTGTATACTGTCAGAGGTAAAATGTACACATCATATAAAATCTACTGCTTAACCTCAGTATTAAACCTATATACTCAGTATTAAACATATATGTTCTTGCTTATGCATAAGTGGATGGTTTGGCTCTGACTGTGTATCCATAATGTTTTATTTATGATAAAGTGTAATATTGTATTACCTTCTATAATTTCTTTGGTTATGAACTTGAATGTATGCATATAGCATTTCAAAAAAAAAAAATTACTGTATCTAGAGATTTATCATCTGGTCATACATATCTATCTATCAATAAATGTATACCAAGGCTACACCCTCTAAGGGTTTTAACTATCTTTGGCCTAGCGCCAAATAATGATCTAGGTAGTTAACTATGTCAGCACACCGTTGAACACAACTGTTTAGTATCTGACACCAATACTTCAAATAATTTATAACACAAAGGTATATCATCCACATACTGGTTACATTTCTTTACTTATCTCAACATATCATTCAGACTGGCCAGTCCACACCAACAATACGTTTTTTCATGCACACCAATTATGTGCTTCCAAGCAAACTTTTCTTGGACTGTGTCCATCCTATGGAATGTCTTGGCACATATACATATTCACTGAAAAATCACTTACAAACTTAACAACGCTCCTATTTTCTGTATAACTATTCTATACAATCATATCCCCACACTTCCTGGCTACGGAACCTGGTTCATCACTGCATATTGTGCAGTCCACTAAGAACTTTTGCAACGTATTATATCGATGCCTATACAATGAGATGGATTTTAGAAAGCATATTTTTTTACCTCACGAACCCAGGGTAAGTGATATATAGATATGCTATGCATCCAACTTAATCTGTTCCTACTTTATTCTTCCTGGAATCTTTAGAAATACCTCATCCGTGATGTAGTATGATTTTACACTGTAACTTTTACATTAGGTTTCTTCCAAATAACTTTGAAGAATTGTCTAAAATTATGTTAATACTGGAATCGTAGTGATTAATTGCTTGTCGCAATGTTTGATTTACAGCATATACATTAAAGAATGCGTATTCCTTTATCTTTCCCTATGATTTTAGCTGCTGTTTTACTGCTTTGAAAACTCTTCTAGTTCACCAGAGTTAGGGCGTTGTCTTCTTGACTGTCTGCCAGATGCAAATCTGTTAGCTTTAACGCTGTTAGCGCATCTCAAGCCCATATCTGTTGCTGGGATTTTTTTGTTCTTATATTTTCTGATTACAGTTATGCTGTAGAAAGAAATTGGCAGAATGTTCTACAGGTTATCTGGTTAAGATATTAATTTTTATATTAAAACTGGAGTAGATAGTTTGTATAACAAACATTTCTAGAGTATTGCTTATACAGAGGTTCCCAAACTGTGTGCCGTAGCTCCCCGGGGTGCCTCGGACACTTGCAGGGGTGCCCTGGGTTGATGGTCTAGTACCAATTCAAATTATTCAGTGCTGGTGGCTGCCAGTCATAAAATATGTGGCCAAACAGAAGCAAATATCCCTCACCACACAACTGACTCTAAGGATGACATATAAACGCCATCTACTTAATGTAATATCTATTTTTACATTTCTCAATAATACATTTTTTTTTCCTAGGGGTGCCGTGAAAAAAAATTCTGATATTCTAGGGCCACATGATTAAGAAAAAATTTGGAAACCACTGACTTATGCTTATTATGATCTATCTTGTTAGATGAAAAAAATCAAAGCTCACTGAACACTTTTTTTTTTTTTCTTTACTGCGTCATGGCTTACACTGCTGCTGGAAAGGAGGGGGCACGTTTCTGCGCTGTTACAGCTCTCCTAGCTCTCTGTGCTTTTACACAGCATTGGAAACTGAAGGGGTTTTCCTTTTTTTTTTCTTTTTCTGCTGGCAGACCTTCTCACAATATATTGCATTAAAGAATATTTGCGTATTAAACAATACCATATGGAAGCTTCATTTCATAGTTAGATAGTAACATTAGATAAACACATATTGTTAACTACAGATCTGCCAAAAGCCATTTGAACACGGACATCAACTTTTGTTTCCTCCGTTCACAAATATATATATATAAACTTTATTTCAAAACTTGTAACCATGCCAATCACAGACAGAAGGTTTCTATTAGACACAGATCTGAGAATATACTTAACTGAACATTATGTTCCACACACAAAACCATAACACAAAAATTTAAATACAGTTTGCAAACTTCAATTTCTTGCAGATTTCAACAGTTTTGCCGATTTCAAAATACGCTTAGTATTGGTTGATCAGGCCAATATTATACAGCATGATTGAAATGCAAAACATAGACTGTACCCTTTGTCACAGTACTATGCAAGATTTGTGCTTCTATGGAATATTTCTTCCATACATGATATGCACGCTTAGGGTTAATCCTCCCTGCCCTTCCCATACACTGGAAAAATTCGCAATCCCTGCAATTTTTCACACACGCGACACGTCTGTCAACTGGGAAGCTGCAGTAGATCCTCTTATCACAACTACAATCACAAAGCAACATGCTTAGGTTATGCTTGCTTAAAACAACCAGCAGCTCTTAGCAGCTCAGTATTGCAATATATAGTTACACTCAAATACATATAATCCCTATAACCTCGGGTTGTTCACTCTATTTATTTAAAGTACTCTTCTTACACATGTGTAGCTGACTAACAAGGGGAGGTGATCTATGTGCTTTTTACTTTATTTGGCCCTTGGTCCAAAGCACTTATTCACGCAATCATTCATAGAGTGAAAAAAAACCCGGTCACTGTTTCTTTGCTCAAATCTTTGAATTAATTTTGGTATTCTTATTTACATGCAACAGCATCTGTCAATCATCATTTCCGAGTTACTTGGTCCTTCAACCGAT
Source organism: Pseudophryne corroboree (assembly GCF_028390025.1). NCBI lineage: Eukaryota > Metazoa > Chordata > Amphibia > Anura > Myobatrachidae > Pseudophryne > Pseudophryne corroboree. The sequence goes on from NC_086449.1 coordinate 97,153,588, forward strand.
TTGGACATAATTTTGGTATTAATTTTACAAACAAGCAACAACAAACAGGTCCCTGAGTTATTTTACAAGTTTTTTTTTTCAATCTCTCCACTAATTCTCATATTATAAAAAATACAGTCACACAGACAGCTGGCAGGTATAGAAACAGCATGTACTGGAATACAGCACATACCATGGTATTCTATACTTACCAGTGCTGTAATGATTTGGGATGTTCCTTCCATCATCAGCTGCTGGCTGGCTGGCACACCCCTTTGAGAATTTGATGAAGAGATCGAGATCTATAGTTCCAAGGACATAGCCCCCATCTGTTGAATTCTCTTGGATTAACTAAATTAACCATCTTGTTGCTGTTTGGGTTGTTAGGTAAAAGAATGAATTGAAAATGGATTTATAAAAATCAATTATTATTTATTCAAAGGGCCACGCCCGTATACAGGGGAGAGGGACATCCTCTCGTCCTGTGTCAAATCATTTAACAACAACCAGATACACGTATCAACAATGAGTTTTATATAATACACAGTTACGCCCCTTTTGTATGTCCCTCCCATATGATTTCATACCTCAGGAATACAGTGTTAGGCAATATTGTTATGCAATATTATTATGCAATATTAGGACCATTGTCAAGAATACTCAAAGATACTCGTGAGCTTCAACTGTGTCCATATTAGGAATTACATCTGTACTCTATGAGCTTTTAGAAAGTGCGTAGTTGGAAACAATACTTAGCCAACAAAGTTGTTTTTCTCTCAGGGTGTGTATAAAGTTCAAGATGAATTTGCTATATCATCTAGCTAGAATCAAAATGGATTCTGTTATGCTTTCATATTATACTAGTGAATATGAGAACCCTTTGCTTATTGGATGTATACATAATATACGTACTATCCCGTAGTGCACACACATAACTGTTAGGCCTTCAGCAGGTTGCCTCAGTCACAGTATTCGACAGCTGTCAACTCTCAAAATTTGATTCTGTATATACTTCAATAACCATCAAAGCTTGAAACAGGTTCAAAAACATGATGAACACTCCAAGTGGCATAAGACAGTTGGCCAGTGGCGCAATGGATAACGCGTCTGACTACGGATCAGAAGACTAAAGGTTCGACTCCTACCTGGCTCGTTTAAGTTGCCGTGATCGTATAGTGGTTAGTACTCTGCGTTGTGGCCGCAGCAACCCCGGTTCGAATCCGGGTCACTGCATTTTCATTTTATTTCTCACACATCCATTTCTTTACAATATTGAAGGTAAGGACAATTGAAGAAACTAAGTAGATTCTTTGAATGTGCTTGCACAATTTGTCTTTACTGCTTATTGTGAAGCTATCTTTCCATACTTTGAATCATTTCTTGATCATTTCTTTGTGAATCATTTTCTTGAAATCTGGAAAGCTGACATAAATTCCTGAATACAGGAAACTCAAATGAATGGACTCTGAGCAACTTCATCACAGGCTGAAAAGATCATTTTGCAGTCACAAAGAAAATTGTTTGTGAGATGTTTATGGGAAATAAGCCCTGCAGCAAGTGTACAGTCAACTCTCAAAATTTGATTCTGTATATACTTGAATAACCATCAAAGCTTGAAACAGGTTCAAAAACATGATGAACACTCCAAGTGGCATAAGACAGCTGGGCCAGTGGCGCAATGGATAACGCGTCTGACTACAGATCAGAAGATTTTAGGTTCGACTCCTACCTGGCTCGTTTAAGTTGCCATGATCGTATAGTGGTTAGTATTCTGCGTTGTGGCCGCAGCAACCCTGGTTCGAATCCGGTTCACGGCATTTTCATTTTATTTCTCACACATCCATTTCTTTACAATATTGAAGGTAAGGACAATTGAAGAAACAAAGCAGATTCTTTGAATGTGCTTGCACAATTTGTCTTTAATGCTTATTGTGAAGCTATCTTTCCATACTTTGAATCATTTCTTGATCATTTCTTTGTGAATCATTTTCTTGAAATCAGGAAAGCTGACATAAATTCCTGAATACAGGAAACTCAAATGAATGGACTCTGAGCAAGTTCATCACAGGCTGAAAAGATCATTTTGCAGTCACAAAGAAAATTGTTTGTGAGATGTTTATGGGAAATAAGCCCTGCAGCAAGTGTACAGTCAACTCTCAAAATTTGATTCTGTATATACTTCAATAACCATCAAAGCTTGAAACAGGTTCAAAAACATGATGAACACTCCAAGTGGCACAAGACAGCTGGGCCAGTGGCGCAATGGATAACGCGTCTGACTACGCATCAGAAGATTGAAGGTTCGACTCCTACCTGGCTCGTTTAAGTTGCCGTGATCGTATAGTGGTTAATACTCTGCGTTGTGGCCGCAGCAACCCCGGTTTGAATCCGGGTCACGGCATTTTCATTTTATTTCTCACACATCCATTTCTTTACAATATTGAAGGTAAGGACAATTGAAGAAACTAAGCAGATTCTTTGAATGTGCTTGCACAATTTGTCTTTACTGCTTACTGTGAAGCTATCTTTCCATACTTTGAATCATTTCTTGATCATTTCTTTGTGAATCATTTTCTTGAAATCTGGAAAGCTGACATAAATTCCTGAATACAGGAAACTCAAATGAATGGACTCTGAGCAACTTCATCACAGGCTGAAAAGATAATTTTGCAGTCACAAATAAAATTGTTTGTGAGATGTTTATGGGAAATAAGCCCTGCAGCAAGTGTACAGTCAACTCTCAGACTTTGATTCTGTATATACTTCAATAACCATCAAAGCTTGAAACAGGTTCAAAAACATGGTGAACACTCCAAGAGGAATAAGGCAGCTGGGCCAGTGGCGCAATGGATAACGTGTCTGACTACGGATCAGAAGATTATAGGATCGACTCCTACCTGGCTCGCTTAAGTTGCCGTGATCGTATAGTGGTTAGTACTCTGCGTTGTGGCCGCAGCAACCCTGGTTCGAATCCGGGTCACGGCATTTTCATTTTATTTCTCACACATCCATTTCTTTACAATATTGAAGGTAAGTACAATTGAAGAAACTAAGCAGATTCTTTGAATGTGCTTGCACAATTTGTCTTTACTGCTTATTGTGAAGCTATCTTTCCATACTTTGAATCATTTCTTGATCATTTCTTTGTTAATCATTTTCTTGAAATCAGGAAAGCTGACATAAATTCCTGAATACAGGAAACTCAAATGAATGGACTCTGAGCAAGTTCATCACAGGCTGAAAAGATCATTTTGCAGTCACAAAGAAAATTGTTTGTGAGATGTTTATGGGAAATAAGCCCTGCAGCAAGTGTACAGTCAACTCTCAAAATTTGATTCTGTATATACTTTAATAACCATCAAAGCTTGAAACAGGTTCAAAAACATGATGAACACTCCAAGTGGCATAAGACAGCTGGGCCAGTGGCGCAATGGATAACGCGTCTGACTACGGATCAGAAGATTGAAGGTTCGACTCCTACCTGGCTCATTTAAGTTGCCGTGATCGTATAGTGGCTAGTACTCTGCGTTGTGGCCGCAGCAACTCCGGGTCACGGCATTTTCATTTTATTTCTCACGCATCCATTTCTTTACAATATTGAAGGTAAGGACAATTGAAGAAACTAAGCAGATTCTTTGAATGTGCTTGCACAATTTGTCTTTACTGCTTATTGTGAAGCTATCTTTCCATACTTTGAATCATTTCTTGATAATTTCTTTGTGAATCATTTTCTTGAAATCTGGAAAGCTGACATAAATTCCTGAATACAGGAAACTCAAATGAATGGACTCTGAGCAAGTTCATCACAGGCTGAAAAGATCATTTTGCAGTCACAAAGACAATTGTTTGTGAGATGTTTATGGGAAATAAGCCCTGCAGCAAGTGTACAGTCAACTCTCAAAATTTGATTCTGTATATACTTCAATAACCATCAAAGCTTAAAACAGGTTCAAAAACATGATGAACACTCCAAGTGGCATAAGACAGCTGGGCCAGTGGCGCAATGGATAACGCGTCTGACTACGGATCAGTAGATTGAAGGTTCGACTCCTGCCTGGCTCGTTTAAGTAGCCGTGATCGTATAGTGGTTAGTACTCTGCATTGTGGCCGCAGCAATCCCGGTTCAAATCCAGGTCACAGCATTTTCATTTTATTTCTCACACATCCATTTCTTTACAATATTGAAGGTAAGGACAATTGAAGAAACTAAGTAGATTCTTTGAATGTGCTTGCACAATTTGTTTTTACTGCTTATTGTGAAGCTATCTTTCCATACTTTGAATCATTTCTTGATCATTTCTTTGTGAATCATTTTCGTGAAATCGGGAAAGCTGACATAAATTCCTGAATACAGGAAACTCAAATGAATGGACTCTGAGCAAGTTCATCACAGGCTGAAAAGATCATTTTGCAGTCACAAAGAAAATTGTTTGTGAGATGTTTATGGGAAATAAGCCCTGCAGCAAGTGTACAGTCAACTCTCAGACTTTGATTCTGTATATACTTCAATAACCATCAAAGCTTGAAACAGGTTCAAAAACATGATGAACTCTACAAGAGGCATAAGGCAGCTGGGCCAGTGGCGCAATGGATAACGCGTCTGACTACGGATCAGAAGATTGTAGGTTCGACTCCTACCTGGCTCGTTTAATTTGCTGTGATCGTATAGTGGTTAGTACTCTGCGTTGTGGCCGCAGCAACCCCGGTTCAAATCCGGGTCACGGCATTTTCATTTTATTTCTCACACATCCATTTCTTTACAATATTGAAGGTAAGGACAATTGAAGAAACTAAGCAGATTCTTTGAATGTGCGTGCACAATTTGTCTTTACTGCTTATTGTAAAGCTATCTTTCCATACTTTGAATCATTTCTTGATCATTTCTTTGTGAATAATTTTCTTGAAATCTGGAAAGCTGACATAAATTCCTGAATACAGGAATTTCAAATGAATTGACTCTGAGCAAGTTCATCACAGGCTGAAAAGATCATTTTGCAGTCACAAAGAAAATTGTTTGTGAGATGTTTATGGGAAATAAGCCCTGCAGCAAGTGTACAGTCAACTCTCAAAATTTGATTCTGTATATACTTCAATAACCATCAAAGCTTGAAACAGGTTCAAAAACATGATGAACACTCCGAGTGGCATAAGACAGCTGGGCCAGTGGCGCAATGGATAACGCGTCTGACTACGGATTAGAAGATTGAAGGTTCGACTCCTGCCTGGCTCGTTTAAGTTGACGTGATCGTGTAGTGGTTAGTACTCTGCGTTGTGGCCGCAGCAACCCCAGTTCGAATCCGGGTCACGGCATTTTCATTTTATTTCTCACACATCCATTTCTTTACAATATTGAAGTTAAGGACAATTGAAGAAACTAAGTAGATTCTTTGAATGTGCTTGCACAATTTGTCTTTACTGCTTATTGTGAAGCTATCTATCCATACTTTGAATCATTTCTTGATCATTTCTTTGTGAATCATTTTCTTGAAATCTGGAAAGCTGACATAAATTCCTGAATACAGGAAACTCAAATGAATTGACTCTGAGCAAGTTCATCACAGGCTGAAAAGATCATTTTGCAGTCACAAAGAAAATTGTTTGTGAGATGTTTAAGGGAAATAAGCCCTGCAGCAAGTGTACAGTCAACTCTCAAAATTGGATTCTGTATATACTTTAATAACCATCAAAGCTTGAAACAGGTTCAAAAACATGATGAATACTCCAAGAGAAATAAGGCAGCTGGGCCAGTGGCGCAATGGATAACGCGTCTGACTACGGATCAGAAGATTATAAGTTCGACTCCTACCTGGCTCGTTTAAGTTGCCGTGATCATATAGTGGTTAGTACTCTGCGTTGTGGCCGCAGCAACCTCGGTTCGAATCCAGGTCACTGCTTTTTCATTTTATTTCTCACACATCCATTTCTTTACAATATTGAAGGTAAGGACAATTGAAGAAACTAAGCAGATTCTTTGAATGTGCTTGCACAATTTGTCTTTACTGCTTATTGTGAAGCTATCTTTCCATGCTTTGAATCATTTCTTGATCATTTCTTTGTGAATCCTTTTCTTGAAAGCTGACATAAATTCCTGAATACAGGAAACTCAAATGAATGGACTCTGAGCAAGTTCATCACAGGCTGAAAAGATAATTTTGCAGTCACAAAGAAAATTGTTTGTGAGATGTTTATGGGAAAGAAGCCCTGCAGCAAGTGCACAGTCAACTCTCAAAATTTGATTCTGTATATACTTCAATAACCATCAAAGCTTGAAACAGGTTCAAAAACATGGTGAACACTCCAAGAGGAATAAGTCAGCTGGGCCAGTGGCGCAATGGATAACGTGTCTGACTACGGATCAGAAGATTATAGGATCGACTCCTACCTGGCTCGCTTAAGTTGCCGTGATCGTATAGTGGTTAGTACTCTGCGTTGTGGCCGCAGCAACCCTGGTTCGAATCCGGGTCACGGCATTTTCATTTTATTTCTCACACATCCATTTCTTTACAATATTGAAGGTAAGTACAATTGAAGAAACTAAGCAGGTTCTTTGAATGTGCTTGCACAATTTGTCTTTACTGCTTATTGTGAAGCTATCTTTCCATACTTTGAATCATTTCTTGATCATTTCTTTGTGAATCATTTTCCTGAAATCTGGAAAGCTGACATAAATTCCTGAATACAGGAAACTCAAATGAATGGACTCTGAGCAAGTTCATCACAGGCTGAAAAGATCGTTTTGCAGTCACAAAGAAAATTGTTTGTGAGATGTTTATGGGAAATAAGCCCTGCAGCAAGTGTACAGTCAACTCTCAAAATTGGATTCTGTATATACTTGAATAACCATCAAAGCTTGAAACAGGTTCAAAAACATGATGAACACTCCAAGTGGCATAAGACAGCTGGGCCAGTGGCGCAATGGATAAAGAGTCTGACTACGGATCAGAAGATTGTAGGTTTGACTCCTACCTGGCTCGTTTAATGTGCTGTGATCGTATAGTGGTTAGTAGTCTGCGTTGTGGCCGCAGCAACCCTGGTTCAAATCCGGGTCATGGCGTTTTCATTTTATTTCTCACACATCCATTTCTTTACAATATTGAAGGTAAGGACAATTGAAGAAACTAAGCAGATTCTTTGAATGTGCTTGCACAATTTGTCTTTACTGCTTATTGTGAAGACATCTTTCCATACTTTGAATCATTTCTTGATCATTTCTTTGTGAATCATTTTCTTGAAATCTGGAAAGCTGACATAAATTCCTGAATACAGGAAACTCAAATGAGTGGACTCTGAGCAAGTTCATCACATGCTGAAAAGATCATTTTGCAGTCACAAAGAAAATTGTTTGTGAGATGTTTATGGGAAATAAGCCCTGCAGCAAGTGTACAGTCAACTCTCAAAATTTGATTCTGTATATACTTCAATAACCATCAAAGCTTGAAACAGGTTCAAAAACACGATGAACACTCCAAGTGGCATAAGACAGCTGGGCCAGTGGCGCAATGGATAACGCGTCTGACTACGGATCAGAAGATTGTAGGTTCGACTCCTAGCTGGCTCGTTTAAGTTGCCGTGATCGTATAGAAGTAAGTACTCTGCGTTGTGGCCGCAGCAACCCCGGTTCGAATCCAGGTCACTGCATTTTCATTTTATTTCTCACACATCCATTTCTTTACAATATTGAAGGTAAGGACAATTGAAGAAACTAAGCAGATTCTTTGAATGTGCTTGCACAATTTGTCTTTACTGCTTATTGTGAAGCCATCTTTCCATACTTTGAATCATTTCTTGATCATTTCTTTGTGAATCATTTTCTTGAAATCTGGAAAGCTGACATAAATTCCTGAATACAGGAAACTCAAATGAATGGACTCTGAGCAAGTTCATCACAGGCTGAAAAGATCATTTTGCAGTCACAAAGAAAATTGTTTGTGAGATGTTTATGGGAAATAAGCCCTGCAGCAAGTGTACAGTCAACTCTCAAAATTTGATTCTGTATATACTTCAATAACCATCAAAGCTTGAAACAGGTTCAAAAACATGATGAACACTCCAAGTGGCATAAGACAGCTGGGCCAGTGGCGCAATGGATAACGCGTCTGACTACGGATCAGAAAATTGAAGGTTCAACCCCTACCTGGCTCGTTTAAGTTGCCGTGATCGTATAATGGTTAGTACTCTGCGTTGTGACCGCAGCAACCCAGGTTCGAGTCCGGGTCACGGCATTTTCATTTTATTTCTCACACATCCATTTCTTTACAATATTGAAGGTAAGGACAATTGAAGAAACTAAGTAGATTCTGTGAATGTGCTTGCACAATTTGTCTTTACTGCTTATTGTGAAGCTATCTTTCCATACTTTGAATCATTTCTTGATCATTTCTTTGTGAATCATTTTCTTGAAATCTGGAAAGCTGACATAAATTCCTGAATACAGGAAACTCAAATGAATGGACTCTGAGCAAGTTCATCACATGCTGAAAAGATCATTTTGCAGTCACAAAGAAAATTGTTTGTGAGATGTTTTTGGGAAATAAGCCCTGCAGCAAGTGTACAGTCAACTCTTAAAATTTGATTCTGTATATACTTAAATAACCATCAAAGCTTGAAACAGGTTCAAAAACATGATGAACACTCCAAGTGGCATTAGACAGCTGGGCCAGTGGTGCAATGGATAACGCGTCTGACTACGGATCAGAAGATTGTAGGTTCGACTCCTACCTGGCTCGTTTAAGTTGCCGTGATCGTATAGTGGTTAGTACTCTGCGTTGTGGCCGCAGCAACCCCGGTTCAAATCTGGGTAACGGCATTTTCATTTTATTTCTCACACATCCATTTCTTTACAATATTGAAGGTAAGGACAATTGAAGAAACTAAGCAGATTCTTTGAATGTGCTTGCACAATTTGTCTTTACTGCTTATTGTAAAGCTATCTTTCCATACTTTGAATCATTTCTTGATCATTTCTTTGTGCATAATTTTCTTGAAATCTGGAAAGCTGACATAAATTCCTGAATACAGGAAACTCAAATGAATTGACTCTGAGCAAGTTCATCACAGGCTGAAAAGATCATTTTGCAGTCACAAAGAAAATTGTTTGTGAGATGTTTATGGGAAATAAGCCCTGCAGCAAGTGTACAGTCAACTCTCAAAATTTGATTCTGTATATACTTCAATAACCATCAAAGCTTGAAACAGGTTCAAAAACATGATGAACACTCCAAGTGGCAAAAGACAGCTGGGCCAGTGGCGCAATGGATAAAGCGTCTGACTACGGATTAGAAGATTGAAGGTTTGACTCCTGCCTGGCTCGTTTAAGTTGCCGTGATCGTGTAGTGGTTAGTACTCTGCGTTGTGGCCGCAGCAACCCCTGTTCGAATCCGAGTCAAGGCATTTTCATTTTATTTCTCACACATCCATTTCTTTACAATATTGAAGGTAAGGACAATTGAAGAAACTAAGTAGATTCTTTGAATGTGCTTGCACAATTTGTCTTTACTGCTTTTTGTGAAGCTATCTTTCCATACTTTGAATCATTTCTTGATCATTTCTTTGTGAATCATTTTCTTGAAATCTGGAAAGCTGACATAAATTCCTGAATACAGGAAACTCAAATGAATGGACTCTGAGCAACTTCATCACAGGCTGAAAAGATAATTTTGCAGTCACAAAGAAAATTGTTTGTGAGATGTTTATGGGAAATAAGCCCTGCAGCAAGTGTACAGTCAACTCTCAAAATTGGATTCTGTATATACTTGAATAACCACCAAAGCTTGAAACAGGTTCAAAAACATGATGAACACTCCAAGTGGCATAAGACAGCTGGGCCAGTGGCGCAATGGATAAAGCGTCTGACTACAGATCAGCAGATTGTAGGTTCGACTCCTACCTGGCTCATTTAAGTTGCCGTGGTCGTATAGTGGTTAGTACTCTGCGTTGTGGCCGCAGCAACCCCGGTTCGAATCCGGGTCATGGCATTTTCATTTTATTTCTCACACATCCATTTCTTTACAATATTGAAGGTAAGGACAATTGAAGAAACTAAGCAGATTTTTTGAATGTGCTTGCACAATTTGTCTTTACTGCTTATTGTGAAGCTATCTTTCCATACTTTGAATCATTTCTTGATCATTTCTTTGTGAATCATTTTCTTGAAATCTGGAAAGCTGACATAAATTCCTGAATACAGGAAACTCAAATGAATGGACTCTGAGCAAGTTCATCACAGGCTGAAAAGATCATTTTGCAGTCACAAAGAAAATTGTTTGTGAGATGTTTATGGGAAATAAGCCCTGCAGCAAGTGTACAGTCAACTCTCAAAATTTGATTCTGTATATACTTCAATAACCATCAAAGCTTGAAACAGGTTCAAAAACATGATGAAAACTCCAAGTGGCATAAGACAGCTGGGCCAGTGGCGCAAAGGATAATGCGTCTGACTACGGATCAGAAGATTGTAGGTTCGACTCCTACCTGGCTCATTTAAGTTGCCGTGATCGTAATGTGGTTAGTACTCTGCGTTGTGGCCGCAGCAACCCAGGTTCGAATCCGGGTCACGGCATTTTCATTTTATTTCTCACACATCCATTTCTTTACAATATTGAAGGTAAGGACAATTGAAGAAACTAAGCAGATTCTTTGAATGTGCTTGCACAATTTGTCTTTACTGCTTTTTGTGAAGCTATCTTTCCATACTTTGAATCATTTCTTGATCATTTCTTTGTGAATCATTTTCTTGAAATCTGGAAAGCTGACATAAATTCCTGAATACAGGAAACTCAAATGAATTGACTCTGAGCAAGTTCATCACAGGCTGAAAAGATCATTTTGCAGTCACAAAGAAAATTGTTTGTGAGATGTTTATGGGAAATAAGCCCTGCAGCAAGTGTACAGTCAACTCTCAAAATTGGATTCTGTATATACTTGAATAACCATCAAAGCTTGAAACAGGTTCAAAAACATGATGAACACTCCAAGTGGCATAAGACAGCTGGGCCAGTGGCGCAATGGATAATGCGTTTGACTACGGATTAGAAGATTGAAGGTTCGACTCCTGCCTGGCTCGTTTAAGTTGCCATGATCGTGTAGTGGTTAGTACTCTGCGTTGTGGCTGCAGCAACCCCAGTTCGAGTCCGGGTCACGGCATTTTCTTTTTGTTTCTCACACATCCATTTCTTTACAATATTGAAGGTAAGGACAATTGAAGAAACTAAGTAGATTCTTTGAATGTGCTTGCACAATTTGTCTTTACTGCTTATTGTGAAGCTATCTTTCCATACTTTGAATCATTTCTTGATCATTTCTTTGTGAATCATTTTCTTGAAATCTGGAAAGCTGACATAAATTCCTGAATACAGGAAACTCAAATGAATGGACTCTGAGCAACTTCATCACAGGCTGAAAAGATAATTTTGCAGTCACAAAGAAAATTGTTTGTGAGATGTTTATGGGAAATAAGCCCTGCAGCAAGTGTACAGTCAACTCTCAGACTTTGATTCTGTATATACTTCAATAACCATCAAAGCTTGAAACAGGTTCAAAAACATGATGAATACTCCAAGATGAATAAGGCAGCTGGGCCAGTGGCGCAATGGATAACGCGTATGACTACGGATCAGAAGATTGTAAGTTCGACTCCTACCTGGCTCGTTTAAGTTGCCGTGATCATATAGTGTTTAGTACTCTGCGTTCTGGCCGCAGCAACCCCGGTTCGAATCCACGTCACTGCATTTTCATTTTATTTCTCACACATCCATTTCTTTACAATATTGAAGGTAAGGACAATTGAAGAAACTAAGCAGATTCTTTGAATGTGCTTGCACAATTTGTCTTTACTGCTTATTGTGAAGCTATCTTTCCATACTTTGAATCATTTCTTGATCATTTCTTTGTGAATCATTTTCTTGAAATCTGGAAAGCTGACATAAATTCCTGAATACAGGAAACTCAAATGAATGGACTCTGAGCAAGTTCATCACAGGCTGAAAAGATCATTTTGAAGTCACAAAGAAAATTGTTTGTGAGATGTTTATGGGAAATAAGCCCTGCAGCAAGTGTACAGTCAACTCTCAAAATTTGATTCTGTATATACTTCAATAACCATCAAAGCTTGAAACAGGTTCAAAAACATGATGAACACTCCAAGTGGCATAAGACAGCTGGGCCAGTGGCGCAATGGATAACGCGTCTGACTACGGATCAGAAGATTGAAGGTTCGACTCCTGCCTGGCTCGTTTAAGTAGCCGTGATCGTGTAGTGGTTAGTACTCTGCGTTGTGGCCGCAGCAACCCCGGTTCGAATCCGGGTTACGGCATTTTCATTTTATTTCTCACACATCCATTTCTTTACAATATTGAAGGTAAGGACAATTGAAGAAACTAAGCAGATTCTTTGAATGTGCTTGCACAATTTGTCTTTACTGCTTATTGTGAAGCTATCTTTCCATGCTTTGAATCATTTCTTGATCATTTCTTTGTGAATCATTTTCTCGAAATCTGGAAAGCTGACATAAATTCCTGAATACAGGAAACTCAAATGAATGGACTCTGAGCAAGTTCATCACAGGCTGAAAAGATCATTTTGCAGTCACAAAGAAAATTGTTTGTGAGATGTTTATGGGAAATAAGCCCTGCAGCAAGTGTACAGTCAACTCTCAAAATTTGATTCTGTATATACTTCAATAACCATCAAAGCTTGAAACAGGTTCAAAAACATGATGAACACTCCAAGTTGCATAAGACAGCTGGGTTAGTGGCGCAATGGATAACGCGTCTGACTACGGATCAGAAGATTGTAGGTTCGACTCCTACCTGGCTCGTTTAAGTTGCCGTGATCGTATAGTTGTTAGTACTCTGCATTGTGGCCGCAGCAACCCCGGTTCGAATCCGGGTCATGGCATTTTCATTTTATTTCTCACACATCCATTTCTTTACAATATTGAAGGTAAGGACAATTGAAGAAACTAAGCAGATTCTTTGAATGTGCTTGCACAATTTGTCTTTACTGCTTATTGTGAAGCTATCTTTCCATACTTTGAATCATTTCTTGATCATTTCTTTGTGAATCATTTTCTTGAAATCTGGAAAGCTGACATAAATTCCTGAATACAGGAAACTCAAATGAATTGACTCTGAGCAAGTTCATCACAGGCTGAAAAGATCATTTTGCAGTCACAAAGAAAATTGTTTGTGAGATGTTTATGGGAAATAAGCCCTGCAGCAAGTGTACAGTCAACTCTCAAAATTGGATTCTGTATATACTTGAATAACCATCAAAGCTTGAAACAGGTTCAAAAACATGATGAACTCTCCAAGAGGCATAAGGCAGCTGGGCCAGTGGCGCAATGGATAACGCGTCTGACTACGGATCAGAAGATTGTAGGTTTGACTCCTACCTGGCTCGTTTAATTTGCTGTAATCGTATAGTGGTTAGTACTCTGCGTTGTGGCCGCAGCAACCCCGGTTCAAATCCGGGTCACGGCATTTTCATTTTATTTCTCACACATCCATTTCTTTACAATATTGAATGTAAGGACAATTGAAGAAACTAAGCAGATTCTTTGAATGTGCTTGCACAATTTGTCTTTACTGCTTATTGTAAAGCTATCTTTCCATACTTTGAATCATTTCTTGATCATTTCTTTGTGAATCATTTTCTTGAAATCTGGAAAGCTGACATAAATTCCTGAATTCAGGAATTTCAAATGAATTGACTCTGAGCAAGTTCATCACAGGCTGAAAAGATCATTTTGCAGTCACAAAGAAAATTGTTTCTGAGATGTTTATGGGAAATAAGCCCTGCAGCAAGTGTACAGTCAACTCTCAAAATTTGATTCTGTATATACTTCAATAACCATCAAAGCTTGAAACAGGTTCAAAAACATGATGAACACTCCAAGTGGCATAAGACAGCTGGGCCAGTGGCGCAATGGATAACGCGTCTGACTACGGATCAGAAGATTGTAGGTTCGACTCCTACCTGGCTCGTTTAAGTTGCCGTGATCGTATAGTGGTTAGTACTCTGCGTTGTGGCCGCAGCAACCCCGGTTTGAATCCGGGTCATGGCATTTTCATATTATTTCTCACACATCCATTTCTTTACAATATTGAAGGTAAGGACAATTGAAGAAACTAAGCAGATTCTTTGAATGTGCTTGCACAATTTGTCTTTACTGCTTATTGTGAAGCTATCTTTCCATACTTTGAATCATTTCTTGATCAGTTCTTTGTGAATCATTTTCTTGAAATCTGGAAAGCTGACATAAATTCCTGAATACAGGAAACTCAAATGAATGGACTCTGAGCAAGTTCATCACAGGCTGAAAAGATCATTTTGCAGTCACAAAGAAAATTGTTTGTGAGATGTTTATGGGAAATAAGCCCTGCAGCAAGAGTACAGTCAACTCTCAAAATTTGATTCTGTATATACTTCAATAACCATCAAAGCTTGAAACAGGTTCAAAAACATGATGAACACTCCAAGTGGCATAAGACAGCTGGGCCAGTGGCGCAATGGATAACGCGTCTGACTACGGATCAGAAGATTGAAGGTTCGACTCCTGCCTGGCTCGTTTAAGTAGCCGTGATCGTGTAGTGGTTAGTACTCTGCGTTGTGGCCGCAGCAACCCCGGTTCGAATCCGGGTCACGGCATTTTCATATTATTTCTCACACATCCATTTCTTTACAATATTGAAGGTAAGGACAATTGAAGAAACTAAGTAGATTCTTTGAATGTGCTTGCACAATTTGTCTTTACTGCTTATTGTGAAGCTATCTTTCCATACTTTGAATCATTTCTTGATCATTTCTTTGTGAATCATTTTCTTGAAATCTGGAAAGCTGACATAAATTCCTGAATACAGGAAACTCAAATGAATGGACTCTGAGCAAGTTCATCACAGGCTGAAAAGATCATTTTGCAGTCACAAAGAAAATTGTTTGTGAGATGTTTATGGGAAATAAGCCCTGCAGCAAGTGTACAGTCAACTCTCAAAATTGGATTCTGTATATACTTGAATAACCATCAAAGCTTGAAACAGGTTCAAAAACATGATGAACTCTCCAAGACGCATAAGGCAGCTGGGCCAGTGGCGCAATGGATAACGCGTCTGACTACGGATCAGAAGATTGTAGGTTCGACTCCTACCTGGCTCGTTTAATTTGCTGTAATCGTATAGTGGTTAGTACTCTGCGTTGTGGCCGCAGCAACCCCAGTTCGAATCCGGGTCACGGCATTTTCTTTTTATTTCTCACACATCCATTTCTTTACAATATTGAAGGTAAGGACAATTGAAGAAACTAAGTAGATTCTTTGAATGTGCTTGCACAATTTGTCTTTACTGCTTATTGTGAAGCTATCTTTCCATACTTTGAATCATTTCTTGATCATTTCTTTGTGAATCATTTTCTTGAAATCTGGAAAGCTGACATAAATTCCTGAATACAGGAAACTCAAATGAATGGACTCTGAGCAACTTCATCACAGGCTGAAAAGATAATTTTGCAGTCACAAAGAAAATTGTTTGTGAGATGTTTATGGGAAATAAGCCCTGCAGCAAGTGTACAGTCAACTCTCAGACTTTGATTCTGTATATACTTCAATAACCATCAAAGCTTGAAACAGGTTCAAAAACATGATGAATACTCCAAGATGAATAAGGCAGCTGGGCCAGTGGCGCAATGGATAACGCGTCTCACTACGGATCAGAAGATTGTAAGTTCGACTCCTACCTGGCTCGTTTAAGTTGCCGTGATCATATAGTGGTTAGTACTCTGCGTTCTGGCCGCAGCAACCCCGGTTCGAATCCAGGTCACCTCATTTTCATTTTATTTCTCACACATCCATTTCTTTACAATATTGAAGGTAAGGACAATTGAAGAAACTAAGCAGATTCTTTGAATGTGCTTGCACAATTTGTCTTTACTGCTTATTGTGAAGCTATCTTTCCATACTTTGAATCATTTCTTGATCATTTCTTTGTGAATCATTTTCTTGAAATCTGGAAAGCTGACATAAATTCCTGAATACAGGAAACTCAAATGAATGGACTCTGAGCAAGTTCATCACAGGCTGAAAAGATCATTTTGAAGTCACAAAGAAAATTGTTTGTGAGATGTTTATGGGAAATAAGCCCTGCAGCAAGTGTACAGTCAACTCTCAAAATTTGATTCTGTATATACTTCAATAACCATCAAAGCTTGAAACAGGTTCAAAAACATGATGAACACTCCAAGTGGCATAAGACAGCTGGGCCAGTGGCGCAATGGATAACGCGTCTGACTACGGATCAGAAGATTGAAGGTTCGACTCCTGCCTGGCTTGTTTAAGTAGCCGTGATCGTGTAGTGGTTAGTACTCTGCGTTGTGGCCGCAGCAACCCCGGTTTGAATCCGGGTCAAGGCATTTTCATTTTATTTCTCACACATCCATTTCTTTACAATATTGAAGGTAAGGACAATTGAAGAAACTAAGCAGATTCTTTGAATGTGCTTGCACAATTTGTCTTTACTGCTTATTGTGAAGCTATCTTTCCATGCTTTGAATCATTTCTTGATCATTTCTTTGTGAATCATTTTCTCGAAATCTGGAAAGCTGACATAAATTCCTGAATACAGGAAACTCAAATGAATGGACTCTGAGCAAGTTCATCACAGGCTGAAAAGATCATTTTGCAGTCACAAAGAAAATTGTTTGTGAGATGTTTATGGGAAATAAGCCCTGCAGCAAGTGTACAGTCAACTCTCAAAATTTGATTCTGTATATACTTCAATAACCATCAAAGCTTGAAACTGGTTCAAAAACATGATGAACACTCCAAGTTGCATAAGACAGCTGGGTTAGTGGCGCAATGGATAACGCGTCTGACTACGGATCAGAAGATTGTAGGTTCGACTCCTACCTGGCTCGTTTAAGTTGCCGTGATCGTATAGTGGTTAGTACTCTGCGTTGTGGCTGCAGCAACCCCGGTTCGAATCCGGGTCATGGCATTTTCATTTTATTTCTCACACATCCATTTCTTTACAATATTGAAGGTAAGGACAATTGAAGAAACTAAGCAGATTCTTTGAATGTGCTTGCACAATTTGTCTTTACTGCTTATTGTGAAGCTATCTTTCCATACTTTGAATCATTTCTTGATCATTTCTTTGTGAATCATTTTCTTGAAATCTGGAAAGCTGACATAAATTCCTGAATACAGGAAACTCAAATGAATTGACTCTGAGCAAGTTCATCACAGGCTGAAAAGATCATTTTGCAGTCACAAAGAAAATTGTTTGTGAGATGTTTATGGGAAATAAGCCCTGCAGCAAGTGTACAGTCAACTCTCAAAATTGGATTCTGTATATACTTGAATAACCATCAAAGCTTGAAACAGGTTCAAAAACATGATGAACTCTCCAAGAGGCATAAGGCAGCTGGGCCAGTGGCGCAATGGATAACGCGTCTGACTACGGATCAGAAGATTGTAGGTTCGACTCCTACCTGGCTCGTTTAATTTGCTGTAATCGTATAGTGGTTAGTACTCTGCGTTGTGGCCGCAGCAACCCCGGTTCAAATCCGGGTCACGGCATTTTCATTTTATTTCTCACACATCCATTTCTTTACAATATTGAAGGTAAGGACAATTGAAGAAACTAAGCAGATTCTTTGAATGTGCTTGCACAATTTGTCTTTACTGCTTATTGTAAAGCTATCTTTCCATACTTTGAATCATTTCTTGATCATTTCTTTGTGAATCATTTTCTTGAAATCTGGAAAGCTGACATAAATTCCTGAATTCAGGAATTTCAAATGAATTGACTCTGAGCAAGTTCATCACAGGCTGAAAAGATCATTTTGCAGTCACAAAGAAAATTGTTTGTGAGATGTTTATGGGAAATAAGCCCTGCAGCAAGTGTACAGTCAACTCTCAAAATTTGAATCTGTATATACTTCAATAACCATCAAAGCTTGAAACAGGTTCAAAAACATGATGAACACCCCAAGTGGCATAAGACAGCTGGGCCAGTGGCGCAATGGATAACGCGTCTGACTACGGATCAGAAGATTGTAGGTTCGACTCCTACCTGGCTCGTTTAAGTTGCCGTGATCGTATAGTGGTTAATACTCTGCGTTGTGGCCGCAGCAACCCCGGTTCGAATCCGGGTCATGGCATTTTCATATTATTTCTCACACATCCATTTCTTTACAATATTGAAGGTAAGGACAATTGAAGAAACTAAGCAGATTCTTTGAATGTGCTTGCACAATTTGTCTTTACTGCTTATTGTGAAGCTATCTTTCCATACTTTGAATCATTTCTTGATCATTTCTTTGTGAATCATTTTCTTGAAATCTGGAAAGCTGACATAAATTCCTGAATACAGGAAACTCAAATGAATGGACTCTGAGCAAGTTCATCACAGGCTGAAAAGATCATTTTGCAGTCACAAAGAAAATTGTTTGTGAGATGTTTATGGGAAATAAGCCCTGCAGCAAGTGTACAGTCAACTCTCAAAATTTGATTCTGTATATACTTCAATAACCATCAAAGCTTGAAACAGGTTCAAAAACATGATGAACACTCCAAGTGGCATAAGACAGCTGGGCCAGTGGCGCAATGGATAACGCGTCTGACTACGGATCAGAAGATTGAAGGTTCGACTCCTGCCTGGCTCGTTTAAGTAGCCGTGATCGTGTAGTGGTTAGTACTCTGCGTTGTGGCCGCAGCAACCCCGGTTCGAATCCGGGTGACGGCATTTTCATTTTATTTCTCACACATCCATTTCTTTACAATATTGAAGGTAAGGACAATTGAAGAAACTAAGCAGATTCTTTGAATGTGCTTGCACAATTTGTCTTTACTGCTTATTGTGAAGCTATCTTTCCATGCTTTGAATCATTTCTTGATCATTTCTTTGTGAATCATTTTCTCGAAATCTGGAAAGCTGACATAAATTCCTGAATACAGGAAACTCAAATGAATGGACTCTGAGCAAGTTCATCACAGGCTGAAAAGATCATTTTGCAGTCACAAAGAAAATTGTTTGTGAGATGTTTATGGGAAATAAGCCCTGCAGCAAGTGTACAGTCAACTCTCAAAATTTGATTCTGTATATACTTCAATAACCATCAAAGCTTGAAACTGGTTCAAAAACATGATGAACACTCCAAGTTGCATAAGACAGCTGGGTTAGTGGCGCAATGGATAACGCGTCTGACTACGGATCAGAAGATTGTAGGTTCGACTCCTACCTGGCTCGTTTAAGTTGCCGTGATCGTATAGTGGTTAGTACTCTGCGTTGTGGCCGCAGCAACCCCGGTTCGAATCCGGGTCATGGCATTTTCATATTATTTCTCACACATCCATTTCTTTACAATATTGAAGGTAAGGACAATTGAAGAAACTAAGCAGATTCTTTGAATGTGCTTGCACAATTTGTCTTTACTGCTTATTGTGAAGCTATCTTTCCATACTTTGAATCATTTCTTGATCATTTCTTTGTGAATCATTTTCTTGAAATCTGGAAAGCTGACATAAATTCCTGAATACAGGAAACTCAAATGAATTGACTCTGAGCAAGTTCATCACCGGCTGAAAAGATCATTTTGCAGTCACAAAGAAAATTGTTTGTGAGATGTTTATGGGAAATAAGCCCTGCAGCAAGTGTACAGTCAACTCTCAAAATTGGATTCTGTATATACTTGAATAACCATCAAAGCTTGAAACAGGTTCAAAAACATGATGAACTCTCCAAGAAGCATAAGGCAGCTGGGCCAGTGGCGCAATGGATAACGCGTCTGACTACGGATCAGAAGATTGTAGGTTCGACTCCTACCTGGCTCGTTTAATTTGCTGTAATCGTATAGTGGTTAGTACTCTGCGTTGTGGCCGCAGCAACCCCGGTTCAAATCCGGGTCACGGCATTTTCATTTTATTTCTCACACATCCATTTCTTTACAATATTGAAGGTAAGGACAATTGAAGAAACTAAGCAGATTCTTTGAATGTGCTTGCACAATTTGTCTTTACTGCTTATTGTAAAGCTATCTTTCCATACTTTGAATCATTTCTTGATCATTTCTTTGTGAATCATTTTCTTGAAATCTGGAAAGCTGACATAAATTCCTGAATTCAGGAATTTCAAATGAATTGACTCTGAGCAAGTTCATCACAGGCTGAAAAGATCATTTTGCAGTCACAAAGAAAATTGTTTGTGAGATGTTTATGGGAAATAAGCCCTGCAGCAAGTGTACAGTCAACTCTCAAAATTTGATTCTGTATATACATCAATAACCATCAAAGCTTGAAACAGGTTCAAAAACATGATGAACACTCCAAGTGACATAAGACAGCTGGGCCAGTGGCGCAATGGATAACGCGTCTGACTACGGATCAGAAGATTGTAGGTTCGACTCCTACCTGGCTCGTTTAAGTTGCCGTGATCGTATAGTGGTTAGTAATCTGCGTTGTGGCCGCAGCAACCCCGGTTCGAATCCGGGTCATGGCATTTTCATATTATTTCTCACACATCCATTTCTTTACAATATTGAAGGTAAGGACAATTGAAGAAACTAAGCAGATTCTTTGAATGTGCTTGCACAATTTGTCTTTACTGCTTATTGTAAAGCTATCTTTCCATACTTTGAATCATTTCTTGATCATTTCTTTGTGAATCATTTTCTTGAAATCTGGAAAGCTGACATAAATTCCTGAATTCAGGAATTTCAAATGAATTGACTCTGAGCAAGTTCATCACAGGCTGAAAAGATCATTTTGCAGTCACAAAGAAAATTGTTTGTGAGATGTTTATGGGAAATAAGCCCTGCAGCAAGTGTACAGTCAACTCTCAAAATTTGATTCTGTATATACATCAATAACCATCAAAGCTTGAAACAGGTTCAAAAACATGATGAACACTCCAAGTGACATAAGACAGCTGGGCCAGTGGCGCAATGGATAACGCGTCTGACTACGGATCAGAAGATTGTAGGTTCGACTCCTACCTGGCTCGTTTAAGTTGCCGTGATCGTATAGTGGTTAGTAATCTGCGTTGTGGCCGCAGCAACCCCGGTTCGAATCCGGGTCATGGCATTTTCATATTATTTCTCACACATCCATTTCTTTACAATATTGAAGGTAAGGACAATTGAAGAAACTAAGCAGATTCTTTGAATGTGCTTGCACAATTTGTCTTTACTGCTTATTGTAAAGCTATCTTTCCATACTTTGAATCATTTCTTGATCATTTCTTTGTGAATCATTTTCTTGAAATCTGGAAAGCTGACATAAATTCCTGAATTCAGGAATTTCAAATGAATTGACTCTGAGCAAGTTCATCACAGGCTGAAAAGATCATTTTGCAGTCACAAAGAAAATTGTTTGTGAGATGTTTATGGGAAATAAGCCCTGCAGCAAGTGTACAGTCAACTCTCAAAATTTGATTCTGTATATACATCAATAACCATCAAAGCTTGAAACAGGTTCAAAAACATGATGAACACTCCAAGTGACATAAGACAGCTGGGCCAGTGGCGCAATGGATAACGCGTCTGACTACGGATCAGAAGATTGTAGGTTCGACTCCTACCTGGCTCGTTTAAGTTGCCGTGATCGTATAGTGGTTAGTAATCTGCGTTGTGTTCGCAGCAACCCCGGTTCGAATCCAGGTCATGGCATTTTCATATTATTTCTCACACATCCATTTCTTTACAATATTGAAGGTAAGGACAATTGAAGAAACTAAGCAGATTCTTTGAATGTGCTTGCACAATTTGTCTTTACTGCTTATTGTGAAGCTATCTTTCCATACTTTGAATCAGTTCTTGATCATTTCTTTGTGAATCATTTTCTTGAAATCTGGAAAGCTGACATAAATTCCTGAATACAGGAAACTCAAATGAATTGACTCTGAGCAAGTTCATCACAGGCTGAAAAGATCATTTTGCAGTCACAAAGAAAATTGTTTGTGAGATGTTTATGGGAAATAAGCCCTGCAGCAAGTGTACAGTCAACTCTCAAAATTTGATTCTGTATATACTTCAATAACCATCAAAGCTTGAAACAGGTTCAAAAACATGATGAACGCTCCAAGTGGCATAAGACAGCTGGGCCAGTGGCGCAATGGTTAACGCGTCTGACTACGGATTAGAAGATTGAAGGTTCGACTCCTGCCTGGCTCGTTTAAGTTGCCGTGATCGTGTAGTGGTTAGTACTCTGCGTTGTGGCCGCAGCAACCCCAGTTCGAATCCGGGTCACGGCATTTTCATTTTATTTCTCACACATCCATTTCTTTACAATATTGAAGGTAAGGACAATTTAAGAAACTAAGTAGATTCTTTGAATGTGCTTGCACAATTTGTCTTTACTGCTTATTGTGAAGCTATCTTTCCATACTTTGAATAATTTCTTGATCATTTCTTTGTGAATCATTTTCTTGAAATCTGGAAAGCTGACATAAATTCCTGAATACAGGAAACTCAAATGAATGGACTCTGAGCAACTTCATCACAGGCTGAAAAGATAATTTTGCAGTCACAAAGAAAATTGTCTGTGAGATGTTTATGGGAAATAAGCCCTGCAGCAAGTGTACAGTCAACTCTCAGACTTTGATTCTGTATATACTTCAATAACCATCAAAGCTTGAAACAGGTTCAAAAACATGATGAATACTCCAAGAGGAATAAGACAGCTGGGCCAGTGGCGCAATGGATAACGCGTCTGACTACGGATCAGAAGATTGTAGGTTCGACTCCTACCTGGCTCGTTTAAGTTGCCGTGATCGTAAAGTGGTTAGTAATCTGCGTTGTGGCCGCAGCAACCCCGGTTCGAATACGGGTCATGGCATTTTCATATTATTTCTCACACATCCATTTCTTTACAATATTGAAGGTAAGGACAATTGAAGAAACTAAGCAGATTCTTTGAATGTGCTTGCACAATTTGTCTTTACTGCTTATTGTGAAGCTATCTTTCCATACTTTGAATCATTTCTTGATCATTTCTTTGTGAATCATTTTCTTGAAATCTGGAAAGCTGACATAAATTCCTGAATACAGGAAACTCAAATGAATTGACTCTGAGCAAGTTCATCACAGGCTGAAAAGATCATTTTGCAGTCACAAAGAAAATTGTTTGTGAGATGTTTATGGGAAATAAGCCCTGCAGCAAGTGTACAGTCAACTCTCAAAATTGGATTCTGTATATTCTTGAATAACCATCAAAGCTTGAAACAGGTTCAAAAACATGATGAACACTCCAAGTGGCATAAGACAGCTGGGCCAGTGGCGCAATGGATAATGCGTTTGACTACGGATTAGAAGATTGAAGGTTCGACTCCTGCCTGGCTCGTTTAAGTTGCCGTGATCGTGTAGTGGTTAGTATTCTGCGTTGTGGCCGCAGCAACCCCAGTTCGAATCCGGGTCACGGCATTTTCTTTTTATTTCTCACACATCCATTTCTTTACAATATTGAAGGTAAGGACAATTGAAGAAACTAAGTAGATTCTTTGAATGTGCTTGCACAATTTGTCTTTACTGCTTATTGTGAAGCTATCTTTCCATACTTTGAATCATTTCTTGATCATTTCTTTGTGAATCATTTTCTTGAAATCTGGAAAGCTGACATAAATTCCTGAATACAGGAAACTCAAATGAATGGACTCTGAGCAACTTCATCACAGGCTGAAAAGATAATATTGCAGTCACAAAGAAAATTGTTTGTGAGATGTTTATGGGAAATAAGCCCTGCAGCAAGTGTACAGTCAACTCTCAGACTTTGATTCTGTATATACTTCAATAACCATCAAAGCTTGAAACAGGTTCAAAAACATGATGAATACTCCAAGATGAATAAGGCAGCTGGGCCAGTGGCGCAATGGATAACGCGTCTGACTACGGATCAGAAGATTGTAAGTTCGACTCCTACCTGGCTCGTTTAAGTTGCCGTGATCATATAGTGGTTAGTACTCTGCGTTCTGGCCGCAGCAACCCCGGTTCGAATCCAGGTCACTGCATTTTCATTTTATTTCTCACACATCCATTTCTTTACAATATTGAAGGTAAGGACAATTGAAGAAACTAAGCAGATTCTTTGAATGTGCTTTCACAATTTGTCTTTACTGCTTATTGTGAAGCTATCTTTCCATACTTTGAATCATTTCTTGATCATTTCTTTGTGAATCATTTTCTTGAAATCTGGAAAGCTGACATAAATTCCTGAATACAGGAAACTCAAATGAATGGACTCTGAGCAAGTTCATCACAGGCTGAAAAGATCATTTTGCAGTCACAAAGAAAATTGTTTGTGAGATGTTTATGGGAAATAAGCCCTGCAGCAAGTGTACAGTCAACTCTCAAAATTTGATTCTGTATATACTTCAATAACCATCAAAGCTTGAAACTGGTTCAAAAACATGATGAACACTCCAAGTTGCATAAGACAGCTGGGTTAGTGGCGCAATGGATAACGCGTCTGACTACTGATCAGAAGATTGTAGGTTCGACTCCTACCTGGCTCGTTTAAGTTGCAGTGATCGTATAGTGGTTAGTACTCTGCGTTGTGGCCGCAGCAACCCCGGTTCGAATCCGGGTCATGGCATTTTCATATTATTTCTCACACATCCATTTCTTTACAATATTGAAGGTAAGGACAATTGAAGAAACTAAGCAGATTCTTTGAATGTGCTTGCACAATTTGTCTTTACTGCTTATTGTGAAGCTATCTTTCCATACTTTGAATCATTTCTTGATCATTTCTTTGTGAATCATTTTCTTGAAATCTGGAAAGCTGACATAAATTCCTGAATACAGGAAACTCAAATGAATTGACTCTGAGCAAGTTCATCACAGGCTGAAAAGATCATTTTGCAGTCACAAAGAAAATTGTTTGTGAGATGTTTATGGGAAATAAGCCCTGCAGCAAGTGTACAGTCAACTCTCAAAATTGGATTCTGTATATACTTGAATAACCATCAAAGCTTGAAACAGGTTCAAAAACATGATGAACTCTCCAAGAGGCATAAGGCAGCTGGGCCAGTGGCGCAATGGATAACGCGTCTGACTACGGATCAGAAGATTGTAGGTTCGACTCCTACCTGGCTCGTTTAATTTGCTGTAATCGTATAGTGGTTAGTACTCTGCGTTGTGGCCGCAGCAACCCCGGTTCAAATCCGGGTCACGGCATTTTCATTTTATTTCTCACACATCCATTTCTTTACAATATTGAAGGTAAGGACAATTGAAGAAACTAAGCAGATTCTTTGAAAGTGCTTGCACAATTTGTCTTTACTGCTTATTGTAAAGCTATCTTTCCATACTTTGAATCATTTCTTGATCATTTCTTTGTGAATCATTTTCTTGAAATCTGGAAAGCTGACATAAATTCCTGAATTCAGGAATTTCAAATGAATTGACTCTGAGCAAGTTCATCACAGGCTGAAAAGATCATTTTGCAGTCACAAAGAAAATTGTTTGTGAGATGTTTATGGGAAATAAGCCCTGCAGCAAGTGTACAGTCAACTCTCAAAATTTGATTCTGTATATACTTCAATAACCATCAAAGCTTGAAACAGGTTCAAAAACATGATGAACGCTCCAAGTGGCATAAGACAGCTGGGCCAGTGGCGCAATGGTTAACGCGTCTGACTACGGATTAGAAGATAGAAGGTTCGACTCCTGCCTGGCTCGTTTAAGTTGCCGTGATCGTATAGTGGTTAGTACTCTGCGTTGTGGCCGCAGCAACCCCGGTTCGAATCCGGGTCATGGCATTTTCATATTATTTCTCACACATCCATTTCTTTACAATATTGAAGGTAAGGACAATTGAAGAAACTAAGCAGATTCTTTGAATGTGCTTGCACAATTTGTCTTTACTGCTTATTGTGAAGCTATCTTTCCATACTTTGAATCATTTCTTGATCATTTCTTTGTGAATCATTTTCTTGAAATCTGGAAAGCTGACATAAATTCCTGAATACAGGAAACTCAAATGAATTGACTCTGAGCAAGTTCATCACAGGCTGAAAAGATCATTTTGCAGTCACAAAGAAAATTGTTTGTGAGATGTTTATGGGAAATAAGCCCTGCAGCAAGTGTACAGTCAACTCTCAAAATTTGATTCTGTATATACTTCAATAACCATCAAAGCTTGAAACAGGTTCAAAAACATGATGAACGCTCCAAGTGGCATAAGACAGCTGGGCCAGTGGCGCAATGGTTAACGCGTCTGACTACGGATTAGAAGATTGAAGGTTCGACTCCTGCCTGGCTTGTTTAAGTTGCCGTGATCGTGTAGTGGTTAGTACTCTGCGTTGTGGCTGCAGCAACCCCAGTTCGAATCCGGGTCACGGCATTTTCATTTTATTTCTCACACATCCATTTCTTTACAATATTGAAGGTAAGGACAATTGAAGAAACTAAGTAGATTCTTTGAATGTGCTTGCACAATTTGTCTTTACTGCTTATTGTGAAGCTATCTTTCCATACTTTGAATCATTTCTTGATCATTTCTTTGTGAATCATTTTCTTGAAATCTGGAAAGCTGACATAAATTCCTGAATACAGGAAACTCAAATGAATGGACTCTGAGCAACTTCATCACAGGCTGAAAAGATAATTTTGCAGTCACAAAGAAAATTGTCTGTGAGATGTTTATGGGAAATAAGCCCTGCAGCAAGTGTACAGTCAACTCTCAGACTTTGATTCTGTATATACTTCAATAACCATCAAAGCTTGAAACAGGTTCAAAAACATGATGAATACTCCAAGAGGAAAAAGACAGCTGGGCCAGTGGCGCAATGGATAACGTGTCTGACTACGGATCAGAAGATTGTAGGTTCGACTCCTACCTGGCTCGTTTAAGTTGCCGTGATCGTATAGTGGTTAGTACTCTGCGTTGTGGCCGCAGCAACCCCGGTTCGAATCCAGGTCATGGCATTTTCATATTATTTCTCACACATCCATTTCTTTACAATATTGAAGGTAAGGACAATTGAAGAAACTAAGCAGATTCTTTGAATGTGCTTGCACAATTTGTCTTTACTGCTTATTGTGAAGCTATCTTTCCATACTTTGAATCATTTCTTGATCATTTCTTTGTGAATCATTTTCTTGAAATCTGGAAAGCTGACATAAATTCCTGAATACAGGAAACTCAAATGAATTGACTCTGAGCAAGTTCATCACAGGCTGAAAAGATCATTTTGCAGTCACAAAGAAAATTGTTTGTGAGATGTTTATGGGAAATAAGCCCTGCAGCAAGTGTACAGTCAACTCTCAAAATTGGATTCTGTATATACTTGAATAACCATCAAAGCTTGAAACAGGTTCAAAAACATGATGAACTCTCCAAGAGGCATAAGGCAACTGGGCCAGTGGCGCAATGGATAACGCGTCTGACTACGGATCAGAACATTGTAGGTTTGACTCCTACCTGGCTCGTTTAATTTGCTGTGATCGTATAGTGGTTAGTACTCTGCGTTGTGGCCGCAGCAACCCCGGTTCAAATCCGGGTCACAGCATTTTCATTTTATTTCTCACACATCCATTTCTTTACAATATTGAAGGTAAGGACAATTGAAGAAACTAAGCAGATTCTTTGAATGTGCTTGCACAATTTGTCTTTACTGCTTATTGTAAAGCTATCTTTCCATACTTTGAATCATTTCTTGATCATTTCTTTGTGAATCATTTTCTTGAAATCTGGAAAGCTGACATAAATTCCTGAATACAGGAAACTAAAATGAATTGACTCTGAGCAAGTTCATCACAGGCTGAAAAGATCATTTTGCAGTCACAAAGAAAATTGTTTGTGAGATGTTTATGGGAAATAAGCCCTGCAGCAAGTGTACAGTCAACTCTCAAAATTGGATTCTGTATATACTTCAATAACCATCAAAGCTTGAAACAGGTTCAAAAACATGATGAACTCTCCAAGAGACATAAGGCAGCTGGGCCAGTGGCGCAATGGATAACGCGTCTGACTACGGATCAGAAGATTGTAGATTTGACTCCTACCTGGCTCGTTTAATTTGCTGTGATCGTATAGTGGTTAGTACTCTGCGTTGTGGCCGCAGCAACCCCGGTTCAAATCAGGGTCACGGCATTTTCATTTTATTTCTCACACATCCATTTCTTTACAATATTGAAGGTAAGGACAATTGAAGAAACTAAGCAGATTCTTTGAATGTGCTTGCACAATTTGTCTTTACTGCTTATTGTAAAGCTATCTTTCCATACTTTGAATCATTTCTTGATCATTTCTTTGTGAATCATTTTCTTGAAATCTGGAAAGCTGACATAAATTCCTGAATACAGGAAACTCAAATGAATTGACTCTGAGCAAGTTCATCACAGGCTGAAAAGATCATTTTGCAGTCACAAAGAAAATTGTTTGTGAGATGTTTATGGGAAATAAGCCCTGCAGCAAGTGTACAGTCAACTCTCAAAATTTGATTCTGTATATACTTCAATAACCATCAAAGCTTGAAACAGGTTCAAAAACATGATGAACACTCCAAGTGGCATAAGACAGCTGGGCCAGTGGCGCAATGGATAACGCGTCTGACTACGGATCAGAAGATTGTAGGTTCGACTCCTACCTGGCTCGTTTAAGTTGCCGTGATCGTATAGTGGTTAGTACTCTGCGTTGTGGCCGCAGCAACCCCGGTTCGAATCCGGGTCATGGCATTTTCATATTATTTCTCACACATCCATTTCTTTACAATATTGAAGGTAAGGACAATTGAAGAAACTAAGCAGATTCTTTGAATGTGCTTGCACAATTTGTCTTTACTGCTTATTGTGAAGCTATCTTTCCATACTTTGAATCATTTCTTGATCATTTCTTTGTGAATCATTTTCTTGAAATCTGGAAAGCTGACATAAATTCCTGAATACAGGAAACTCAAATGAATTGACTCTGAGCAAGTTCATCACAGGCTGAAAAGATCATTTTGCAGTCACAAAGAAAATTGTTTGTGAGATGTTTATGGGAAATAAGCCCTGCAGCAAGTGTACAGTCAACTCTCAAAATTTGATTCTGTATATACTTCAATAACCATCAAAGCTTGAAACAGGTTCAAAAACATGATGAACGCTCCAAGTGGCATAAGACAGCTGGGCCAGTGGCGCAATGGTTAACGCGTCTGACTACGGATTAGAAGATTGAAAGTTCGACTCCTGCCTGGTTTGTTTAAGTTGCCGTGATCGTGTAGTGGTTAGTACTCTGCGTTGTGGCCGCAGCAACCCCAGTTCGAATCCGGGTCACGGCATTTTCATTTTATTTCTCACACATCCATTTCTTTACAATATTGAAGGTAAGGACAATTTAAGAAACTAAGTAGATTCTTTGAATGTGCTTGCACAATTTGTCTTTACTGCTTATTGTGAAGCTATCTTTCCATACTTTGAATCATTTCTTGATCATTTCTTTGTGAATCATTTTCTTGAAATCTGGAAAGCTGACATAAATTCCTGAATACAGGAAACTCAAATGAATGGACTCTGAGCAACTTCATCACAGGCTGAAAAGATAATTTTGCAGTCACAAAGAAAATTGTCTGTGAGATGTTTATGGGAAATAAGCCCTGCAGCAAGTGTACAGTCAACTCTCAGACTTTGATTCTGTATATACTTCAATAACCATCAAAGCTTGAAACAGGTTCAAAAACATGATGAATACTCCAAGAGGAATAAGACAGCTGGGCCAGTGGCGCAATGGATAACGTGTCTGACTACGGATCAGAAGATTGTAGGTTCGACTCCTACCTGGCTCGTTTAAGTTGCCGTGATCGTATAGTGGTTAGTACTCTGCGTTGTGGCCGCAGCAACCCCGGTTCGAATCCAGGTCATGGCATTTTCATATTATTTCTCACACATCCATTTCTTTACAATATTGAAGGTAAGGACAATTGAAGAAACTAAGCAGATTCTTTGAATGTGCTTGCACAATTTGTCTTTACTGCTTATTGTGAAGCTATCTTTCCATACTTTGAATCATTTCTTGATCATTTCTTTGTGAATCATTTTCTTGAAATCTGGAAAGCTGACATAAATTCCTGAATACAGGAAACTCAAATGAATTGACTCTGAGCAAGTTCATCACAGGCTGGAAAGATCATTTTGCAGTCACAAAGAAAATTGTTTGTGAGATGTTTATGGGAAATAAGCCCTGCAGCAAGTGTACAGTCAACTCTCAAAATTGGATTCTGTATATACTTGAATAACCATCAAAGCTTGAAACAGGTTCAAAAACATGATGAACTCTCCAAGAGGCATAAGGCAGCTGGGCCAGTGGCGCAATGGATAACGCGTCTGACTACGGATCAGAAGATTGTAGGTTTGACTCCTACCTGGCTCGTTTAATTTGCTGTGATCGTATAGTGGTTAGTACTCTGCGTTGTGGCCGCAGCAACCCCGGTTCAAATCCGGGTCACGGCATTTTCATTTTATTTCTCACACATCCATTTCTTTACAATATTGAAGGTAAGGACAATTGAAGAAACTAAGCAGATTCTTTGAATGTGCTTGCACAATTTGTCTTTACTGCTTATTGTAAAGCTATCTTTCCATACTTTGAATCATTTCTTGATCATTTCTTTGTGAATCATTTTCTTGAAATCTGGAAAGCTGACATAAATTCCTGAATACAGGAAACTCAAATGAATTGACTCTGAGCAAGTTCATCACAGGCTGAAAAGATCATTTTGCAGTCACAAAGAAAATTGTTTGTGAGATGTTTATGGGAAATAAGCCCTGCAGCAAGTGTACAGTCAACTCTCAAAATTGGATTCTGTATATACTTGAATAACCATCAAAGCTTGAAACAGGTTCAAAAACATGATGAACTCTCCAAGAGACATAAGGCAGCTGGGCCAGTGGCGCAATGGATAACGCGTCTGACTACGGATCAGAAGATTGTAGGTTTGACTCCTACCTGGCTCGTTTAATTTGCTGTGATCGTATAGTGGTTAGTACTCTGCGTTGTGGCCGCAGCATCCCCGGTTCAAATCAGGGTCACGGCATTTTCATTTTATTTCTCACACATCCATTTCTTTACAATATTGAAGGTAAGGACAATTGAAGAAACTAAGCAGATTCTTTGAATGTGCTTGCACAATTTGTCTTTACTGCTTATTGTAAAGCTTTCTTTCCATACTTTGAATCATTTCTTGATCATTTCTTTGTGAATCATTTTCTTGAAATCTGGAAAGCTGACATAAATTCCTGAATACAGGAAACTCAAATGAATTGACTCTGAGCAAGTTCATCACACGCTGAAAAGATCATTTTGCAGTCACAAAGAAAATTGTTTGTGAGATGTTTATGGGAAATAAGCCCTGCAGCAAGTGTACAGTCAACTCTCAAAATTTGATTCTGTATATACTTCAATAACCATCAAAGCTTGAAACAGGTTCAAAAACATGATGAACACTCCAAGTAGCATAAGACAGCTGGGCCAGTGGCGCAATGGATAACGCGTCTGACTACGGATCAGAAGATTGTATGTTCGACTCCTACCTGGCTCGTTTAAGTTGCCGTGATCGTATAGTGGTTAGTACTCTGCGTTGTGGCCGCAGCAACCCCGGTTCGAATCCGGGTCATGGCATTTTCATATTATTTCTCACACATCCATTTCTTTACAATATTGAAGGTAAGGACAATTGAAGAAACTAAGCAGATTCTTTGAATGTGCTTGCACAATTTGTCTTTACTGCTTATTGTGAAGCTATCTTTCCATACTTTGAATCATTTCTTGATCATTTCTTTGTGAATCATTTTCTTGAAATCTGGAAAGCTGACATAAATTCCTGAATACAGGAAACTCAAATGAATTGACTCTGAGCAAGTTCATCACAGGCTGAAAAGATCATTTTGCAGTCACAAAGAAAATTGTTTGTGAGATGTTTATGGGAAATAAGCCCTGCAGCAAGTGTACAGTCAACTCTCAAAATTGGATTCTGTATATACTTGAATAACCATCAAAGCTTGAAACAGGTTCAAAAACATGATGAACTCTCCAAAAGACATAAGGCAGCTGGGCCAGTGGCGCAATGGATAACGCGTCTGACTACGGATCAGAAGATTGTAGGTTTGACTCCTACCTGGCTCGTTTAATTTGCTGTGATCGTATAGTGGTTAGTACTCTGCGTTGTGGCCGCAGCAACCCCGGTTCAAATCCGGGTCACGGCATTTTCATTTTATTTCTCACACATCCATTTCTTTACAATATTGAAGGTAAGGACAATTGAAGAAACTAAGCAGATTCTTTGAATGTGCTTGCACAATTTGTCTTTACTGCTTATTGTAAAGCTATCTTTCCATACTTTGAATCATTTCTTGATCATTTCTTTGTGAATCATTTTCTTGAAATCTGGAAAGCTGACATAAATTCCTGAATACAGGAAACTCAAATGAATTGACTCTGAGCAAGTTCATCACAGGCTGAAAAGATCATTTTGCAGTCACAAAGAAAATTGTTTGTGAGATGTTTATGGGAAATAAGCCCTGCAGCAAGTGTACAGTCAACTCTCAAAATTTGATTCTGTATATACTTCAATAACCATCAAAGCTTGAAACAGGTTCAAAAACATGATGAACACTCCAAGTGGCATAAGACAGCTGGGCCAGTGGCGCAATGGATAACGCGTCTGACTACGGATCAGAAGATTGTAGGTTCGACTCCTACCTGGCTCGTTTAAGTTGCCGTGATCGTATAGTGGTTAGTACTCTGCGTTGTGGCCGCAGCAACCCCGGTTCGAATCCGGGTCATGGCATTTTCATATTATTTCTCACACATCCATTTCTTTACAATATTGAAGGTAAGGACAATTGAAGAAACTAAGCAGATTCTTTGAATGTGCTTGCACAATTTGTCTTTACTGCTTATTGTGAAGCTATCTTTCCATACTTTGAATCATTTCTTGATCATTTCTTTGTGAATCATTTTCTTGAAATCTGGAAAGCTGACATAAATTCCTGAATACAGGAAACTCAAATGAATTGACTCTGAGCAAGTTCATCACAGGCTGAAAAGATCATTTTGCAGTCACAAAGAAAATTGTTTGTGAGATGTTTATGGGAAATAAGCCCTGCAGCAAGTGTACAGTCAACTCTCAAAATTGGATTCTGTATATACTTGAATAACCATCAAAGCTTGAAACAGGTTCAAAAACATGATGAACTCTCCAAGAGACATAAGGCAGCTGGGCCAGTGGCGCAATGGATAACGCGTCTGACTACGGATCAGAAGATTGTAGGTTTGACTCCTACCTGGCTCGTTTAATTTGCTGTGATCGTATAGTGGTTAGTACTCTGCGTTGTGGCCGCAGCAACCCCGGTTCAAATCCGGGTCACGGCATTTTCATTTTATTTCTCACACATCCATTTCTTTACAATATTGAAGGTAAGGACAATTGAAGAAACTAAGCAGATTCTTTGAATGTGCTTGCACAATTTGTCTTTACTGCTTATTGTAAAGCTATCTTTCCATACTTTGAATCATTTCTTGATCATTTCTTTGTGAATCATTTTCTTGAAATCTGGAAAGCTGACATAAATTCCTGAATACAGGAAACTCAAATGAATTGACTCTGAGCAAGTTCATCACAGGCTGAAAAGATCATTTTGCAGTCACAAAGAAAATTGTTTGTGAGATGTTTATGGGAAATAAGCCCTGCAGCAAGTGTACAGTCAACTCTCAAAATTTGATTCTGTATATACTTCAATAACCATCAAAGCTTGAAACAGGTTCAAAAACATGATGAACACTCCAAGTGGCATAAGACAGCTGGGCCAGTGGCGCAATGGATAATGCGTCTGACTACGGATCAGAAGATTGTAGGTTTGACTCCTACCTGGCTCGTTTAAGTTGCCGTGATCGTATAGTGGTTAGTACTCTGCGTTGTGGCCGCAGCAACCCCGGTTCGAATCCGGGTCATGGCATTTTCATATTATTTCTCACACATCCATTTCTTTACAATATTGAAGGTAAGGACAATTGAAGAAACTAAGCAGATTCTTTGAATGTGCTTGCACAATTTGTCTTTACTGCTTATTGTGAAGCTATCTTTCCATACTTTGAATCATTTCTTGATCATTTCTTTGTGAATCATTTTCTTGAAATCTGGAAAGCTGACATAAATTCCTGAATACAGGAAACTCAAATGAATTGACTCTGAGCAAGTTCATCACAGGCTGAAAAGATCATTTTGCAGTCACAAAGAAAATTGTTTGTGAGATGTTTATGGGAAATAAGCCCTGCAGCAAGTGTACAGTCAACTCTCAAAATTGGATTCTGTATATACTTGAATAACCATCAAAGCTTGAAACAGGTTCAAAAACATGATGAACTCTCCAAGAGGCATAAGGCAGCTGGGCCAGTGGCGCAATGGATAACGCGTCTGACTACGGATCAGAAGATTGTAGGTTTGACTCCTACCTGGCTCGTTTAATTTGCTGTGATCGTATAGTGGTTAGTACTCTGCGTTGTGGCCGCAGCAACCCCGGTTCAAATCCGGGTCATGGCATTTTCATTTTATTTCTCACACATCCATTTCTTTACAATATTGAAGGTAAGGACAATTGAAGAAACTAAGCAGATTCTTTGAATGTGCTTGCACAATTTGTCTTTACTGCTTATTGTAAAGCTATCTTTCCATACTTTGAATCATTTCTTGATCATTTCTTTGTGAATCATTTTCTTGAAATCTGGAAAGCTGACATAAATTCCTGAATACAGGAAACTCAAATGAATGGACTCTGAGCAACTTCATCACAGGCTGAAAAGATAATTTTGCAGTCACAAAGAAAATTGTTTGTGAGATGTTTATTATTATTATTATTATTATTATTACATTTTATTTATAAGGCGCCACATGTGTTTCGCAGCGCCGTACAAAGGACAGTACAGGGGACAAAACATTGCATTACAGTAAATAAATAACAGAAATAGAGTACAGGTAACAGAGCACCACACGTTCTCAAGACATAGTACAGCTAAGATGTAAGTATTGAGGGAGTGATCATCGTACTACTAGGGGCTGGTTGTCATAGATGGAGATGAGCCTTTACTAGCAGGATAAAGATGGTCGTTGAGTAGGGGAGAGCTGTGAGTGAAATGTGTTGAGACGAGGGATTAGATAACAAGAGGAAAGAGGGCCCTGCTCTGAAGAGCTAACAATCTATTGGGGAGGGGCGACAGACAGATGACAAGAGGTGCAGGCAAGTGGGAGGTAGCCTGATGGCAGTATGCAAGCAAAGCTGAGATGTTCACGGCATGAGGCAGGGGGGGTGGAGGCGCGGCTTCAGCTCTGGGTTATGCATCAGAAGGGTACGCTTTGATGAATAGGTGGGTTTTTAGTGCCCGCTTGAAGCTTTGCAAGGTCGGGGAGAGTCTAATGGAGCGGGGGAGTGCGTTCCACTGAAGGGGTGCAGCACGGGCAAAATCCTGAACTCGTGCATGGGAAGCAGTAACCAGGGCGGTGGAGAGGCGACGGTCATTAGTCGACCGTAGGGGGCGGGAGGGAGTATGAAGGGAAAGGAGGTTGGAGATGTAGGGAGCAGTGGAAATAGAGATGGCTTTGTATGTAAGGGTGAGGAGTTTGAAGAGGATTCTGTAGGGGAATGGGAGCCAGTGTAGATTTTGTTGAAGGGGAGTGGCAGATGTGGTGCGGCGTGAGAGGAAGATAAGCCTAGCTGCGGAGTTCAGGACAGATTGGAGGGGAGCAAGATGGGAGCAAGCGAGGCCAGTGAGGAGGACATTGCAGTAGTCAAGACGTGAGATGACCAGTGAGTGGATGATGAGTTTAGTTGCACTCTGGGAGAGATATGGCCTGATACGAGCAATGTTGCGTAGCTGGAAACGACAGGATTGTGCCAGAGCTTGGATGTGGGGTGCAAAGGAGAGGGAGGAGTCAAGAGTGACGCCCAGGCAGCGGAGTTGGGGAACGGGGGAGATGGTGGTGTTGTCAACAATGATGGAGATATTGGTCGGGGGTGTTGCTCTGGATGGGGGGAAGATGATGAGTTCCGTTTTGTCCATGTTTCGCTTTAGAGAGCGTTCAGACATCCAGGAGGAGATTGCAGAGAGGCAGCGCGATACCTGAGAGAGGACAGAGGGGGACAGATCAGGAGATGAGAGGTAGAGTTGTGTGTCATCAGCATAGAGGTGGTATTGAAGGCCAAATGAGTTAATGAGCGCACCCAGGGAAGAGGTATAGAGGGAGAACAGAAGGGGTCCAAGGACAGAACCCTGAGGGACACCAACAGGAAGGATGGAAGGGTGAGAGGTGGTGCTTGAGGCAGACACAGAGAAGGAGCGGTTAGTGAGGTAAGAAGAAAACCAGTCAAGGACAGTGCTAGAGAGGCCAGCGTTTTGGAGTGTGCCGAGGAGAAGAGGATGATCTACTGTATCAAAGGCAGCAGAGAGGTCCAGAAGGATGAGCAGAGAGAAGTGGCCCCTGGATTTGGCCGAAAGCAGGTCATTGCTGACTTTCACCAGGGCAGTCTCAGTTGAGTGGAGTGGGCGAAAGCCAGATTGTAGTGGATCGAGGATGGAGTTGTCAGAGAGGTAGCTTGTGAGACGGCTGTAGACTAGTCGTTCAAGTAATTTGGAGGCGAAAGGGAGAAGAGAGATGGGGCGGTAGTTAGTGGGTAATGAGGGGGTCGAGGTTGGGTTTTTTGAGAATAGGTGAGACCAGAGCATGTTTGAATGGTGAGGGGAAGATGCCGGTGGAGAGGGACAGGTTAAAGAGGTGAGCAAGGTGGGAGCAGGCAGTGGGGGAGAGGGAGCGGAGAAGACGGGAGGGGAGGGGGTCCAGGGGGCAGGTGGTGGGGGGGGGATAAGATGAGGGAGTGGACTTCCTTTTCTGAAGTCGGATGGAAGGAGGACAGGGTGGGATAGATGGAGGGGAGGGATAGAGGGTGCAGGGGGTAGCAGAGGGGTGACGGCGGGAGATGTCGTGTCGAATATCCTCAATTTTGGAGAAATAAGCCCTGCAGCAAGTGTACAGTCAACTCTCAGACTTTGATTCTGTATATACTTCAATAACCATCAAAGCTTGAAACAGGTTCAAAAACATGATGAATACTCCAAGAGGAATAAGGCAGCTGGGCCAGTGGCGCAATGGGTAACGCGTCTGACTACGAATCAGAAGATTGTAAGTTCGACTTCTACCTGGCTCGTTTAAGTTGCCGTGATCATATAGTGGTTAGTACTCTGCGTTGTGGCCGCAGCAACCCCGGTTCAAATCCAGGTCACTGCATTTTCATTTTATTTCTCACACATCCATTTCTTTACAATATTGAAGGTAAGGACAATTGAAGAAACTAAGCAGATTCTTTGAATGTGCTTGCACAATTTGTCTTTACTGCTTATTGTGAAGCTATCTTTCCATACTTTGAATCATTTCTTGATCATTTCTTTGTGAATCATTTTCTTGAAATCTGGAAAGCTGACATAAATTCCTGAATACAGGAAACTCAAATGAATGGACTCTGAGCAAGTTCATCACATGCTGAAAAGATCATTTTGCAGTCACAAAGAAAATTGTTTGTGAGATGTTTTTGGGAAATAAGCCCTGCAGCAAGTGTACAGTCAACTCTCAAAATTTGATTCTGTATATACTTAAATAACCATCAAAGCTTGAAATAGGTTCAAAAACATGATGAACACTCCAAGTGGCGTTAGACAGCTGGGCCAGTGGTGCAATGGATAACGCGTCTGACTACGGATCAGAAGATTGTAGGTTCGACTCCTACCTGGCTCGTTTAAGTTGCTGTGATCGTATAGTGGTTAGTACTCTGCGTTGTGGCCGCAGCAACCCCAGTTCGAATCCGGGTCACGGCATTTTCATTTTATTTCTCACACATCCATTTCTTTACAATATTGAAAGTAAGGACAATTGAAGAAACTAAGCAGATTCTTTGAATGTGCTTGCACAATTTGTCTTTACTGCTTATTGTGAAGCCATCTTTCCATACTTTGAATAATTTCTTGATCATTTCTTTGTGAATCATTTTCTTGAAATCTGCAAAGCTGACATAAATTCCTGAATACAGGAAACTCAAATGAATGGACTCTGAGCAAGTTCATCACAGGCTGAAAAGATCATTTTGCAGTCACAAAGAAAATTGTTTGTGAGATGTTTATGGGAAA
This sequence comes from Pseudophryne corroboree, assembly GCF_028390025.1. Lineage (NCBI taxonomy): Eukaryota > Metazoa > Chordata > Amphibia > Anura > Myobatrachidae > Pseudophryne > Pseudophryne corroboree. The sequence continues at coordinate 97,191,698 of NC_086449.1, forward strand.
TAAGCCCTGCAGCAAGTGTACAGTCAACTCTCAAAATTTGATTCTGTATATACTTCAATAACCATCAAAGCTTGAAACAGGTTCAAAAACATGATGAACACTCCAAGTGGCATAAGACAGCTGGGCCAGTGGCGCAATGGATAACGCGTCTGACTACGGATCAGAAGATTGTAGGTTCGACTCCTACCTGGCTCGTTTAAGTTGCCGTGATCGTATAGTGGTTAGTACTCTGCATTGTGGCCGCAGCAACCCCGGTTTGAATCCAGGTCACTGCATTTTCATTTTATTTCTCACACATCCATTTCTTTACAATATTGAAGGTAAGGACAATTGAAGAAACTAAGCAGATTCTTTGAATGTGCTTGCACAATTTGTCTTTACTGCTTATTGTAAAGCTATCTTTCCATACTTTGAATCATTTCTTGATCATTTCTTTGTGAATCATTTTCTTGAAATCTGGAAAGCTGACATAAATTCCTGAATACAGGAAACTCAAATGAATTGACTCTGAGCAAGTTCATCACAGGCTGAAAAGATCATTTTGCAGTCACAAAGAAAATTGTTTGTGAGATGTTTATGGGAAATAAGCCCTGCAGCAAGTGTACAGTCAACTCTCAAAATTTGATTCTGTATATACTTCAATAACCATCAAAGCTTGAAACAGGTTCAAAAACATGATGAACACTCCAAGTGGCATAAGACAGCTGGGCCAGTGGCGCAATGGATAACGCGTCTGACTAAGGATCAGAAGATTGTAGGTTCGACTCCTACCTGGCTCGTTTAAGTTGCCGTGATCGTATAGTGGTTAGTACTCTGCGTTGTGGCCGCAGCAACCCTGGTTCGAATCCGGGTCATGGCATTTTCATATTATTTCTCACACATCCATTTCTTTACAATATTGAAGGTAAGGACAATTGAAGAAACTAAGCAGATTCTTTGAATGTGCTTGCACAATTTGTCTTTACTGCTTATTGTGAAGCTATCTTTCCATACTTTGAATCATTTCTTGATCATTTCTTTGTGAATACTTTTCTTGAAATCTGGAAAGCTGACATAAATTCCTGAATACAGGAAACTCAAATGAATTGACTCTGAGCAAGTTCATCACAGGCTGAAAAGATCATTTTGCAGTCACAAAGAAAATTGTTTGTGAGATGTTTATGGGAAATAAGCCCTGCAGCAAGTGTACAGTCTACTCTCAAAATTGGATTCTGTATATACTTGAATAACCATCAAAGCTTGAAACAGGTTCAAAAACATGATGAACTCTCCAAGAGACATAAGGCAGCTGGGCCAGTGGCGCAATAGATAACGCGTCTGACTACGGATCAGAAGATTGTAGGTTCGACTCCTACCTGGCTCGTTTAAGTTGCCGTGATCGTATAGTGGTTAGTACTCTGCGTTGTGGCCGCAGCAACCCCGGTTCGAATCCGGGTCATGGCATTTTCATATTATTTCTTTACAATATTGAAGGTAAGGACATTTGAAGAAACTAAGCAGATTCTTTGAATGTGCTTGCACAATTTGTCTTTACTGCTTATTGTGAAGCTATCTTTCCATACTTTGAATCATTTCTTGATCATTTCTTTGTGAATCATTTTCTTGAAATCTGGAAAGCTGACATAAATTCCTGAATACAGGAAACTCAAATGAATTGACTCTGAGCAAGTTCATCACAGGCTGAAAAGATCATTTTGCAGTCACAAAGAAAATTGTTTGTGAGATGTTTATGGGAAATAAGCCCTGCAGCAAGTGTACAGTCAACTCTCAAAATTTGATTCTGTATATACTTCAATAACCATCAAAGCTTGAAACAGGTTCAAAAACATGATGAACACTCCAAGTGGCATAAGACAGCTGGGCCAGTGGCGCAATGGATAACGCGTCTGACTACGGATCAGAAGATTGTAGGTTCGACTCCTACCTGGCTCGTTTAAGTTGCCGTGATCGTATAGTGGTTAGTACTCTGCGTTGTGGCCGCAGCAACCCCGGTTCGAATCCAGGTCATGGCATTTTCATATTATTTCTCACACATCCATTTCTTTACAATATTGAAGGTAAGGACAATTGAAGAAACTAAGCAGATTCTTTGAATGTGCTTGCACAATTTGTCTTTACTGCTTATTGTGAAGCTATCTTTCCATACTTTGAATCATTTCTTGATCATTTCTTTGTGAATCATTTTCTTGAAATCTGGAAAGCTGACATAAATTCCTGAATACAGGAAACTCAAATGAATTGACTCTGAGCAAGTTCATCACAGGCTGAAAAGATCATTTTGCAGTCACAAAGAAAATTGTTTGTAAGATGTTTATGGGAAATAAGCCCTGCAGCAAGTGTACAGTCAACTCTCAAAATTTGATTCTGTATATACTTCAATAACCATCAAAGCTTGAAACAGGTTCAAAAACATGATGAACGCTCCAAGTGGCATAAGACAGCTGGGCCAGTGGCGCAATGGTTAACGCGTCTGACTACGGATTAGAAGATTGAAGGTTCGACTCCTGCCTGGCTTGTTTAAGTTGCCGTGATCGTGTAGTGGTTAGTACTCTGCGTTGTGGCCGCAGCAACCCCAGTTCGAATCCGGGTCGCGGCATTTTCATTTTATTTCTCACACATCCATTTCTTTACAATATTGAAGGTAAGGACAATTTAAGAAACTAAGTAGATTCTTTGAATGTGCTTGCACAATTTGTCTTTACTGCTTATTGTGAAGCTATCTTTCCATACTTTGAATCATTTCTTGATCATTTCTTTGTGAATCATTTTCTTGAAATCTGGAAAGCTGACATAAATTCCTGAATACAGGAAACTCAAATGAATTGACTCTGAGCAAGTTCATCACAGGCTGAAAAGATCATTTTGCAGTCACAAAGAAAATTGTTTGTGAGATGTTTATGGGAAATAAGCCCTGCAGCAAGTGTACAGTCAACTCTCAAAATTGGATTCTGTATATACTTGAATAACCATCAAAGCTTGAAACAGGTTCAAAAACATGATGAACTCTCCAAGAGGCATAAGGCAGCTGGGCCAGTGGCGCAATGGATAACGCGTCTGACTACGGATCAGAAGATTGTAGGTTTGACTCCTACCTGGCTCGTTTAATTTGCTGTGATCGTATAGTGGTTAGTACTCTGCGTTGTGGCCGCAGCAACCCCGGTTCAAATCCGGGTCACGGCATTTTCATTTTATTTCTCACACATCCATTTCTTTACAATATTGAAGGTAAGGACAATTGAAGAAACTAAGCAGATTCTTTGAATGTGCTTGCACAATTTGTCTTTACTGCTTATTGTAAAGCTATCTTTCCATACTTTGAATCATTTCTTGATCATTTCTTTGTGAATCATTTTCTTGAAATCTGGAAAGCTGACATAAATTCCTGAATACAGGAAACTCAAATGAATTGACTCTGAGCAAGTTCATCACAGGCTGAAAAGATCATTTTGCAGTCACAAAGAAAATTGTTTGTGAGATGTTTATGGGAAATAAGCCCTGCAGCAAGTGTACAGTCAACTCTCAAAATTGGATTCTGTATATACTTGAATAACCATCAAAGCTTGAAACAGGTTCAAAAACATGATGAACTCTCCAAGAGACATAAGGCAGCTGGGCCAGTGGCGCAATGGGTAACGCGTCTGACTACGGATCAGAAGATTGTAGGTTCGACTCCTACCTGGCTCGTTTAAGTTGCCGTGATCGTATAGTGGTTAGTACTCTGCGTTGTGGCCGCAGCAACCCCGGTTTGAATCCGGGTCATGGCATTTTCATATTATTTCTCACACATCCATTTCTTTACAATATTGAAGGTAAGGACAATTGAAGAAACTAAGCAGATTCTTTGAATGTGCTTGCACAATTTGTCTTTACTGCTTATTGTGAAGCTATCTTTCCATACTTTGAATCATTTCTTGATCATTTCTTTGTGAATCATTTTCTTGAAATCTGGAAAGCTGACATAAATTCCTGAATACAGGAAACTCAAATGAATTGACTCTGAGCAAGTTCATCACAGGCTGAAAAGATCATTTTGCAGTCACAAAGAAAATTGTTTGTGAGATGTTTATGGGAAATAAGCCCTGCAGCAAGTGTACAGTCAACTCTCAAAATTGGATTCTGTATATACTTGAATAACCATCAAAGCTTGAAACAGGTTCAAAAACATGATGAACTCTCCAAGAGACATAAGGCAGCTGGGCCAGTGGCGCAATGGATAACGCGTCTGACTACGGATCAGAAGATTGTAGGTTTGACTCCTACCTGGCTTGTTTAATTTGCTGTGATCGTATAGTGGTTAGTACTCTGCGTTGTGGCCGCAGCAACCCCGGTTCAAATCCGGGTCACGGCATTTTCATTTTATTTCTCACACATCCATTTCTTTACAATATTGAAGGTAAGGACAATTGAAGAAACTAAGCAGATTCTTTGAATGTGCTTGCACAATTTGTCTTTACTGCTTATTGTAAAGCTATCTTTCCATACTTTGAATCATTTCTTGATCATTTCTTTGTGAATCATTTTCTTGAAAGCTGACATAAATTCCTGAATACAGGAAACTCAAATGAATTGACTCTGAGCAAGTTCATCACAGGCTGAAAAGATCATTTTGCAGTCACAAAGAAAATTGTTTGTGAGATGTTTATGGGAAATAAGCCCTGCAGCAAGTGTACAGTCAACTCTCAAAATTTGATTCTGTATATACTTCAATAACCATCAAAGCTTGAAACAGGTTCAAAAACATCATGAACACTCCAAGTGGCATAAGACAGCTGGGCCAGTGGCGCAATAGATAACGCGTCTGGCTACGGATTAGAAGATTGAAGGTTCGACTCCTGCCTGGCTCGTTTAAATTGCCGTGATCGTGTAGTGGTTAGTACTCTGCGTTGTGGCCGCAGCAACCCCAGTTCGAATCCGGGTCACGGCATTTTCATTTTATTTCTCACACATCCATTTCTTTACAATATTGAAGGTAAGGACAATTGAAGAAACTAAGCAGATTCTTTGAATGTGCTTGCACAATTTGTCTTTACTGCTTATTGTGAAGCTATCTTTCCATACTTTGAATCATTTCTTGATCATTTCTTTGTGAATCATTTTCTTGAAATCTGGAAAGCTGACATAAATTCCTGAATACAGGAAACTCAAATGAATGGACTCTGAGCAACTTCATCACAGGCTGAAAAGATAATTTTGCAGTCACAAAGAAAATTGTTTGTGAGATGTTTATTATTATTATTATTATTATTACATTTTATTTATAAGGCGCCACATGTGTTTCGCAGCGCCGTACAAAGGACAGTACAGGGGACAAAACATTGCATTACAGTAAATAAATAACAGAAATAGAGTACAGGTAACAGAGCACCACATGTTCTCAAGACATAGTACAGCTAAGATGTAAGTATTGAGGGAGTGATCATCGTACTACTAGGGGCTGGTGGTCATAGATGGAGATGAGCCTTTACTAGCAGGATAAAGATGGTCGTTGAGTAGGGGAGAGCTGTGAGTGAAATGTGTTGAGACGAGGGATTAGATAACAAGAGGAAAGAGGGCCCTGCTCTGAAGAGCTAACAATCTATTGGGGAGGGGCGACAGACAGATGACAAGAGGTGCAGGCAAGTGGGAGGTAGCCTGATGGCAGTATGCAAGCAAAGCTGAGATGTTCACGGCATGAGGCAGGGGGGGTGGAGGCGCGGCTTCAGCTCTGGGTTATGCATCAGAAGGGTACGCTTTGATGAATAGGTGGGTTTTTAGTGCCCGTTTGAAGCTTTGCAAGGTCGGGGAGAGTCTAATGGAGCGGGGGAGTGCGTTCCACTGAAGGGGTGCAGCACGGGCAAAATCCTGAACTTGTGCATGGGAAGCAGTAACCAGGGCGGTGGAGAGGCGACGGTCATTAGTCGACCGTAGGGGGCGGGCGGGAGTATGAAGGGAAAGGAGGTTGGAGATGTAGGGAGCAGTGGAAATAGAGATGGCTTTGTATGTAAGGGTGAGGATTTTGAAGAGGATTCTGTAGGGGAATGGGAGCCAGTGTAGATTTTGTTGAAGGGGAGTGGCAGATGTGGTGCGGCGTGAGAGGAAGATAAGCCTAGCTGCGGAGTTCAGGACAGATTGGAGGGGAGCAAGATGGGAGCAAGCGAGGCCAGTGAGGAGGACATTGCAGTAGTCAAGACGTGAGATGACCAGTGAGTGGATGATGAGTTTAGTTGCACTCTGGGAGAGATATGGCCTGATACGAGCAATGTTGCGTAGCTGGAAACGACAGGATTGTGCCAGAGCTTGGATGTGGGGTGCAAAGGAGAGGGAGGAGTCAAGAGTGACGCCCAGGCAGCGGAGTTGGGGAACGGGGGAGATGGTGGTGTTGTCAACAATGATGGAGATATTGGTCGGGGGTGTTGCTCTGGATGGGGGGAAGATGATGAGTTCCGTTTTGTCCATGTTTCGCTTTAGAGAGCGTTCAGACATCCAGGAGGAGATTGCAGAGAGGCAGCGCGATACCTGAGAGAGGACAGAGGGGGACAGATCAGGAGATGAGAGGTAGAGTTGTGTGTCATCAGCATAGAGGTGGTATTGAAGGCCAAATGAGTTAATGAGCGCACCCAGGGAAGAGGTATAGAGGGAGAACAGAAGGGGTCCAAGGACAGAACCCTGAGGGACACCAACAGGAAGGATGGAAGGGTGAGAGGTGGTGCTTGAGGCAGACACAGAGAAGGAGCTGTTAGTGAGGTAAGAAGAAAACCAGTCAAGGACAGTGCTAGAGAGGCAAGCGTTTTGGAGTGTGCCGAGGAGAAGAGGATGATCTACGGTATCAAAGGCAGCAGAGAGGTCCAGAAGGATGAGCAGAGAGAAGTGGCCCCTGGATTTGGCCGAAAGCAGGTCATTGCTGACTTTCACCAGGGCAGTCTCAGTTGAGTGGAGTGGGCGAAAGCCAGATTGTAGTGGATCGAGGATGGAGTTGTCAGAGAGGTAGCTTGTGAGACGGCTGTAGACTAGTCGTTCAAGTAATTTGGAGGCGAAAGGGAGAAGAGAGATGGGGCGGTAGTTAGTGGGTAATGAGGGGGTCGAGGTTGGGTTTTTTGAGAATAGGTGAGACCAGAGCATGTTTGAATGGTGAGGGGAAGATGCCGGTGGAGAGGGACAGGTTAAAGAGGTGAGCAAGGTGGGAGCAGGCAGTGGGGGAGAGGGAGCGGAGAAGACGGGAGGGGAGGGGGTCCAGGGGGCAGGTGGTGGGGGGGGGGATAAGATGAGGGAGTGGACTTCCTTTTCTGAAGTCGGATGGAAGGAGGTCAGGGTGGGATAGATGGAGGGGAGGGATAGAGGGTGCAGGGGGGTAGCAGAGGGGTGACGGCGGGAGATGTTGTGTCGAATATCCTCAATTTTGGAGAAATAAGCCCTGCAGCAAGTGTACAGTCAACTCTCAGACTTTGATTCTGTATATACTTCAATAACCATCAAAGCTTGAAACAGGTTCAAAAACATGATGAATACTCCAAGAGGAATAAGGCAGCTGGGCCAGTGGTGCAATGGATAACGCGTCTGACTACGGATCAGAAGATTGTAGGTTCTACTCATACCTGGCTCGTTTAAGTTGCTGTGATCGTATAGTGGTTAGTACTCTGCGTTGTGGCCGCAGCAACCCCGGTTCAAATCTGGGTCACTGCATTTTCATTTTATTTCTCAAACATCCATTTCTTTACAATATTGAAAGTAAGGACAATTGAAGAAACTAAGCAGATTCTTTGAATGTGCTTGCACAATTTGTCTTTACTGCTTATTGTGAAGCCATCTTTCCATACTTTGAATCATTTCTTGATCATTTCTTTGTGAATCATTTTCTTGAAATCTGCAAAGCTGACATAAATTCCTGAATACAGGAAACTCAAATGAATGGACTCTGAGCAAGTTCATCACAGGCTGAAAAGATCATTTTGCAGTCACAAAGAAAATTGTTTGTGAGATGTTTATGGGAAATAAGCCCTGCAGCAAGTGTACAGTCAACTCTCAAAATTTGATTCTGTATATACTTCAATAACCATCAAAGCTTGAAACAGGTTCAAAAACATGATGAACACTCCAAGTGGCATAAGACAGCTGGGCCAGTGGCGCAATGGATAACGCATCTGACTACGGATCAGAAGATTGTAGGTTCGACTCCTAGCTGGCTCGTTTAAGTTGCCGTGATCGTATAGTGGTTAGTACTCTGCGTTGTGGCCGCAGCAACCTCGGTTCGAGTCCGGGTCACGGCATTTTCATTTTATTTCTCACACATCCATTTTTTTACAATATTGAAGGTAAGGACAATTGAAGAAACTAAGTAGATTCTTTGAATGTGCTTGCACAATTTGTCTTTACTGCTTATTGTGAAGCTATCTTTCCATACTTTGAATCATTTCTTGATCATTTCTTTGTGAATCATTTTCTTGAAATCTGGAAAGCTGACATAAATTCCTGAATACAGGAAACTCAAATGAATGGACTCTGAGCAAGTTCATCACATGCTGAAAAGATCATTTTGCAGTCACAAAGAAAATTGTTTGTGAGAAGTTTTTGGGAAATAAGCCCTGCAGCAAGTGTACAGTCAACTCTCAAAATTTGATTCTGTATATACTTCAATAACCATCAAAGCTTGAAACAGGTTCAAAAACATGATGAAAACTCCAAGTGGCATAAGACAGCTGGGCCAGTGGCGCAATGGATAACGCGTCAGACTACGGATCAGAAGATTGAAGGTTCGACTCCTACCTGGCTCGTTTAAGTTGCCGTGATCGTATAGTGGTTAGTACTCTGCGTTGTGGCCGCAGCAACCCCGGTTCGAGTCCGGGTCACGGCATTTTCATTTTATTTCTCACACATCCATTTCTTTACAATATTGAAGGTAAGGACAATTGAAGAAACTAAGCAGATTCTTTGAATGTGCTTGCACAATTTGTCTTTACTGCTTATTGTGAAGCCATCTTTCCATACTTTGAATCATTTCTTGATCATTTCTTTGTGAATCATTTTCTTGAAATCTGGAAAGCTGACATAAATTCCTGAATACAGGAAACTCAAATGAATGGACTCTGAGCAAGTTCATCACAGGCTGAAAAGATCATTTTGCAGTCACAAAGAAAATTGTTTGTGAGATGTTTATGGGAAATAAGCCCTGCAGCAAGTGTACAGTCAACTCTCAAAATTGGATTCTGTATATACTTCAATAACCATCAAAGCTTGAAACAGGTTCAAAAACATGGTGAACACTCCAAGTGGCATAAGACAGCTGGGCCAGTGGCGCAATGGATAACGTGTCTGACTACGGATCAGAAGATTGTAGGTTCGACTCCTACCTGGCTCGTTTAAGTTGCCGTGATCGTATAGTGGTTAGTACTCTGCGTTGTGGCCGCAGCAACCCAGGTTCGAATCCGGGTCATGGCATTTTCATATTATTTCTCACACATCCATTTCTTTACAATATTGAAGGTAAGGACAATTGAAGAAACTAAGCAGATTCTTTGAATGTGCTTGCACAATTTGTCTTTACTGCTTATTGTGAAGCTATCTTTCCATACTTTGAATCATTTCTTGATCATTTCTTTGTGAATCATTTTCTTGAAATCTGGAAAGCTGACATAAATTCCTGAATACAGGAAACTCAAATGAATTGACTCTGAGCAAGTTCATCACATGCTGAAAAGATCATTTTGCAGTCACAAAGAAAATTGTTTGTGAGATGTTTATGGGAAATAAGCCCTGCAGCAAGTGTACAGTCAACTCTCAAAATTTGATTCTGTATATACTTCAATAACCATCAAAGCTTGAAACAGGTTCAAAAACATGATGAACACTCCAAGTGCCATAAGACAGCTGGGCCAGTGGCGCAATGGATAACGCGTCTGACTACGGATCAGAAGATTGAAGGTTCGACTCCTACCTGGCTCGTTTAAGTTGCCGTGATCGTATAGTGGTTAGTACTCTGCGTTGTGGCCGCAGCAACCTCGGTTCGAGTCCGGGTCACGGCATTTTCATTTTATTTCTCACACATCCATTTCTTTACAATATTGAAGGTAAGGACAATTGAAGAAACTAAGTAGATTCTTTGAATGTGCTTGCACAATTTGTCTTTACTGCTTATTGTGAAGCTATCTTTCCATACTTTGAATCATTTCTTGATCATTTCTTTGTGAATCATTTTCTTGAAATCTGGAAAGCTGACATAAATTCCTGAATACAGGAAACTCAAATGAATGGACTCTGAGCAAGTTCATCACATGCTGAAAAGATCATTTTGCAGTCACAAAGAAAATTGTTTGTGAGAAGTTTTTGGGAAATAAGCCCTGCAGCAAGTGTACAGTCAACTCTCAAAATTTGATTCTGTATATACTTCAATAACCATCAAAGCTTGAAACAGGTTCAAAAACATGATGAAAACTCCAAGTGGCATAAGACAGCTGGGCCAGTGGCGCAATGGATAACGCGTCTGACTACGGATCAGAAGATTGAAGGTTCGACTCCTACCTGGCTCGTTTAAGTTGCCGTGATCGTATAGTGGTTAGTACTCTGCGTTGTGGCCGCAGCAACCCCGGTTCGAGTCCGGGTCACGGCATTTTCATTTTATTTCTCACACATCCATTTCTTTACAATATTGAAGGTAAGGACAATTGAAGAAACTAAGCAGATTCTTTGAATGTGCTTGCACAATTTGTCTTTACTGCTTATTGTGAAGCCATCTTTCCATACTTTGAATCATTTCTTGATCATTTCTTTGTGAATCATTTTCTTGAAATCTGGAAAGCTGACATAAATTCCTGAATACAGGAAACTCAAATGAATGGACTCTGAGCAAGTTCATCACAGGCTGAAAAGATCATTTTGCAGTCACAAAGAAAATTGTTTGTGAGATGTTTATGGGAAATAAGCCCTGCAGCAAGTGTACAGTCAACTCTCAAAATTGGATTCTGTATATACTTCAATAACCATCAAAGCTTGAAACAGGTTCAAAAACATGGTGAACACTCCAAGTGGCATAAGACAGCTGGGCCAGTGGCGCAATGGATAACGCGTCTGACTACGGATCAGAAGATTGTAGGTTCGACTCCTAGCTGGCTCGTTTAAGTTGCTGTGATCGTATAGTGGTTAGTACTCTGCGTTGTGGCCGCAGCAACCTGGTTCGAATCCAGGTCACTGAATTTTCATTTTATTTCTCACACATCCATTTCTTTACAATATTGAAGGTAAGGACAATTGAAGAAACTAAGCAGATTCTTTGAATGTGCTTGCACAATTTGTCTTTACTGCTTATTGTGAAGCCATCTTTCCATACTTTGAATCATTTCTTGATCATTTCTTTGTGAATCATTTTCTTGAAATCTGGAAAGCTGACATAAATTCCTGAATACAGGAAACTCAAATGAATTGACTCTGAGCAAGTTCATCACAGGCTGAAAAGATCATTTTGCAGTCACAAAGAAAATTGTTTGTGAGATGTTTATGGGAAATAAGCCCTGCAGCAAGTGTACAGTCAACTCTCAAAATTTGATTCTGTATATACTTCAATAACCATCAAAGCTTGAAACAGGTTCAAAAACATGATGAACACTCCAAGTGCCATAAGACAGCTGGGCCAGTGGCGCAATGGATAACGCGTCTGACTACGGATCAGAAAATTGAAGCTTCGACTCCTACCTGGCTCGTTTAAGTTGCCGTGATCGTATAGTGGTTAGTACTCTGCGTTGTGGCCGCAGCAACCCCGGTTCGAGTCCGGGTCACGGCATTTTCATTTTATTTCTCACACATCCATTTCTTTACAATATTGAAGGTAAGGACAATTGAAGAAACTAAGCAGATTCTTTGAATGTGCTTGCACAATTTGTCTTTACTGCTTATTGTGAAGCTATCTTTCCATACTTTGAATCATTTCTTGATCATTTCTTTGTGAATCATTTTCTTGAAATCTGGAAAGCTGACATAAATTCCTGAATACCGGAAACTCAAATGAATTGACTCTGAGCAAGTTCATCACAGGCTGAAAAGATAATTTTGCAGTCACAAAGAAAATTGTTTGTGAGATGTTTATGGGAAATAAGCCCTGCAGCAAGTGTACAGTCAACTCTCAAAATTTGATTCTGTATATACTTCAATAACCATCAAAGCTTGAAACAGGTTCAAAAACATGATGAAAACTCCAAGTGGCATAAAACAGCTGGGCCAGTGGCGCAATGGATAACGCGTCTGACTACGGATCAGAAGATTGTAGGTTCGACTCCTACCTGGCTCATTTAAGTTGCCGTGATCGTAAAGTGGTTAGTACTCTGCTTTGTGGCCGCAGCAACCCCAGTTCGAATCCGGGTCATGGCATTTTCATTTTATTTCTCACACATCCATTTCTTTACAATATTGAAGGTAAGGACAATTGAAGAAACTAAGCAGATTCTTTGAATGTGCTTGCACAATTTGTCTTTACTGCTTATTGTGAAGCCATCTTTCCATACTTTGAATCATTTCTTGATCATTTCTTTGTGAATCATTTTCTTGAAATCTGGAAAGCTGACATAAATTCCTGAATACAGGAAACTCAAATGAATGGACTCTGAGCAAGTTCATCACAGGCTTAAAAGATCATTTTGCAGTCACAAAGAAAATTGTTTGTGAGATGTTTATGGGAAATAAGCCCTGCAGCAAGTGTACAGTCAACTCTCAAAATTTGATTCTGTATATACTTCAATAACCATCAAAGCTTGAAACAGGTTCAAAAACATGGTGAACACTCCAAGTGGCATAAGACAGCTGGGCCAGTGGCGCAATGGATAACGCGTCTGACTACGGATCAGAAGATTGTAGGTTCGACTCCTACCTGGCTCGTTTAAGTTGCCGTGATCGTAAAGTGGTTAGTACTCTGCGTTGTGGCCGCAGCAACCCCAGTTCGAATCCGGGTCATGGCATTTTCATTTTATTTCTCACACATCCATTTCTTTACAATATTGAAGGTAAGGACAATTGAAGAAACTAAGCAGATTCTTTGAATGTGCTTGCACAATTTGTCTTTACTGCTTATTGTGAAGCTATCTTTCCATACTTTGAATCATTTCTTGATCATTTCTTTGTGAATCATTTTCTTGAAATCTGGAAAGCTGACATAAATTCCTGAATACAGGAAACTCAAATGAATGGACTCTGAGCAAGTTCATCACATGCTGAAAAGATCATTTTGCAGTCACAAAGAAAATTGTTTGTGAGATGTTTATGGGAAATAAGCCCTGCAGCAAGTGTACAGTCAACTCTCAAAATTTGATTCTGTATATACTTCAATAACCATCAAAGCTTGAAACAGGTTCAAAAACATGATGAACACTCCAAGTGGCATAAGACAGCTGGGCCAGTGGCGCAATGGATAACGCGTCTGACTACGGATCAGAAGATTGAAGGTTCGACTCCTACCTGGCTCGTTTAAGTTGCCGTGATCGTATAGTGGTTAGTACTCTGCGTTGTGGCCGCAGCAACCCTGGTTCGAATCCAGGTCACTGCATTTTCATTTTATTTCTCACACATCCATTTCTTTACAATATTGAAGGTAAGGACAATTGAAGAAACTAAGCAGATTCTTTGAATGTGCTTGCACAATTTGTCTTTACTGCTTATTGTGAAGCCATCTTTCCATACTTTGAATCATTTCTTGATCATTTCTTTGTGAATCATTTTCTTGAAATCTGGAAAGCTGACATAAATTCCTGAATACAGGAAACTCAAATGAATTGACTCTGAGCAAGTTCATCACAGGCTGAAAAGATCATTTTGCAGTCACAAAGAAAATTGTTTGTGAGATGTTTATGGGAAATAAGCCCTGCAGCAAGTGTACAGTCAACTCTCAAAATTTGATTCTGTATATACTTCAATAACCATCAAAGCTTGAAACAGGTTCAAAAACATGATGAACACTCCAAGTGCCATAAGACAGCTGGGCCAGTGGCGCAATGGATAACGCGTCTGACTACGGATCAGAAGATTGAAGGTTCGACTCCTACCTGGCTCGTTTAAGTTGCAGTGATCGTATAGTGGTTAGTACTCTCCGTTGTGGCCGCAGCAACCCCGATTCGAATCCGGGTCACGGCATTTTCATTTTATTTCTCACACATCCATTTCTTTACAATATTGAAGGTAAGGACAATTGAAGAAACTAAGCAGATTCTTTGAATGTGCTTGCACAATTTGTCTTTACTGCTTATTGTGAAGCTATCTTTCCATACTTTGAATCATTTCTTGATCATTTCTTTGTGAATCATTTTCTTGAAATCTGGAAAGCTGACATAAATTCCTGAATACAGGAAACTCAAATGAATTGACTCTGAGCAAGTTCATCACAGGCTGAAAAGATCATTTTGCAGTCACAAAGAAAATTGTTTGTGAGATGTTTATGGGAAATAAGCCCTGCAGCAAGTGTACAGTCAACTCTCAAAATTTGATTCTGTATATACTTCAATAACCATCAAAGCTTGAAACAGGTTCAAAAACATGATGAACGCTCCAAGTGGCATAAGACAGCTGGGCCAGTGGCGCAATGGTTAACGCGTCTGACTACGTTTTAGAAGATTGAAGGTTCGACTCCTGCCTGGCTTGTTTAAGTTGCCGTGATCGTGTAGTGGTTAGTACTCTGCGTTGTGGCCGCAGCAACCCCAGTTCGAATCTGGGTCACGGCATTTTCATTTTATTTCTCACACATCCATTTCTTTACAATATTGAAGGTAAGGACAATTTAAGAAACTAAGTAGATTCTTTGAATGTACTTGCACAATTTGTCTTTACTGCTTATTGTGAAGCTATCTTTCCATACTTTGAATCATTTCTTGATCATTTCTTTGTGAATCATTTTCTTGAAATCTGGAAAGCTGACATAAATTCCTGAATACAGGAAACTCAAATGAATGGACTCTGAGCAACTTCATCACAGGCTGAAAAGATAATTTTGCAGTCACAAAGAAAATTGTCTGTGAGATGTTTATGGGAAATAAGCCCTGCAGCAAGTGTACAGTCAACTCTCAGACTTTGATTCTGTATATACTTCAATAACCATCAAAGCTTGAAACAGGTTCAAAAACATGATGAATACTCCAAGAGGAATAAGACAGCTGGGCCAGTGGCGCAATGGATAACGTGTCTGACTACGGATCAGAAGATTGTAGGTTCGACTCCTACCTGGCTCGTTTAAGTTGCCGTGATCGTATAGTGGTTAGTACTCTGCGTTGTGGCCGCAGCAACCCAGGTTCGAATCCGGGTCATGGCATTTTCATATTATTTCTCACACATCCATTTCTTTACAATATTGAAGGTAAGGACAATTGAAGAAACTAAGCAGATTCTTTGAATGTGCTTGCACAATTTGTCTTTACTGCTTATTGTGAAGCTATCTTTCCATACTTTGAATCATTTCTTGATCATTTCTTTGTGAATCATTTTCTTGAAATCTGGAAAGCTGACATAAATTCCTGAATACAGGAAACTCAAATGAATTGACTCTGAGCAAGTTCATCACAGGCTGAAAAGATCATTTTGCAGTCACAAAGAAAATTGTTTGTGAGATGTTTATGGGAAATAAGCCCTGCAGCAAGTGTACAGTCAACTCTCAAAATTGGATTCTGTATATACTTGAATAACCATCAAAGCTTGAAACAGGTTCAAAAACATGATGAACTCTCCAAGTGGCATAAGGCAGCTGGGCCAGTGGCGCAATGGATAACGCGTCTGACTACGGATCAGAAGATTGTAGGTTTGACTCCTACCTGGCTCATTTAATTTGCTGTGATCGTATAGTGGTTAGTACTCTGCGTTGTGGCCGCAGCAACCCCGGTTCAAATCCGGGTCACGGCATTTTCATTTTATTTCTCACACATCCATTTCTTTACAATATTGAAGGTAAGGACAATTGAAGAAACTAAGCAGATTCTTTGAATGTGCTTGCACAATTTGTCTTTACTGCTTATTGTAAAGCTATCTTTCCATACTTTGAATCATTTCTTGATCATTTCTTTGTGAATCATTTTCTTGAAATCTGGAAAGCTGACATAAATTCCTGAATACAGGAAACTCAAATGAATTGACTCTGAGCAATTTCATCACAGGCTGAAAAGATCATTTTGCAGTCACAAAGAAAATTGTTTGTGAGATGTTTATGGGAAATAAGCCCTGCAGCAAGTGTACAGTCAACTCTCAAAATTGGATTCTGTATATACTTGAATAACCATCAAAGCTTGAAACAGGTTCAAAAACATGATGAACTCTCCAAGAGACATAAGGCAGCTGGGCCAGTGGCGCAATGGATAACGCGTCTGACTACGGATCAGAAGATTGTAGGTTTGACTCCTACCTGGCTCGTTTAATTTGCTGTGATCATATAGTGGTTAGTACTCTGTGTTGTGGCCGCAGCAACCCCGGTTCAAATCAGGGTCACGGCATTTTCATTTTATTTCTCACACATCCATTTCTTTACAATATTGAAGGTAAGGACAATTGAAGAAACTAAGCAGATTCTTTGAATGTGCTTGCACAATTTGTCTTTACTGCTTATTGTAAAGCTATCTTTCCATACTTTGAATCATTTCTTGATCATTTCTTTGTGAATCATTTTCTTGAAATCTGGAAAGCTGACATAAATTCCTGAATACAGGAAACTCAAATGAATTGACTCTGAGCAAGTTCATCACACGCTGAAAAGATCATTTTGCAGTCACAAAGAAAATTGTTTGTGAGATGTTTATGGGAAATAAGCCCTGCAGCAAGTGTACAGTCAACTCTCAAAATTTGATTCTGTATATACTTCAATAACCATCAAAGCTTGAAACAGGTTCAAAAACATGATGAACACTCCAAGTGGCATAAGACAGCTGGGCCAGTGGCGCAATGGATAACGCGTCTGACTACGGATCAGAAGATTGTAGGTTCGACTCCTGCCTGGCTCGTTTAAGTTGCCGTGATCGTATAGTGGTTAGTACTCTGCGTTGTGGCCGCAGCAACCCCGGTTCGAATCCGGGTCATGGCATTTTCATATTATTTCTCACACATCCATTTCTTTACAATATTGAAGGTAAGGACAATTGAAGAAACTAAGCAGATTCTTTGAATGTGCTTGCACAATTTGTCTTTACTGCTTATTGTGAAGCTATCTTTCCATACTTTGAATCATTTCTTGATCATTTCTTTGTGAATCATTTTCTTGAAATCTGGAAAGCTGACATAAATTCCTGAATACAGGAAACTCAAATGAATTGACTCTGAGCAAGTTCATCACAGGCTGAAAAGATCATTTTGCAGTCACAAAGAAAATTGTTTGTGAGATGTTTATGGGAAATAAGCCCTGCAGCAAGTGTACAGTCAACTCTCAAAATTGGATTCTGTATATACTTGAATAACCATCAAAGCTTGAAACAGGTTCAAAAACATGATGAACTCTCCAAGAGGCATAAGGCAGCTGGGCCAGTGGCGCAATGGATAACGCGTCTGACTATGGATCAGAAGATTGTAGGTTTGACTCCTACCTGGCTCGTTTAATTTGCTGTGATCGTATAGTGGTTAGTACTCTGCGTTGTGGCCGCAGCAACCCCGGTTCAAATCAGGGTCACGGCATTTTCATTTTATTTCTCACACATCCATTTCTTTACAATATTGAAGGTAAGGACAATTGAAGAAACTAAGCAGATTCTTTGAATGTGCTTGCACAATTTGTCTTTACTGCTTATTGTAAAGCTATCTTTCCATACTTTGAATCATTTCTTGATCATTTCTTTGTGAATCATTTTCTTGAAATCTGGAAAGCTGACATAAATTCCTGAATACAGGAAACTCAAATGAATTGACTCTGAGCAAGTTCATCACAGGCTGAAAAGATCATTTTGCAGTCACAAAGAAAATTGTTTGTGAGATGTTTATGGGAAATAAGCCCTGCAGCAAGTGTACAGTCAACTCTCAAAATTGGATTCTGTATATACTTGAATAACCATCAAAGCTTGAAACAGGTTCAAAAACATGATGAACTCTCCAAGAGACATAAGGCAGCTGGGCCAGTGGCGCAATGGATAACGCGTCTGACTACGGATCAGAAGATTGTAGGTTTGACTCCTACCTGGCTCGTTTAATTTGCTGTGATCGTATAGTGGTTAGTACTCTGCGTTGTGGCCGCAGCAACCCCGGTTCAAATCCGGGTCACAGCATTTTCATTTTATTTCTCACACATCCATTTCTTTACAATATTGAAGGTAAGGACAATTGAAGAAACTAAGCAGATTCTTTGAATGTGCTTGCACAATTTGTCTTTACTGCTTATTGTAAAGCTATCTTTCCATACTTTGAATCATTTCTTGATCATTTCTTTGTGAATCATTTTCTTGAAATCTGGAAAGCTGACATAAATTCCTGAATACAGGAAACTCAAATGAATTGACTCTGAGCAAGTTCATCACAGGCTGAAAAGATCATTTTGCAGTCACAAAGAAAATTGTTTGTGAGATGTTTATGGGAAATAAGCCCTGCAGCAAGTGTACAGTCAACTCTCAAAATTGGATTCTGTATATACTTGAATAACCATCAAAGCTTGAAACAGGTTCAAAAACATGATGAACTCTCCAAGAGGCATAAGGCAGCTGGGCCAGTGGCGCAATGGATAACGCGTCTGACTACGGATCAGAAGATTGTAGGTTTGACTCCTACCTGGCTCGTTTAATTTGCTGTGATCGTATAGTGGTTAGTACTCTGCGTTGTGGCCGCAGCAACCCCGGTTCAAATCCGGGTCACGGCATTTTCATTTTATTTCTCACACATCCATTTCTTTACAATATTGAAGGTAAGGACAATTGAAGAAACTAAGCAGATTCTTTGAATGTGCTTGCACAATTTGTCTTTACTGCTTATTGTAAAGCTATCTTTCCATACTTTGAATCATTTCTTGATCATTTCTTTGTGAATCATTTTCTTGAAATCTGGAAAGCTGACATAAATTCCTGAATACAGGAAACTCAAATGAATTGACTCTGAGCAAGTTCATCACAGGCTGAAAAGATCATTTTGCAGTCACAAAGAAAATTGTTTGTGAGATGTTTATGGGAAATAAGCCCTGCAGCAAGTGTACAGTCAACTCTCAAAATTTGATTCTGTATATACTTCAATAACCATCAAAGCTTGAAACAGGTTCAAAAACATGATGAACACTCCAAGTGGCATAAGACAGCTGGGCCAGTGGCGCAATGGATAACGCGTCTGGCTACGGATTAGAAGATTGAAGGTTCGACTCCTGCCTGGCTCGTTTAAGTTGCCGTGATCGTGTAGTGGTTAGTACTCTGCGTTGTGGCCGCAGCAACCCCAGTTCGAATCCGGGTCACGGCATTTTCATTTTATTTCTCACACATCCATTTCTTTACAATATTGAAGGTAAGGACAATTGAAGAAACTAAGTAGATTCTTTGAATGTGCTTGCACAATTTGTCTTTACTGCTTATTGTGAAGCTATCTTTCCATACTTTGAATCATTTCTTGATCATTTCTTTGTGAATCATTTTCTTGAAATCTGGAAAGCTGACATTAATTCCTGAATACAGGAAACTCAAATGAATGGACTCTGAGCAACTTCATCACAGGCTGAAAAGATAATTTTGCAGTCACAAAGAAAATTGTTTGTGAGATGTTTATTATTATTATTATTATTATTACATTTTATTTATAAGGCGCCACATGTGTTTCGCAGCGCCGTACAAAGGACAGTACAGGGGACAAAACATTGCATTACAGTAAATAAATAACAGAAATAGAGTACAGGTAACAGAGCACCACACGTTCTCAAGACATAGTACAGCTAAGATGTAAGTATTGAGGGAGTGATCATCGTACTACTAGGGGCTGGTGGTCATAGATGGAGATGAGCCTTTACTAGCAGGATAAAGATGGTCGTTGAGTAGGGGAGAGCTGTGAGTGAAATGTGTTGAGACGAGGGATTAGATAACAAGAGGAAAGAGGGCCCTGCTCTGAAGAGCTAACAATCTATTGGGGAGGGGCGACAGACAGATGACAAGAGGTGCAGGCAAGTGGGAGGTAGCCTGATGGCAGTATGCAAGCAAAGCTGAGATGTTCACGGCATGAGGCAGGGGGGGTGGAGGCGCGGCTTCAGCTCTGGGTTATGCATCAGAAGGGTACGCTTTGATGAATAGGTGGGTTTTTAGTGCCCGTTTGAAGCTTTGCAAGGTTGGGGAGAGTCTAATGGAGCGGGGGAGTGCGTTCCACTGAAGGGGTGCAGCACGGGCAAAATCCTGAACTCGTGCATGGGAAGCAGTAACCAGGGCGGTGGAGAGGCGACGGTCATTAGTCGACCGTAGGGGGCGGGAGGGAGTATGAAGGGAAAGGAGGTTGGAGATGTAGGGAGCAGTGGAAATAGAGATGGCTTTGTATGTAAGGGTGAGGAGTTTGAAGAGGATTCTGTAGGGGAATGGGAGCCAGTGTAGATTTTGTTGAAGGGGAGTGGCAGATGTGGTGCGGCGTGAGAGGAAGATAAGCCTAGCTGCGGAGTTCAGGACAGATTGGAGGGGAGCAAGATGGGAGCAAGCGAGGCCAGTGAGGAGGACATTGCAGTAGTCAAGACGTGAGATGACCAGTGAGTGGATGATGAGTTTAGTTGCACTCTGGGAGAGATATGGCCTGATACGAGCAATGTTGCGTAGCTGGAAACGACAGGATTGTGCCAGAGCTTGGATGTGGGGTGCAAAGGAGAGGGAGGAGTCAAGAGTGACGCCCAGGCAGTGGAGTTGGGGAACGGGGGAGATGGTGGTGTTGTCAACAATGATGGAGATATTGGTCGGGGGTGTTGCTCTGGATGGGGGGAAGATGATGAGTTCCGTTTTGTCCATGTTTCGCTTTAGAGAGCGTTCAGACATCCAGGAGGAGATTGCAGAGAGGCAGCGCGATACCTGAGAGAGGACAGAGGGGGACAGATCAGGAGATGAGAGGTAGAGTTGTGTGTCATCAGCATAGAGGTGGTATTGAAGGCCAAATGAGTTAATGAGCGCACCCAGGGAAGAGGTATACAGGGAGAACAGAAGGGGTCCAAGGACAGAACCCTGAGGGACACCAACAGGAAGGATGGAAGGGTGAGAGGTGGTGCTTGAGGCAGACACAGAGAAGGAGCGGTTAGTGAGGTAAGAAGAAAACCAGTCAAGGACAGTGCTAGAGAGGCCAGCGTTTTGGAGTGTGCCGAGGAGAAGAGGATGATCTACGGTATCAAAGGCAGCAGAGAGGTCCAGAAGGATGAGCAGAGAGAAGTGGCCCCTGGATTTGGCCGAAAGCAGGTCATTGCTGACTTTCACCAGGGCAGTCTCAGTTGAGTGGAGTGGGCGAAAGCCAGATTGTAGTGGATCGAGGATGGAGTTGTCAGAGAGGTAGCTTGTGAGACGGCTGTAGACTAGTCGTTCAAGTAATTTGGAGGCGAAAGGGAGAAGAGAGATGGGGCGGTAGTTAGTGGGTAATGAGGGGGTCGAGGTTGGGTTTTTTGAGAATAGGTGAGACCAGAGCATGTTTGAATGGTGAGGGGAAGATGCCGGTGGAGAGGGACAGGTTAAAGAGGTGAGCAAGGTGGGAGCAGGCAGTGGGGGAGAGGGAGCGGAGAAGACGGGAGGGGAGGGGGTCCAGGGGGCAGGTGGTGGGGGGGGGATAAGATGAGGGAGTGGACTTCCTTTTCTGAAGTCGGATGGAAGGAGGACAGGGTGGGATAGATGGAGGGGAGGGATAGAGGGTGCAGGGGGGTAGCAGAGGGGTGACGGCGGGAGATGTCGTGTCGAATATCCTCAATTTTGGAGAAATAAGCCCTGCAGCAAGTGTACAGTCAACTCTCAGACTTTGATTCTGTATATACTTCAATAACCATCAAAGCTTGAAACAGGTTCAAAAACATGATGAATACTCCAAGAGGAATAAGGCAGCTGGGCCAGTGGTGCAATGGATAACGCGTCTGACTACGGATCAGAAGATTGTAGGTTCGACTCCTACCTGGCTCGTTTAAGTTGCTGTGATCGTATAGTGGTTAGTACTCTGCGTTGTGGCCGCAGCAACCCCGGTTCAAATCTGGGTCACGGCATTTTCATTTTATTTCTCACACATCCATTTCTTTACAATATTGAAAGTAAGGACAATTGAAGAAACTAAGCAGATTCTTTGAATGTGCTTGCACAATTTGTCTTTACTGCTTATTGTAAAGCTATCTTTCCATACTTTGAATCATTTCTTGATCATTTCTTTGTGAATAATTTTCTTGAAATCTGGAAAGCTGACATAAATTCCTGAATACAGGAAACTCAAATGAATGGACTCTGAGAAAGTTCATCACAGGCTGAAAAGATCATTTTGCAGTCACAAAGAAAATTGTTTGTGAGATGTTTATGGGAAATAAGCCCTGCAGCAAGTGTACAGTCAACTCTCAAAATTTGATTCTGTATATACTTCAATAACCATCAAAGCTTGAAACAGGTTCAAAAACATGATGAAAACTCCAAGTGGCATAAGACAGCTGGGCCAGTGGCGCAATGGATAACGCGTCTGACTACGGATCAGAAGATTGTAGGTTCGACTCCTACCTGGCTCGTTTAAGTTGCCGTGATCGTATAGTGGTTAGTACTCTGCGTTGTGGCCGCAGCAACCCCGGTTCGAATCCGGGTCATGGCATTTTCATATTATTTCTCACACATCCATTTCTTTACAATATTGAAGGTAAGGACAATTGAAGAAACTAAGCAGATTCTTTGAATGTGCTTGCACAATTTGTCTTTACTGCTTATTGTGAAGCTATCTTTCCATACTTTGAATCATTTCTTGATCATTTCTTTGTGAATCATTTTCTTGAAATCTGGAAAGCTGACATAAATTCCTGAATACAGGAAACTCAAATGAATTGACTCTGAGCAAGTTCATCACAGGCTGAAAAGATCATTTTGCAGTCACAAAGAAAATTGTTTGTGAGATGTTTATGGGAAATAAGCCCTGCAGCAAGTGTACAGTCAACTCTCAAAATTGGATTCTGTATATACTTGAATAACCATCAAAGCTTGAAACAGGTTCAAAAACATGATGAACTCTCCAAGAGGCATAAGGCAGCTGGGCCTGTGGCGCAATGGATAACGCGTCTGACTACGGATCAGAAGATTGTAGGTTTGACTCCTACCTGGCTCGTTTAATTTGCTGTGATCGTATAGTGGTTAGTAATCTGCGTTGTGGCCGCAGCAACCCCGGTTCAAATCAGGGTCACGGCATTTTCATTTTATTTCTCACACATCCATTTCTTTACAATATTGAAGGTAAGGACAATTGAAGAAACTAAGCAGATTCTTTGAATGTGCTTGCACAATTTGTCTTTACTGCTTATTGTAAAGCTATCTTTCCATACTTTGAATCATTTCTTGATCATTTCTTTGTGAATCATTTTCTTGAAATCTGGAAAGCTGACATAAATTCCTGAATACAGGAAACTCAAATGAATTGACTCTGAGCAAGTTCATCACACGCTGAAAAGATCATTTTGCAGTCACAAAGAAAATTGTTTGTGAGATGTTTATGGGAAATAAGCCCTGCAGCAAGTGTACAGTCAACTCTCAAAATTTGATTCTGTATATACTTCAATAACCATCAAAGCTTGAAACAGGTTCAAAAACATGATGAACACTCCAAGTGGCATAAAACAGCTGGGCCAGTGGCGCAATGGATAACGCGTCTGACTACGGATCAGAAGATTGTAGGTTCGACTCCTACCTGGCTCGTTTAAGTTGCCGTGATCGTATAGTGGTTAGTACTCTGCGTTGTGGCCGCAGCAACCCCGGTTCAAATCAGGGTCACGGCATTTTCATTTTATTTCTCACACATCCATTTCTTTACAATATTGAAGGTAAGGACAATTGAAGAAACTAAGCAGATTCTTTGAATGTGCTTGCACAATTTGTCTTTACTGCTTATTGTGAAGCTATCTTTCCATACTTTGAATCATTTCTTGATCATTTCTTTGTGAATCATTTTCTTGAAATCTGGATGGGTGACATAAATTCCTGAATACAGGAAACTCAAATGAATTGACTCTGAGCAAGTTCATCACAGGCTGAAAAGATCATTTTGCAGTCACAAAGAAAATTGTTTGTGAGATGTTTATGGGAAATAAGCCCTGCAGCAAGTGTACAGTCAACTCTCAAAATTGGATTCTGTATATACTTGAATAACCATCAAAGCTTGAAACAGGTTCAAAAACATGATGAACTCTCCAAGAGACATAAGGCAGCTGGGCCAGTGGCGCAATGGATAACGCGTCTGACTACGGATCAGAAGATTGTAGCTTTGACTCCTACCTGGCTCGTTTAATTTGCTGTGATCGTATAGTGGTTAGTACTCTGCGTTGTGGCCGCAGCAACCCCGGTTCAAATCCGGGTCACGGCATTTTCATTTTATTTCTCACACATCCATTTCTTTACAATATTGAAGGTAAGGACAATTGAAGAAACTAAGCAGATTCTTTGAATGTGCTTGCACAATTTGTCTTTACTGCTTATTGTAAAGCTATCTTTCCATACTTTGAATCATTTCTTGATCATTTCTTTGTGAATCATTTTCTTGAAATCTGGAAAGCTGACATAAATTCCTGAATACAGGAAACTCAAATGAATTGACTCTGAGCAAGTTCATCACAGGCTGAAAAGATCATTTTGCAGTCACAAAGAAAATTGTTTGTGAGATGTTTATGGGAAATAAGCCCTGCAGCAAGTGTACAGTCAACTCTCAAAATTTGATTCTGTATATACTTCAATAACCATCAAAGCTTGAAACAGGTTCAAAAACATGATGAACACTCCAAGTGGCATAAGACAGCTGGGCCAGTGGCGCAATGGATAACGCATCTGACTACGGATCAGAAGATTGTAGGTTCGACTCCTACCTGGCTCGTTTAAGTTGCCGTGATCGTATAGTGGTTAGTACTCTGCGTTGTGGCCGCAGCAACCCCGGTTCGAATCCGGGTCATGGCATTTTCATATTATTTCTCACACATCCATTTCTTTACAATATTGAAGGTAAGGACAATTGAAGAAACTAAGCAGATTCTTTGAATGTGCTTGCACAATTTGTCTTTACTGCTTATTGTGAAGCTATCTTTCCATACTTTGAATCATTTCTTGATCATTTCTTTGTGAATCATTTTCTTGAAATCTGGATGGGTGACATAAATTCCTGAATACAGGAAACTCAAATGAATTGACTCTGAGCAAGTTCATCACAGGCTGAAAAGATCATTTTGCAGTCACAAAGAAAATTGTTTGTGAGATGTTTATGGGAAATAAGCCCTGCAGCAAGTGTACAGTCAACTCTCAAAATTGGATTCTGTATATACTTGAATAACCATCAAAGCTTGAAACAGGTTCAAAAACATGATGAACTCTCCAAGAGGCATAAGGCAGCTGGGCCAGTGGCGCAATGGATAACGCGTCTGACTACGGATCAGAAGATTGTAGGTTTGACTCCTACCTGGCTCGTTTAATTTGCTGTGATCGTATAGTGGTTAGTAATCTGCGTTGTGGCCGCAGCAACCCCGGTTCAAATCAGGGTCACGGCATTTTCATTTTATTTCTCACACATCCATTTCTTTACAATATTGAAGGTAAGGACAATTGAAGAAACTAAGCAGATTCTTTGAATGTGCTTGCACAATTTGTCTTTACTGCTTATTGTAAAGCTATCTTTCCATACTTTGAATCATTTCTTGATCATTTCTTTGTGAATCATTTTCTTGAAATCTGGAAAGCTGACATAAATTCCTGAATACAGGAAACTCAAATGAATTGACTCTGAGCAAGTTCATCACAGGCTGAAAAGATCATTTTGCAGTCACAAAGAAAATTGTTTGTGAGATGTTTATGGGAAATAAGCCCTGCAGCAAGTGTACAGTCAACTCTCAAAATTTGATTCTGTATATACTTCAATAACCATCAAAGCTTGAAACAGGTTCAAAAACATGATGAACACTCCAAGTGGCATAAGACAGCTGGGCCAGTGGCGCAATGGATAACGCGTCTGGCTACGGATTAGAAGATTGAAGGTTCGACTCCTGCCTGGCTCGTTTAAGTTGCCGTGATCGTGTAGTGGTTAGTACTCTGCGTTGTGGCCGCAGCAACCCCAGTTCGAATCCGGGTCACGGCATTTTCATTTTATTTCTCACACATCCATTTCTTTACAATATTGAAGGTAAGGACAATTGAAGAAGCTAAGTAGATTCTTTGAATGTGCTTGCACAATTTGTCTTTACTGCTTATTGTGAAGCTATCTTTCCATACTTTGAATCATTTCTTGATCATTTCTTTGTGAATCATTTTCTTGAAATCTGGAAAGCTGACATAAATTCCTGAATACAGGAAACTCAAATGAATGGACTCTGAGCAAGTTCATCACAGGCTGAAAAGATAATTTTGCAGTCACAAAGAAAATTGTTTGTGAGATGTTTATTATTATTATTATTACATTTTATTTATAAGGCGCCACATGTGTTTCGCAGCGCCGTACAAAGGACAGTACAGGGGACAAAACATTGCATTACAGTAAATAAATAACAGAAATAGAGTACAGGTAACAGAGCACCACACGTTCTCAAGACATAGTACAGCTAAGATGTAAGTATTGAGGGAGTGATCATCGTACTACTAGGGGCTGGTGGTCATAGATGGAGATGAGCCTTTACTAGCAGGATAAAGATGGTCGTTGAGTAGGGGAGAGCTGTGAGTGAAATGTGTTGAGACGAGGGATTAGATAACAAGAGGAAAGAGGGCCCTGCTCTGAAGAGCTAACAATCTATTGGGGAGGGGCGACAGACAGATGACAAGAGGTGCAGGCAAGTGGGAGGTAGCCTGATGGCAGTATGCAAGCAAAGCTGAGATGTTCACGGCATGAGGCAGGGGGGGTGGAGGCGCGGCTTCAGCTCTGGGTTATGCATCAGAAGGGTACGCTTTGATGAATAGGTGGGTTTTTAGTGCCCGTTTGAAGCTTTGCAAGGTTGGGGAGAGTCTAATGGAGCGGGGGAGTGCGTTCCACTGAAGGGGTGCAGCACGGGCAAAATCCTGAACTCGTGCATGGGAAGCAGTAACCAGGGCGGTGGAGAGGCGACGGTCATTAGTCGACCGTAGGGGGCGGGAGGGAGTATGAAGGGAAAGGAGGTTGGAGATGTAGGGAGCAGTGGAAATAGAGATGGCTTTGTATGTAAGGGTGAGGAGTTTGAAGAGGATTCTGTAGGGGAATGGGAGCCAGTGTAGATTTTGTTGAAGGGGAGTGGCAGATGTGGTGCGGCGTGAGAGGAAGATAAGCCTAGCTGCGGAGTTCAGGACAGATTGGAGGGGAGCAAGATGGGAGCAAGCGAGGCCAGTGAGGAGGACATTGCAGTAGTCAAGACGTGAGATGACCAGTGAGTGGATGATGAGTTTAGTTGCACTCTGGGAGAGATATGGCCTGATACGAGCAATGTTGCGTAGCTGGAAACGACAGGATTGTGCCAGAGCTTGGATGTGGGGTGCAAAGGAGAGGGAGGAGTCAAGAGTGACGCCCAGGCAGCGGAGTTGGGGAACGGGGGAGATGGTGGTGTTGTCAACAATGATGGAGATATTGGTCGGGGGTGTTGCTCTGGATGGGGGGAAGATGATGAGTTTCGTTTTGTCCATGTTTCGCTTTAGAGAGCGTTCAGACATCCAGGAGGAGATTGCAGAGAGGCAGCGCGATACCTGAGAGAGGACAGAGGGGGACAGATTAGGAGATGAGAGGTAGAGTTGTGTGTCATCAGCATAGAGGTGGTATTGAAGGCCAAATGAGTTAATGAGCGCACCCAGGGAAGAGGTATACAGGGAGAACAGAAGGGGTCCAAGGACAGAACCCTGAGGGACACCAACAGGAAGGATGGAAGGGTGAGAGGTGGTGCTTGAGGCAGACACAGAGAAGCAGCGGTTAGTGAGGTAAGAAGAAAACCAGTCAAGGACAGTGCTAGAGAGGCCAGCGTTTTGGAGTGTGCCGAGGAGAAGAGGATGATCTACGGTATCAAAGGCAGCAGAGAGGTCCAGAAGGATGAGCAGAGAGAAGTGGCCCCTGGATTTGGCCGAAAGCAGGTCATTGCTGACTTTCACCAGGGCAGTCTCAGTTGAGTGGAGTGGGCGAAAGCCAGATTGTAGTGGATCGAGGATGGAGTTGTCAGAGAGGTAGCTTGTGAGACGGCTGTAGACTAGTCGTTCAAGTAATTTGGAGGCGAAAGGGAGAAGAGAGATGGGGCGGTAGTTAGTGGGTAATGAGGGGGTCGAGGTTGGGTTTTTTGAGAATAGGTGAGACCAGAGCATGTTTGAATGGTGAGGGGAAGATGCCGGTGGAGAGGGACAGGTTAAAGAGGTGAGCAAGGTGGGAGCAGGCAGTGGGGGAGAGGGAGCGGAGAAGACGGGAGGGCAGGGGGTCCAGGGGGCAGGTGGTGGGGGGGGGGATAAGATGAGGGAGTGGACTTCCTTTTCTGAAGTCGGATGGAAGGAGGACAGGGTGGGATAGATGGAGGGGAGGGATAGAGGGTGCAGGGGGGTAGCAGAGGGGTGACAGCGGGAGATGTCGTGTCGAATATCCTCAATTTTGGAGAAATAAGCCCTGCAGCAAGTGTACAGTCAACTCTCAGACTTTGATTCTGTATATACTTCAATAACCATCAAAGCTTGAAACAGGTTCAAAAACATGATGAATACTCCAAGAGGAATAAGGCAGCTGGGCCAGTGGCGCAATGGGTAACGCGTCTGACTACGAATCAGAAGATTGTAAGTTCGACTCCTACCTGGCTCGTTTAAGTTGCCGTGATCATATAGTGGTTAGTACTCTGCGTTGTGGCCGCATCAACCCCGGTTCAAATCCAGGTCACTGCATTTTCATTTTATTTCTCACACATCCATTTCTTTACAATATTGAAGGTAAGGACAATTGAAGAAACTAAGCAGATTCTTTGAATGTGCTTGCACAATTTGTCTTTACTGCTTATTGTGAAGCTATCTTTCCATACTTTGAATCATTTCTTGATCATTTCTTTGTGAATCATTTTCTTGAAATCTGGAAAGCTGACATAAATTCCTGAATACAGGAAACTCAAATGAATGGACTCTGAGCAAGTTCATCACATGCTGAAAAGATCATTTTGCAGTCACAAAGAAAATTGTTTGTGAGATGTTTTTGGGAAATAAGCCCTGCAGCAAGTGTACAGTCAACTCTCAAAATTTGATTCTGTATATACTTAAATAACCATCAAAGCTTGAAACAGGTTCAAAAACATGATGAACACTCCAAGTGGCATTAGACAGCTGGGCCAGTGGTGCAATGGATAACGCGTCTGACTACGGATCAGAAGATTGTAGGTTCGACTCCTACCTGGCTCGTTTAAGTTGCTGTGATCGTATAGTGGTTAGTACTCTGCGTTGTGGCCGCAGCAACCCCGGTCCAAATCTGGGTCACGGCATTTTCATTTTATTTCTCACACATCCATTTCTTTACAATATTGAAAGTAAGGACAATTGAAGAAACTAAGCAGATTCTTTGAATGTGCTTGCACAATTTGTCTTTACTGCTTATTGTAAAGCTATCTTTCCATACTTTGAATCATTTCTTGATCATTTCTTTGTGAATAATTTTCTTGAAATCTGGAAAGCTGACATAAATTCCTGAATACAGGAAACTCAAATGAATTGACTCTGAGCAAGTTCATCACAGGCTGAAAAGATCATTTTGCAGTCACAAAGAAAATTGTTTGTGAGATGTTTATGGGAAATAAGCCCTGCAGCAAGTGTACAGTCAACTCTCAAAATTTGATTCTGTATATACTTCAATAACCATCAAAGCTTGAAACAGGTTCAAAAACATGATGAAAACTCCAAGTGGCATAAGACAGCTGGGCCAGTGGCGCAATGGATAACGCGTCTGACTACGGATCAGAAGATTGTAGGTTCGACTCCTACCTGGCTCATTTAAGTTGCCGTGATCGTAAAGTGGTTAGTACTCTGCGTTGTGGCCGCAGCAACCCCAGTTCGAATCCGGGTCACGGCATTTTCATTTTATTTCTCACACATCCATTTCTTTACAATATTGAAGGTAAGGACAATTGAAGAAACTAAGCAGATTCTTTGAATGTGCTTGCACAATTTGTCTTTACTGCTTATTGTGAAGCCATCTTTCCATACTTTGAATCATTTCTTGATCATTTCTTTGTGAATCATTTTCTTGAAATCTGCAAAGCTGACATAAATTCCTGAATACAGGAAACTCAAATGAATGGACTCTGAGCAAGTTCATCACAGGCTGAAAAGATCATTTTGCAGTCACAAAGAAAATTGTTTGTGAGATGTTTATGGGAAATAAGCCCTGCAGCAAGTGTACAGTCAACTCTCAAAATTTGATTCTGTATATACTTCAATAACCATCAAAGCTTGAAACAGGTTCAAAAACATGATGAACACTCCAAGTGCCATAAGACAGCTGGGCCAGTGGCGCAATGGATAACGCGTCTGACTACGGATCAGAAGATTGAAGGTTCGACTTCTACCTGGCTCGTTTAAGTTGCCGTGATCATATAGTGGTTAGTACTCTGCGTTGTGGCCGCTGCAACCCCGGTTCGAGTCCGGGTCACGGCATTTTCATTTTATTTCTCACACATCCATTTCTTTACAATATTGAAGGTAAGGACAATTGAAGAAACTAAGTAGATTCTTTGAATGTGCTTGCACAATTTGTCTTTACTGCTTATTGTGAAGCTATCTTTCCATACTTTGAATCATTTCTTGATCATTTCTTTGTGAATCATTTTCTTGAAATCTGGAAAGCTGACATAAATTCCTGAATACAGGAAACTCAAATGAATGGACTCTGAGCAAGTTCATCACATGCTGAAAAGATCATTTTGCAGTCACAAAGAAAATTGTTTGTGAGAAGTTTTTGGGAAATAAGCCCTGCAGCAAGTGTACAGTCAACTCTCAAAATTTGATTCTGTATATACTTAAATAACCATCAAAGCTTGAAACAGGTTCAAAAACATGATGAACACTCCAAGTGGCATTAGACAGCTGGGCCAGTGGTGCAATGGATAACGCGTCTGACTACGGATCAGAAGATTGTAGGTTCGACTCCTACCTGGCTCGTTTAAGTTGCCGTGATCGTATAGTGGTTAGTACTCTGCGTTGTGGCCGCAGAAACCCCGGTTCAAATCTGGGTCACGGCATTTTCATTTTATTTCTCACACATCCATTTCTTTACAATATTGAAGGTAAGGACAATTGAAGAAACTAAGCAGATTCTTTGAATGTGCTTGCACAATTTGTCTTTACTGCTTATTGTAAAGCTATCTTTCCATACTTTGAATCATTTCTTGATCATTTCTTTGTGAATAATTTTCTTGAAATCTGGAAAGCTGACATAAATTCCTGAATACAGGAAACTCAAATGAATTGACTCTGAGCAAGTTCATCACAGGCTGAAAAGATCATTTTGCAGTCACAAAGAAAATTGTTTGTGAGATGTTTATGGGAAATAAGCCCTGCAGCAAGTGTACAGTCAACTCTCAAAATTTGATTCTGTATATACTTCAATAACCATCAAAGCTTGAAACAGGTTCAAAAACATGATGAACACTCCAAGTGGCATAAGACAGCTGGGCCAGTGCCGCAATGGATAACGCGTCTGACTACGGATTAGAAGATTGAAGGTTCGACTCCTGCCTGGCTCGTTTAAGTTGCCGTGATCGTGTAGAGGTTAGTACTCTGCGTTGTGGCCACAGCAACCCCAGTTCGAATCCGAGTCAGGGCATTTTCATTTTATTTCTCACACATCCATTTCTTTACAATATTGAAGGTAAGGACAATTGAAGAAACTAAGTAGATTCTTTGAATGTGCTTGCACAATTTGTCTTTACTGCTTATTGTGAAGCTATCTTTCCATACTTTGAATCATTTCTTGATCATTTCTTTGTGAATCATTTTCTTGAAATCTGGAAAGCTGACATAAATTCCTGAATACAGGAAACTCAAATGAATGGACTCTGAGCAACTTCATCACAGGCTTTAAAGATAATTTTGCAGTCACAAAGAAAATTGTTTGTGAGATGTTTATGGGAAATAAGCCCTGCAGCAAGTGTACAGTCAACTCTCAGACTTTGATTCTGTATATACTTCAATAACCATCAAAGCTTGAAACAGGTTCAAAAACATGATGAATACTCCAAGAGGAATAAGGCAGCTGGGCCAGTGGCGCAATGGATAACGCGTCTGACTACAGATCAGAAGATTGAAGGTTCGACTCCTACCTGGCTCGTTTAAGTTGCCGTGATCGTATAGTGGTTAGTACTCTGCGTTGTGGCCGCAGCAACCCCGGTTCGAATCCGGGTCACGGCATTTTCATTTTATTTCTCACACATCCATTTCTTTACAATATTGAAGGTAAGGACAATTGAAGAAACTAAGCAGATTCTTTGAATGTGCTTGCACAATTTGTCTTTACTGCTTATTGTGAAGCTATCTTTCCATATTTGAATCATTTCTTGATCATTTCTTTGTGAATCATTTTCTTGAAATCTGGAAAGCTGACATAAATTCCTGAATACAGGAAACTCAAATGAATTGACTCTGAGCAAGTTCATCACAGGCTGAAAAGATCATTTTGCAGTCACAAAGAAAATTGTTTGTGAGATGTTTATGGGAAATAAGCCCTGCAGCAAGTGTACAGTCAACTCTCAAAATTTGATTCTGTATATACTTCAATAACCATCAAAGCTTGAAACAGGTTCAAAAACATGATGAAAACTCCAAGTGGCATAAGACAGCTGGGCCAGTGGCGCAATGGATAACGCGTCTGACTACGGATCAGAAGATTGTAGGTTCGACTCCTACCTGGCTCATTTAAGTTGCCGTGATCGTAAAGTGGTTAGTACTCTGCGTTGTGGCCGCAGCAACCCCAGTTCGAATCTGGGTCATGGCATTTTCATTTTATTTCTCACACATCCATTTCTTTACAATATTGAAGGTAAGGACAATTGAAGAAACTAAGCAGATTCTTTAAATGTGCTTGCACAATTTGTCTTTACTGCTTATTGTGAAGCCATCTTTCCATACTTTGAATCATTTCTTGATCATTTCTTTGTGAATCATTTTCTTGAAATCTGGAAAGCTGACATAAATTCCTGAATACAGGAAACTCAAATGAATGGACTCTGAGCAAGTTCATCACAGGCTGAAAAGATCATTTTGCAGTCACAAAGAAAATTGTTTGTGAGATGTTTATGGGAAATAAGCCCTGCAGCAAGTATACAGTCAACTCTCAAAATTTGATTCTGTATATACTTCAATAACCATCAAAGCTTGAAACAGGTTCAAAAACATGGTGAACACTCCAAGTGGCATAAGACAGCTGGGCCAGTGGCGCAATGGATAACACGTCTGACTACGGATCAGAAGATTGTAGGTTCGACTCCTAGCTGGCTCGTTTAAGTTGCTGTGATCGTATAGTGGTTAGTACTCTGCGTTGTGGCCGCAGCAACCCCGGTTCGAATCCAGGTCACTGAATTTTCATTTTATTTCTCACACATCCATTTCTTTACAATATTGAAGGTAAGGACAATTGAAGAAACTAAGCAGATTCTTTGAATGTGCTTGCACAATTTGTCTTTACTGCTTATTGTGAAGCCATCTTTCCATACTTTGAATCATTTCTTGATCATTTCTTTGTGAATCATTTTCTTGAAATCTGGAAAGCTGACATAAATTCCTGAATACAGGAAACTCAAATGAATGGACTCTGAGCAAGTTCATCACAGGCTGAAAAGATCATTTTGCAGTCACAAAGAAAATTGTTTGTGAGATGTTTATGGGAAATAAGCCCTGCAGCAAGTGTACAGTCAACTCTCAAAATTTGATTCTGTATATACTTCAATAACCATCAAAGCTTGAAACAGGTTCAAAAACATGATGAACACTCCAAGTGCCATAAGACAGCTGGGCCAGTGGCGCAATGGATAACGCGTCTGACTACGGATCAGAAGATTGAAGGTTCGACTTCTACCTGGCTCGTTTAAGTTGCCGTGATCATATAGTGGTTAGTACTCTGCGTTGTGGCCGCAGCAACCCCGGTTCGAGTCCGGGTCACGGCATTTTCATTTTATTTCTCACACATCCATTTCTTTACAATATTGAAGGTAAGGACAATTGAAGAAACTAAGTAGATTCTTTGAATGTGCTTGCACAATTTGTCTTTACTGCTTATTGTGAAGCTATCTTTCCATACTTTGAATCATTTCTTGATCATTTCTTTGTGAATCATTTTCTTGAAATCTGGAAAGCTGACATAAATTCCTGAATACAGGAAACTCAAATGAATGGACTCTGAGCAAGTTCATCACATGCTGAAAAGATCATTTTGCAGTCACAAAGAAAATTGTTTGTGAGAAGTTTTTGGGAAATAAGCCCTGCAGCAAGTGTACAGTCAACTCTCAAAATTTGATTCTGTATATACTTAAATAACCATCAAAGCTTGAAACAGGTTCAAAAACATGATGAACACTCCAAGTGGCATTAGACAGCTGGGCCAGTGGTGCAATGGATAACGCGTCTGACTACGGATCAGAAGATTGTAGGTTCGACTCCTACCTGGCTCGTTTAAGTTGCCGTGATCGTATAGTGGTTAGTACTCTGCGTTGTGGCCGCAGAAACCCCGGTTCAAATCTGGGTCACGGCATTTTCATTTTATTTCTCACACATCCATTTCTTTACCATATTGAAGGTAAGGACAATTGAAGAAACTAAGCAGATTCTTTGAATGTGCTTGCACAATTTGTCTTTACTGCTTATTGTAAAGCTATCTTTCCATACTTTGAATCATTTCTTGATCATTTCTTTGTGAATAATTTTCTTGAAATCTGGAAAGCTGACATAAATTCCTGAATACAGGAAACTCAAATGAATTGACTCTGAGCAAGTTCATCACAGGCTGAAAAGATCATTTTGCAGTCACAAAGAAAATTGTTTGTGAGATGTTTATGGGAAATAAGCCCTGCAGCAAGTGTACAGTCAACTCTCAAAATTTGATTCTGTATATACTTCAATAACCATCAAAGCTTGAAACAGGTTCAAAAACATGATGAACACTCCAAGTGGCATAAGACAGCTGGGCCAGTGCCGCAATGGATAACGCGTCTGACTACGGATTAGAAGATTGAAGGTTCGACTCCTGCCTGGCTCGTTTAAGTTGCCGTGATCGTGTAGAGGTTAGTACTCTGCGTTGTGGCCACAGCAACCCCAGTTCGAATCCGAGTCAGGGCATTTTCATTTTATTTCTCACACATCCATTTCTTTACAATATTGAAGGTAAGGACAATTGAAGAAACTAAGTAGATTCTTTGAATGTGCTTGCACAATTTGTCTTTACTGCTTATTGTGAAGCTATCTTTCCATACTTTGAATCATTTCTTGATCATTTCTTTGTGAATCATTTTCTTGAAATCTGGAAAGCTGACATAAATTCCTGAATACAGGAAACTCAAATGAATGGACTCTGAGCAACTTCATCACAGGCTATAAAGATAATTTTGCAGTCACAAAGAAAATTGTTTGTGAGATGTTTATGGGAAATAAGCCCTGCAGCAAGTGTACAGTCAACTCTCAGACTTTGATTCTGTATATACTTCAATAACCATCAAAGCTTGAAACAGGTTCAAAAACATGATGAATACTCCAAGAGGAATAAGGCAGCTGGGCCAGTGGCGCAATGGATAACGCGTCTGACTACGGATCAGAAGATTGAAGGTTCGACTCCTACCTGGCTCGTTTAAGTTGCCGTGATCGTATAGTGGTTAGTACTCTGCGTTGTGGCCGCAGCAACCCCGGTTCGAATCCGGGTCACGGCATTTTCATTTTATTTCTCACACATCCATTTCTTTACAATATTGAAGGTAAGGACAATTGAAGAAACTAAGCAGATTCTTTGAATGTGCTTGCACAATTTGTCTTTACTGCTTATTGTGAAGCTATCTTTCCATATTTGAATCATTTCTTGATCATTTCTTTGTGAATCATTTTCTTGAAATCTGGAAAGCTGACATAAATTCCTGAATACAGGAAACTCAAATGAATTGACTCTGAGCAAGTTCATCACAGGCTGAAAAGATCATTTTGCAGTCACAAAGAAAATTGTTTGTGAGATGTTTATGGGAAATAAGCCCTGCAGCAAGTGTACAGTCAACTCTCAAAATTTGATTCTGTATATACTTCAATAACCATCAAAGCTTGAAACAGGTTCAAAAACATGATGAAAACTCCAAGTGGCATAAGACAGCTGGGCCAGTGGCGCAATGGATAACGCGTCTGACTACGGATCAGAAGATTGTAGGTTCGACTCCTACCTGGCTCATTTAAGTTGCCGTGATCGTAAAGTGGTTAGTACTCTGCGTTGTGGCCGCAGCAACCCCAGTTCGAATCCGGGTCATGGCATTTTCATTTTATTTCTCACACATCCATTTCTTTACAATATTGAAGGTAAGGACAATTGAAGAAACTAAGCAGATTCTTTAAATGTGCTTGCACAATTTGTCTTTACTGCTTATTGTGAAGCCATCTTTCCATACTTTGAATCATTTCTTGATCATTTCTTTGTGAATCATTTTCTTGAAATCTGGAAAGCTGACATAAATTCCTGAATACAGGAAACTCAAATGAATGGACTCTGAGCAAGTTCATCACAGGCTGAAAAGATCATTTTGCAGTCACAAAGAAAATTGTTTGTGAGATGTTTATGGGAAATAAGCCCTGCAGCAAGTATACAGTCAACTCTCAAAATTTGATTCTGTATATACTTCAATAACCATCAAAGCTTGAAACAGGTTCAAAAACATGATGAACACTCCAAGTGCCATAAGACAGCTGGGCCAGTGGCGCAATGGATAACGCGTCTGACTACGGATCAGAAGATTGAAGGTTCGACTCCTACCTGGCTCGTTTAAGTTGCCGTGATCGTATAGTGGTTAGTACTCTGCGTTGTGGCCGCAGCAACCCCGGTTCGAGTCCGGGTCACAGCATTTTCATTTTATTTCTCACACATCCATTTCTTTACAATATTGAAGGTAAGGACAATTGAAGAAACTAAGTAGATTCTTTGAATGTGCTTGCACAATTTGTCTTTACTGCTTATTGTGAAGCTATCTTTCCATACTTTGAATCATTTCTTGATCATTTCTTTGTGAATCATTTTCTTGAAATCTGGAAAGCTGACATAAATTCCTGAATACAGGAAACTCAAATGAATGGACTCTGAGCAAGTTCATCACATGCTGAAAAGATCATTTTGCAGTCACAAAGAAAATTGTTTGTGAGAAGTTTTTGGGAAATAAGCCCTGCAGCAAGTGTACAGTCAACTCTCAAAATTTGATTCTGTATATACTTAAATAACCATCAAAGCTTGAAACAGGTTCAAAAACATGATGAACACTCCAAGTGGCATTAGACAGCTGGGCCAGTGGTGCAATGGATAACGCGTCTGACTACGGATCAGAAGATTGTAGGTTCGACTCCTACCTGGCTCATTTAAGTTGCCGTGATCGTAAAGTGGTTAGTACTCTGCTTTGTGGCCGCAGCAACCCCAGTTCGAATCCGGGTTATGGCATTTTCATTTTATTTCTCACACATCCATTTCTTTACAATATTGAAGGTAAGGACAATTGAAGAAACTAAGCAGATTCTTTGAATGTGCTTGCACAATTTGTCTTTACTGCTTATTGTGAAGCCATCTTTCCATACTTTGAATCATTTCTTGATCATTTCTTTGTGAATCATTTTCTTGA
Organism: Pseudophryne corroboree; assembly: GCF_028390025.1. Taxonomy (NCBI): domain Eukaryota; kingdom Metazoa; phylum Chordata; class Amphibia; order Anura; family Myobatrachidae; genus Pseudophryne; species Pseudophryne corroboree. The sequence continues at coordinate 97,229,523 of NC_086449.1, forward strand.
AATCTGGAAAGCTGACATAAATTCCTGAATACAGGAAACTCAAATGAATGGACTCTGAGCAAGTTCATCACAGGCTTAAAAGATCATTTTGCAGTCACAAAGAAAATTGTTTGTGAGATGTTTATGGGAAATAAGCCCTGCAGCAAGTGTACAGTCAACTCTCAAAATTTGATTCTGTATATACTTCAATAACCATCAAAGCTTGAAACAGGTTCAAAAACATGGTGAACACTCCAAGTGGCATAAGACGGCTGGGCCAGTGGCGCAATGGATAACGCGTCTGACTACGGATCAGAAGATTGTAGGTTCGACTCCTACCTGGCTCGTTTAAGTTGCCGTGATCGTAAAGTGGTTAGTACTCTGCGTTGTGGCCGCAGCAACCCCAGTTCGAATCCGGGTCACGGCATTTTCATTTTATTTCTCACACATCCATTTCTTTACAATATTGAAGGTAAGGACAATTGAAGAAACTAAGCAGATTCTTTGAATGTGCTTGCACAATTTGTCTTTACTGCTTATTGTGAAGCTATCTTTCCATACTTTGAATCATTTCTTGATCATTTCTTTGTGAATCATTTTCTTGAAATCTGGAAAGCTGACATAAATTCCTGAATACAGGAAACTCAAATGAATGGACTCTGAGCAAGTTCATCACATGCTGAAAAGATCATTTTGCAGTCACAAAGAAAATTGTTTGTGAGATGTTTATGGGAAATAAGCCCTGCAGCAAGTGTACAGTCAACTCTCAAAATTTGATTCTGTATATACTTCAATAACCATCAAAGCTTGAAACAGGTTCAAAAACATGATGAACACTCCAAGTGGCATAAGACAGCTGGGCCAGTGGCGCAATGGATAACGCGTCTGACTACGGATCAGAAGATTGAAGGTTCGACTCCTACCTGGCTCGTTTAAGTTGCCGTGATCGTATAGTGGTTAGTACTCTGCGTTGTGGCCGCAGCAACCCCGGTTCGAATCCAGGTCACTGCATTTTCATTTTATTTCTCACACATCCATTTCTTTACAATATTGAAGGTAAGGACAATTGAAGAAACTAAGCAGATTCTTTGAATGTGCTTGCACAATTTGTCTTTACTGCTTATTGTGAAGCCATCTTTCCATACTTTGAATCATTTCTTGATCATTTCTTTGTGAATCATTTTCTTGAAATCTGGAAAGCTGACATAAATTCCTGAATACAGGAAACTCAAATGAATGGACTCTGAGCAAGTTCATCACAGGCTGAAAAGATCATTTTGCAGTCACAAAGAAAATTGTTTGTGAGATGTTTATGGGAAATAAGCCCTGCAGCAAGTGTACAGTCAACTCTCAAAATATGATTCTGTATATACTTCAATAACCATCAAAGCTTGAAACAGGTTCAAAAACATGATGAACACTCCAAGTGCCATAAGACAGCTGGGCCAGTGGCGCAATGGATAACGCGTCTGACTACGGATCAGAAGATTGAAGGTTCGACTCCTACCTGGCTCGTTTAAGTTGCCGTGATCGTATAGTGGTTAGTACTCTGCGTTGTGGCCGCAGCAACCCCGGTTCGAATCCGGGTCACGGCATTTTCATTTTATTTCTCACACATCCATTTCTTTACAATATTGAAGGTAAGGACAATTGAAGAAACTAAGTAGATTCTTTGAATGTGCTTGCACAATTTGTCTTTACTGCTTATTGTGAAGCTATCTTTCCATACTTTGAATCATTTCTTGATCATTTCTTTGTGAATCATTTTCTTGAAATCTGGAAAGCTGACATAAATTCCTGAATACAGGAAACTCAAATGAATGGACTCTGAGCAAGTTCATCACATGCTGAAAAGATCATTTTGCAGTCACAAAGAAAATTGTTTGTGAGAAGTTTTTGGGAAATAAGCCCTGCAGCAAGTGTACAGTCAACTCTCAAAATTTGATTCTGTATATACTTAAATAACCATCAAAGCTTGAAACAGGTTCAAAAACATGATGAACACTCCAAGTGGCATTAGACAGCTGGGCCAGTGGTGCAATGGATAACGCGTCTGACTACGGATCAGAAGATTGTAGGTTCGACTCCTACCTGGCTCGTTTAAGTTGCCGTGATCGTATAGTGGTTAGTACTCTGCGTTGTGGCCGCAGCAACCCCGGTTCAAATCTGGGTCACGGCATTTTTATTTTATTTCTCACACATCCATTTCTTTACAATATTGAAGGTAAGGACAATTGAAGAAACTAAGCAGATTCTTTGAATGTGCTTGCACAATTTGTCTTTACTGCTTATTGTAAAGCTATCTTTCCATACTTTGAATCATTTCTTGATCATTTCTTTGTGAATAATTTTCTTGAAATCTGGAAAGCTGACATAAATTCCTGAATACAGGAAACTCAAATGAATTGACTCTGAGCAAGTTCATCACAGGCTGAAAAGATAATTTTGCAGTCACAAAGAAAATTGTTTGTGAGATGTTTATGGGAAATAAGCCCTGCAGCAAGTGTACAGTCAACTCTCAAAATTTGATTCTGTATATACTTCAATAACCATCAAAGCTTGAAACAGGTTCAAAAACATGATGAACACTCCAAGTGCCATAAGACAGCTGGGCCAGTGGCGCAATGGATAACGCGTCTGACTACGGATCAGAAGATTGAAGGTTCGACTCCTACCTGGCTCGTTTAAGTTGCCGTGATCGTATAGTGGTTAGTACTCTGCGTTGTGGCCGCAGCAACCCCGGTTCGAATCCGGGTCATGGCATTTTCATTTTATTTCTCACACATCCATTTCTTTGCAATATTGAAGGTAAGGACAATTGAAGAAACTAAGTAGATTCTTTGAATGTGCTTGCACAATTTGTCTTTACTGCTTATTGTGAAGCTATCTTTCCATACTTTGAATCATTTCTTGATCATTTCTTTGTGAATCATTTTCTTGAAATCTGGAAAGCTGACATACATTCCTGAATACAGGAAACTCAAATGAATGGACTCTGAGCAAGTTCATCACATGCTGAAAAGATCATTTTGCAGTCACAAAGAAAATTGTTTGTGAGAAGTTTTTGGGAAATAAGCCCTGCAGCAAGTGTACAGTCAACTCTCAAAATTTGATTCTGTATATACTTAAATAACCATCAAAGCTTGAAACAGGTTCAAAAACATGATGAACACTCCAAGTGGCATTAGACAGCTGGGCCAGTGGTGCAATGGATAACGCGTCTGACTACGGATCAGAAGATTGTAGGTTCGACTCCTACCTGGCTCGTTTAAGTTGCCGTGATCGTATAGTGGTTAGTACTCTGCGTTGTGGCCGCAGCAACCCCGGTTCAAATCTGGGTCACGGCATTTTTATTTTATTTCTCACACATCCATTTCTTTACAATATTGAAGGTAAGGACAATTGAAGAAACTAAGCAGATTCTTTGAATGTGCTTGCACAATTTGTCTTTACTGCTTATTGTAAAGCTATCTTTCCATACTTTGAATCATTTCTTGATCATTTCTTTGTGAATAATTTTCTTGAAATCTGGAAAGCTGACATAAATTCCTGAATACAGGAAACTCAAATGAATTGACTCTGAGCAAGTTCATCACAGGCTGAAAAGATAATTTTGCAGTCACAAAGAAAATTGTTTGTGAGATGTTTATGGGAAATAAGCCCTGCAGCAAGTGTACAGTCAACTCTCAAAATTTGATTCTGTATATACTTCAATAACCATCAAAGCTTGAAACAGGTTCAAAAACATGATGAACACTCCAAGTGGCATAAGACAGCTGGGCCAGTGGTGCAATGGATAACGCGTCTGACTACGGATTAGAAGATTGAAGGTTCGACTCCTGCCTGGCTCGTTTAAGTTGCCGTGATCGTGTAGTGGTTAGTACTCTGCGTTGTGGCCACAGCAACCCCAGTTCGAATCCGGGTCACGGCAGTTTCATTTTATTTCTCACACATCCATTTCTTTACAATATTGAAGGTAAGGACAATTGAAGAAACTAAGTAGATTCTTTGAATGTGCTTGCACAATTTGTCTTTACTGCTTATTGTGAAGCTATCTTTCCATACTTTGAATCATTTCTTGATCATTTCTTTGTGAATCATTTTCTTGAAATCTGGAAAGCTGACATAAATTCCTGAATACAGGAAACTCAAATGAATGGACTCTGAGCAAGTTCATCACAGGCTGAAAAGATCATTTTGCAGTCACAAAGAAAATTGTTTGTGAGATGTTTATGGGAAATAAGCCCTGCAGCAAGTGTACAGTCAACTCTCAAAATTTGATTCTGTATATACTTCAATAACCATCAAAGCTTGAAACAGGTTCAAAAACATGGTGAACACTCCAAGTGGCATAAGACAGCTGGGCCAGTGGCGCAATGGATAACGCGTCTGACTACGGATCAGAAGATTGTAGGTTCGACTCCTACCTGGCTCGTTTAAGTTGCCGTGATCATAAAGTGGTTAGTACTCTGCGTTGTGGCCACAGCAACCCCAGTTCGAATCCGGGTCACGGCATTTTCATTTTATTTCTCACACATCCATTTCTTTACAATATTGAAGGTAAGGACAATTGAAGAAACTAAGCAGATTCTTTGAATGTGCTTGCACAATTTGTCTTTACTGCTTATTGTGAAGCTATCTTTCCATACTTTGAATCATTTCTTGATCATTTCTTTGTGAATCATTTTCTTGAAATCTGGAAAGCTGACATAAATTCCTGAATACAGGAAACTCAAATGAATGGACTCTGAGCAAGTTCATCACATGCTGAAAAGATCATTTTGCAGTCACAAAGAAAATTGTTTGTAAGATGTTTATGGGAAATAAGCCCTGCAGCAAGTGTACAGTCAACTCTCAAAATTTGATACTGTATATACTTCAATAACCATCAAAGCTTGAAACAGGTTCAAAAACATGATGAACACTCCAAGTAGCATAAGACAGCTGGGCCAGTGGCGCAATGGATAACGCGTCTGACTACGGATCAGAAGATTGTAGGTTCGACTCCTAGCTGGCTCGTTTAAGTTGCCGTGATCGTATAGTGGTTAGTACTCTGCGTTGTGGCTGCAGCAACCCCGGTTCGAATCTAGGTCACTGCATTTTCATTTTATTTCTCACACATCCATTTCTTTACAATATTGAAGGTAAGGACAATTGAAGAAACTAAGCAGATTCTTTGAATGTGCTTGCACAATTTGTCTTTACTGCTTATTGTGAAGCCATCTTTCCATACTTTGAATCATTTCTTGATCATTTCTTTGTGAATCATTTTCTTGAAATCTGGAAAGCTGACATAAATTCCTGAATACAGGAAACTCAAATGAATTGACTCTGAGCAAGTTCATCACAGGCTGAAAAGATCATTTTGCAGTCACAAAGAAAATTGTTTGTGAGAAGTTTTTGGGAAATAAGCCCTGCAGCAAGTGTACAGTCAACTCTCAAAATTTGATTCTGTATATACTTAAATAACCATCAAAGCTTGAAACAGGTTCAAAAACATGATGAATACTCCAAGAGGAATAAGGCAGCTGGGCCAGTGGCGCAATGGATAACGCGTCTGACTACGGATCAGAAGATTGAAGGTTTGATCCTACCTGGCTCGTTTAAGTTGCCGTGATCGTATAGTGGTTAGTACTCTGCGTTGTGGCCGCAGCAACCCCGGTTCGAGTCCGGGTCACGGCATTTTCATTTTATTTCTCACACATCCATTTCTTTACAATATTGAAGGTAAGGACAATTGAAGAAACTAAGTAGATTCTTTGAATGTGCTTGCACAATTTGTCTTTACTGCTTATTGTGAAGCTATCTTTCCATACTTTGAATCATTTCTTTGTGAATCATTTTCTTGAAATCTGGAAAGCTGACATAAATTCCTGAATACAGGAAACTCAAATGAATGGACTCTGAGCAAGTTCATCACATGCTGAAAAGATCATTTTGCAGTCACAAAGAAAATTGTTTGTGAGAAGTTTTTGGGAAATAAGCCCTGCAGCAAGTGTACAGTCAACTCTCAAAATTTGATTCTGTATATACTTAAATAACCATCAAAGCTTGAAACAGGTTCAAAAACATGATGAACACTCCAAGTGGCATTAGACAGCTGGGCCAGTGGTGCAATGGATAACGCGTCTGACTACGGATCAGAAGATTGTAGGTTCGACTCCTACCTGGCTCGTTTAAGTTGCCGTGATCGTATAGTGGTTAGTACTCTGCGTTGTGGCCGCAGCAACCCCGGTTCAAATCTGGGTCACGGCATTTTCGTTTTATTTCTCAAACATCCATTTCTTTACAATATTGAAGGTAAGGACAATTGAAGAAACTAAGCAGATTCTTTGAATGTGCTTGCACAATTTGTCTTTACTGCTTATTGTAAAGCTATCTTTCCATACTTTGAATCATTTCTTGATCATTTCTTTGTGAATAATTTTCTTGAAATCTGGAAAGCTGACATAAATTCCTGAATACAGGAAACTCAAATGAATTGACTCTGAGCAAGTTCATCACAGGCTGAAAAGATCATTTTGCAGTCACAAAGAAAATTGTTTGTGAGATGTTTATGGGAAATAAGCCCTGCAGCAAGTGTACAGTCAACTCTCAAAATTTGATTCTGTATATACTTCAATAACCATCAAAGCTTGAAACAGGTTCAAAAACATGATGAACACTCCAAGTGGCATAAGACAGCTGGGCCAGTGGCGCAATGGATAACGCTTCTGACTACGGATTAGAAGATTGAAGGTTCGACTCCTACCTGGCTCGTTTAAGTTGCCGTGATCGTGTAGTGGTTAGTACTCTGCGTTGTGGCCGCAGCAACCCCAGTTCGAATCCGGGTCACGGCATTTTCATTTTATTTCTCACACATCCATTTCTTTACAATATTGAAGGTAAGGACAATTGAAGAAACTAAGTAGATTCTTTGAATGTGCTTGCACAATTTGTCTTTACTGCTTATTGTGAAGCTATCTTTCCATACTTTGAATCATTTCTTGATCATTTCTTTGTGAATCATTTTCTTGAAATCTGGGAAGCTGACATAAATTCCTGAATACAGGAAACTCAAATGAATGGACTCTGAGCAACTTCATCACAGGCTGAAAAGATAATTTTGCAGTCACAAAGAAAATTGTTTGTGAGATGTTTATGGGAAATAAGCCCTGCAGCAAGTGTACAGTCAACTCTCAGACTTTGATTCTGTATATACCTCAATAACCATCAAAGCTTGAAACAGGTTCAAAAACATGATGAATACTCCAAGAGGAATAAGGCAGCTTGGCCAGTGGCGCAATGGATAACGCGTCTGACTACGGATCAGAAGATTGAAGGTTCGACTCCTAGCTGGCTCGTTTAAGTTGCCGTGATCGTATAGTGGTTAGTACTCTGCGTTGTGGCAGCAGCAACCCCGGTTCGAATCCGGGTCACGGCATTTTCATTTTATTTCTCACACATCCATTTCTTTACAATATTGAAGGTAAGGACAATTGAAGAAACTAAGCAGATTCTTTGAATGTGCTTGCACAATTTGTCTTTACTGCTTATTGTGAAGCTATCTTTCCATACTTTGAATCATTTCTTGATCATTTCTTTGTGAATCATTTTCTTGAAATCTGGAAAGCTGACATAAATTCCTGAAAACAGGAAACTCAAATGAATTGACTCTGAGCAAGTTCATCACAGGCTGAAAAGATCATTTTGCAGTCACAAAGAAAATTGTTTGTGAGATGTTTATGGGAAATAAGCCCTGCAGCAAGTGTACAGTCAACTCTCAAAATTTGATTCTGTATATACTTCAATAACCATCAAAGCTTGAAACAGGTTCAAAAACATGATGAAAACTCCAAGTGGCATAAGACAGCTGGGCCAGTGGCGCAATGGATAACGCGTCTGACTACGGATCAGAAGATTGTAGGTTCGACTCCTACCTGGCTCATTTAAGTTGCCGTGATCGTAAAGTGGTTAGTACTCTGCTTTGTGGCCGCAGCAACCCCAGTTCGAATCCGGGTCATGGCATTTTCATTTTATTTCTCACACATCCATTTCTTTACAATATTGAAGGTAAGGACAATTGAAGAAACTAAGCAGATTCTTTGAATGTGCTTGCACAATTTGTCTTTACTGCTTATTGTGAAGCCATCTTTCCATACTTTGAATCATTTCTTGATCATTTCTTTGTGAATCATTTTCTTGAAATCTGGAAAGCTGACATAAATTCCTGAATACAGGAAACTCAAATGAATGGACTCTGAGCAAGTTCATCACAGGCTGAAAAGATCATTTTGCAGTCACAAAGAAAATTGTTTGTGAGATGTTTATGGGAAATAAGCCCTGCAGCAAGTGTACAGTCAACTCTCAAAATTTGATTCTGTATATACTTCAATAACCATCAAAGCTTGAAACAGGTTCAAAAACATGATGAACACTCCAAGTGGCATAAGACAGCTGGGCCAGTGGCGCAATGGATAACGCGTCTGACTACGGATCAGAAGATTGTAGGTTCGACTCCTAGCTGGCTCGTTTAAGTTGCCGTGATCGTATAGTGGTTAGTACTCTGCGTTGTGGCCGCAGCAACCCCGGTTCGAATCCAGGTCACTGCATTTTCATTTTATTTCTCACACATCCATTTCTTTACAATATTGAAGGTAAGGACAATTGAAGAAACTAAGCAGATTCTTTGAATGTGCTTGCACAATTTGTCTTTACTGCTTATTGTGAAGCCATCTTTCCATACTTTGAATCATTTCTTGATCATTTCTTTGTGAATCATTTTCTTGAAATCTGGAAAGCTGACATAAATTCCTGAATACAGGAAACTCAAATGAATGGACTCTGAGCAAGTTCATCACAGGCTGAAAAGATCATTTTGCAGTCACAAAGAAAATTGTTTGTGAGATGTTTATGGGAAATAAGCCCTGCAGCAAGTGTACAGTCAACTCTCAAAATTTGATTCTGTATATACTTCAATAACCATCAAAGCTTGAAACAGGTTCAAAAACATGATGAACACTCCAAGTGGCATAAGACAGCTGGGCCAGTGGCGCAATGGATAACGCGTCTGACTACGGATCAGAAGATTGAAGGTTCGACTCCTACCTGGCTCGTTTAAGTTGCCGTGATCGTATAGTGGTTAGTACTCTGCGTTGTGGCCGCAGCAACCCAGGTTCGAGTCCGGGTCACGGCATTTTCATTTTATTTCTCACACATCCATTTCTTTACAATATTGAAGGTAAGGACAATTGAAGAAACTAAGTAGATTCTTTGAATGTGCTTGCACAATTTGTCTTTACTGCTTATTGTGAAGCTATCTTTCCATACTTTGAATCATTTCTTGATCATTTCTTTGTGAATCATTTTCTTGAAATCTGGAAAGCTGACATAAATTCCTGAATACAGGAAACTCAAATGAATGGACTCTGAGCAAGTTCATCACATGCTGAAAAGATCATTTTGCAGTCACAAAGAAAATTGTTTGTGAGAAGTTTTTGGGAAATAAGCCCTGCAGCAAGTGTACAGTCAACTCTCAAAATTTGATTCTGTATATACTTAAATAACCATCAAAGCTTGAAACAGGTTCAAAAACATGATGAACACTCCAAGTGGCATTAGACAGCTGGGCCAGTGGTGCAATGGATAACGCGTCTGACTACGGATCAGAAGATTGTAGGTTCGACTCCTACCTGGCTCGTTTAAGTTGCCGTGATCGTATAGTGGTTAGTACTCTGCGTTGTGGCCGCAGCAACCCCGGTTCAAATCTGGGTCACGGCATTTTCGTTTTATTTCTCAAACATCCATTTCTTTACAATATTGAAGGTAAGGACAATTGAAGAAACTAAGCAGATTCTTTGAATGTGCTTGCACAATTTGTCTTTACTGCTTATTGTAAAGCTATCTTTCCATACTTTGAATCATTTCTTGATCATTTCTTTGTGAATAATTTTCTTAAAATCTGGAAAGCTGACATAAATTCCTGAATACAGGAAACTCAAATGAATTGACTCTGAGCAAGTTCATCACAGGCTGAAAAGATCATTTTGCAGTCACAAAGAAAATTGTTTGTGAGATGTTTATGGGAAATAAGCCCTGCAGCAAGTGTACAGTCAACTCTCAAAATTTGATTCTGTATATACTTCAATAACCATCAAAGCTTGAAACAGGTTCAAAAACATGATGAACACTCCAAGTGGCATAAGACAGCTGGGCCAGTGGCGCAATGGATAACGCGTCTGACTACGGATTAGAAGATTGAAGGTTCGACTCCTACCTGGCTCGTTTAAGTTGCCGTGATCGTGTAGTGGTTAGTACTCTGCGTTGTGGCCGCAGCAACCCCAGTTCGAATCCGGGTCACGGCATTTTCATTTTATTTCTCACACATCCATTTCTTTACAATATTGAAGGTAAGGACAATTGAAGAAACTAAGTAGATTCTTTGAATGTGCTTGCACAATTTGTCTTTACTGCTTATTGTGAAGCTATCTTTCCATACTTTGAATCATTTCTTGATCATTTATTTGTGAATCATTTTCTTGAAATCTGGGAAGCTGACATAAATTCCTGAATACAGGAAACTCAAATGAATGGACTCTGAGCAACTTCATCACAGGCTGAAAAGATAATTTTGCAGTCACAAAGAAAATTGTTTGTGAGATGTTTATGGGAAATAAGCCCAGCAGCAAGTGTACAGTCAACTCTCAGACTTTGATTCTGTATATACCTCAATAACCATCAAAGCTTGAAACAGGTTCAAAAACATGATGAATACTCCAAGAGGAATAAGGCAGCTTGGCCAGTGGCGCAATGGATAACATGTCTGACTACGGATCAGAAGATTGAAGGTTCGACTCCTAGCTGGCTCGTTTAAGTTGCCGTGATCGTATAGTGGTTAGTACTCTGCGTTGTGGCCGCAGCAACCCCGGTTCGAATCCGGGTCACGGCATTTTCATTTTATTTCTCACACATCCATTTCTTTACAATATTGAAGGTAAGGACAATTGAAGAAACTAAGCAGATTCTTTGAATGTGCTTGCACAATTTGTCTTTACTGCTTATTGTGAAGCTATCTTTCCATACTTTGAATCATTTCTTGATCATTTCTTTGTGAATCATTTTCTTGAAATCTGGAAAGCTGACATAAATTCCTGAAAACAGGAAACTCAAATGAATTGACTCTGAGCAAGTTCATCACAGGCTGAAAAGATCATTTTGCAGTCACAAAGAAAATTGTTTGTGAGATGTTTATGGGAAATAAGCCCTGCAGCAAGTGTACAGTCAACTCTCAAAATTTGATTCTGTATATACTTCAATAACCATAAAAGCTTGAAACAGGTTCAAAAACATGATGAAAACTCCAAGTGGCATAAGACAGCTGGGCCAGTGGCGCAATGGATAACGCGTCTGACTACGGATCAGAAGATTGTAGGTTCGACTCTTACCTGGCTCATTTAAGTTGCCGTGATCGTAAAGTGGTTAGTACTCTGCTTTGTGGCCGCAGCAACCCCAGTTCGAATCCGGGTCATGGCATTTTCATTTTATTTCTCACACATCCATTTCTTTACAATATTGAAGGTAAGGACAATTGAAGAAACTAAGCAGATTCTTTGAATGTGCTTGCACAATTTGTCTTTACTGCTTATTGTGAAGCCATCTTTCCATACTTTGAATCATTTCTTGATCATTTCTTTGTGAATCATTTTCTTGAAATCTGGAAAGCTGACATAAATTCCTGAATACAGGAAACTCAAATGAATGGACTCTGAGCAAGTTCATCACAGGCTGAAAAGATCATTTTGCAGTCACAAAGAAAATTGTTTGTGAGATGTTTATGGGAAATAAGCCCTGCAGCAAGTGTACAGTCAACTCTCAAAATTTGATTCTGTATATACTTCAATAACCATCAAAGCTTGAAACAGGTTCAAAAACATGATGAACACTCCAAGTAGCATAAGACAGCTGGGCCAGTGGCGCAATGGATAACACGTCTGACTACGGATCAGAAGATTGTAGGTTCGACTCCTAGCTGGCTCGTTTAAGTTGCCGTGATCGTATAGTGGTTAGTACTCTGCGTTGTGGCCGCAGCAACCCCGGTTCGAATCCAGGTCACTGCATTTTCATTTTATTTCTCACACATCCATTTCTTTACAATATTGAAGGTAAGGACAATTGAAGAAACTAAGCAGATTCTTTGAATGTGCTTGCACAATTTGTCTTTACTGCTTATTGTGAAGCCATCTTTCCATACTTTGAATCATTTCTTGATCATTTCTTTGTGAATCATTTTCTTGAAATCTGGAAAGCTGACATAAATTCCTGAATACAGGAAACTCAAATGAATGGACTCTGAGCAAGTTCATCACAGGCTGAAAAGATCATTTTGCAGTCACAAAGAAAATTGTTTGTGAGATGTTTATGGGAAATAAGCCCTGCAGCAAGTGTACAGTCAACTCTCAAAATTTGATTCTGTATATACTTCAATAACCATCAAAGCTTGAAACAGGTTCAAAAACATGATGAACACTCCAAGTGACATTAGACAGCTGGGCCAGTGGTGCAATGGATAACGCGTCTGACTACGGATCAGAAGATTGTAGGTTCGACTCCTACCTGGCTCGTTTAAGTTGCCGTGATCGTATAGTGGTTAGTACTCTGCGTTGTGGCCGCAGCAACCCCGGTTCGAATCCGGGTCACGGTATTTTCATTTTATTTCTCACACATCCATTTCTTTACAATATTGAAGGTAAGGACAATTGAAGAAACTAAGCAGATTCTTTGAATGTGCTTGCACAATTTGTCTTTACTGCTTATTGTGAAGCTATCTTTCCATACTTTGAATCATTTCTTGATCATTTCTTTGTGAATCATTTTCTTGAAATCTGGAAAGCTGACATAAATTCCTGAATACAGGAAACTCAAATGAATGGACTCTGAGCAAGTTCATCACAGGCTGAAAAGATCATTTTGCAGTCACAAAGAAAATTGTTTGTGAGATGTTTATGGGAAATAAGCCCTGCAGCAAGTGTACAGTCAACTCTCAAAATTTGATTCTGTATATACTTCAATAACCATCAAAGCTTGAAACAGGTTCAAAAACATGATGAACACTCCAAGTGGCATAAGACAGCTGGGCCAGTGGCGCAATGGATAACGCGTCTGACTACGGATCAGAAGATTGAAGGTTCGACTCCTACCTGGCTCGTTTAAGTTGCCGTGATCGTATAGTGGTTAGTACTCTGCGTTGTGGCCGCAGCAACCCCAGTTCGAATCTGGGTCACGGCATTTTCATTTTATTTCTCACACATCCATTTCTTTACAATATTGAAGGTAAGGACAATTGAAGAAACTAAGCAGATTCTTTGAATGTGCTTGCACAATTTGTCTTTACTGCTTATTGTGAAGCTATCTTTCCATACTTTGAATCATTTCTTGATCATTTCTTTGTGAATCATTTTCTTGAAATCTGGAAAGCTGACATAAATTCCTGAATACAGGAAACTCAAATGAATGGACTCTGAGCAAGTTCATCACAGGCTGAAAATATAATTTTGCAGTCACAAAGAAAATTGTTTGTGAGATCTTTATGGGAAATAAGCCCTGCAGCAAGTGTACAGTCAACTCTCAAAATTTGATTCTGTATATACTTCAATAACCATCAAAGCTTGAAACAGGTTCAAAAACATGATGAACACTCCAAGTGGCATAAGACAGCTGGGCCAGTGGTGCAATGGATAACGCGTCTGACTACGGATCAGAAGATTGTAGGTTCGACTCCTACCTGGCTCGTTTAAGTTGCCGTGATCGTATAGTGGTTAGTACTCTGCGTTGTGGCCGCAGCAACCCCGGTTCGAATCCGGGTCACGGTATTTTCATTTTATTTCTCACACATCCATTTCTTTACAATATTGAAGGTAAGGACAATTGAAGAAACTAAGCAGATTCTTTGAATGTGCTTGCACAATTTGTCTTTACTGCTTATTGTGAAGCTATCTTTCCATACTTTGAATCATTTCTTGATCATTTCTTTGTGAATCATTTTCTTGAAATCTGGAAAGCTGACATAAATTCCTGAATACAGGAAACTCAAATGAATGGACTCTGAGCAAGTTCATCACAGGCTGAAATTATAATTTTGCAGTCACAAAGAAAATTGTTTGTGAGATCTTTATGGGAAATAAGCCCTGCAGCAAGTGTACAGTCAACTCTCAAAATTTGATTCTGTATATACTTCAATAACCATCAAAGCTTGAAACAGGTTAAAAAACATGATGAACACTCCAAGTGGCATAAGACAGCTGGGCCAGTGGCGTAATGGATAACGCGTCTGACTACGGATCAACAGATTGTAGGTTCGACTCCTACCTGGCTCGTTTAAGTTGCCGTGATCGTATAGTGGTTAGTACTTTGCGTTGTGGCCGCAGCAACCCCGGTTCGAATCTGGGTCACGGCATTTTCATTTTATTTCTCACACATCCATTTGTTTACAATATTGAAGGTAAGGACAATTGAAGAAACTAAGCAGATTCTTTGAATGTGCTTGCACAATTTGTCTTTACTGCATATTGTGAAGCTATCTTTCCATACTTTGAATCATTTCTTAATCATTTCTTTGTGAATCATTTTCTTGAAATCTGGAAAGCTGACATAAATTCCTGAATACAGGAAACTCAAATGAATGGACTCTGAGCAAGTTCATCACAGGCTGAAAAGATCATTTTGCAGTCACAAAGAAAATTGTTTGTGAGATGTTTATGGGAAATAAGCCCTGCAGCAAGTGTACTGTCAACTCTCAAAATTTGATTCTGTATATACTTCAATAACCATCAAAGCTTGAAACAGGTTCAAAAACATGATGAACACTCCAAGTGGCATAAGACAGCTGGGCCTGTGGCGCAATGGATAACACGTCTGACTACGGATCAGAAGATTGAAGGTTCGACTCCTGCCTGGCTCGTTTAAGTTGCCGTGATCGTATAGTGGTTAGTACTCTGCGTTGTGGCCGCAGCAACCTGGTTCGAATCCTGGTCACGGCATTTTCATTTTATTTCTCACACATCCATTTCTTTACAATATTGAAGGTAAGGACAAATGAAGAAACTAAGTAGATTCTTTGAATGTGCTTGCACAATTTGTCTTTACTGCTTATTGTGAAGCTATCTTTCCATACTTTGAATCATTTTTTGAATATTTCTTTGTGAATCATTTTCTTGAAATCTGGAAAGCTGACATAAATTCCTGAATACAGGAAACTCAAATGAATGGACTCTGAGCAAGTTCATCACAGGCTGAAAAGATCATTTTGCAGTCACAAAGAAAATTGTTTGTGAGATGTTTATGGGAAATAAGCCCTGCAGCAAGTGTACAGTCAACTCTCAAAATTTGATTCTGTATATACTTCAATAACCATCAAAGCTTGAAACAGGTTCAAAAACATGATGAACACTCCAAGTGGCATAAGACAGCAGGGCCAGTGGCCCAATGGATAACGCGTCTGACTACGGATCAGAAGATTGAAGGTTCGACTCCTACCTGGATTGTTTAAGTTGCTGTGATCGTATAGTGGTTAGTACTCTGCGTTGTGGCCGCAGCAACCCCGGTTCGAATCCGGGTCACGGCATTTTCATTTTATTTCTCACACATCCATTTCTTTACAATATTGAAGGTAAGGACAATTGAAGAAACTAAGTAGATTCTTTGAATGTGCTTGCACAATTTGTCTTTACTGCTTATTGTGAAGCTATCTTTCCATACTTTGAATCATTTCTTGATCATTTCTTTGTGAATCATTTTCTTGAAATCTGGAAAGCTGACATAAATTCCTGAATACAGGAAACTCAAATGAATGGACTCTGAGCAAGTTCATCACAGGCTGAAAAGATCATTTTGCAGTCACAAAGAAAATTGTTTGTGAGATGTTTATGGGAAATAAGCCCTGCAGCAAGTGTACAGTCAACTCTCAAAATTTGATTCTGTATATACTTGAATAACCATCAAAGCTTGAAACAGGTTCAAAAACATGATGAACACTCCAAGTGGCATAAGACAGCTGGGCCAGTGGCGCAATGGATAACGCGTCTGACTACGGATCAGAAGATTGTAGGTTCGACTCCTACCTGGCTCGTTTAAGTTGCCGTGATTGTATAGTGGTTAGTACTCTGCGTTGTGGCCGCAGCAACCCCAGTTCGAATCCGTGTCACGGCATTTTCATTTTATTTCTCACACATCCATTTCTTTACAATATTGAAGGTAAGGACAATTGAAGAAACTAAGCAGATTCTTTGAATGTGCTTGCACAATTTGTCTTTACTGCTTATTGTGAAGCTATCTTTCCATACTTTGAATCATTTTTTGAATATTTCTTTGTGAATCATTTTCTTGAAATCTGGAAAGCTGACATAAATTCCTGAATACAGGAAACTCAAATGAATGGACTCTGAGCAAGTTCATCACAGGCTGAAAAGATAATTTTGCAGTCACAAAGAAAATTGTTTGTGAGATGTTTATGGGAAATAAGCCCTGCAGCAAGTGTACAGTCAACTCTCAAAATTTGATTCTGTATATACTTGAATAACCATCAAAGCTTGAAACAGGTTCAAAAACATGATGAACACTCCAAGTGGCATAAGACAGCTGGGCCAGTGGCGCAATGGATAACGCGTCTGACTACGGATCAGAAGATTGAAGGTTCGACTCCTACCTGGATTGTTTAAGTTGCTGTGATCGTATAGTGGTTAGTACTCTGCGTTGTGGCCGCAGCAACCCCGGTTCGAATCCGGGTCACGGCATTTTCATTTTATTTCTCACACATCCATTTCTTTACAATATTGAAGGTAAGGACATATGAAGAAACTAAGTAGATTCTTTGAATGTGCTTGCACAATTTGTCTTTACTGCTTATTGTGAAGCTATCTTTCCATACTTTGAATCATTTCTTGATCATTTCTTTGTGAATCATTTTCTTGAAATCTGGAAAGCTGACATAAATTCCTGAATACAGGAAACTCAAATGAATGGACTCTGAGCAACTTCATCACAGACTGAAAAGATCATTTTGCAGTCACAAAGAAAATTGGTTGTGAGATGTTTATGGGAAATAAGCCCTGCAGCAAGTGTACAGTCAACTCTCAAAATTTGATTCTGTATATACTTGAATAACCATCAAAGCTTGAAACAGGTTCAAAAACATGATGAACACTCCAAGTGGCATAAGACAGCTGGGCCAGTGGCGCAATGGATAACGCGTCTGACTACGGATCAGAAGATTGTAGGTTCGACTCCTACCTGGCTCGTTTAAGTTGCTGTGATCGTAAAGTGGTTAGTACTCTGCGTTGTGGCCGCAGCAACCCCGGTTCGAATCCGGGTTACGGCATTTTCATTTTATTTCTCACACATTCATTTCTTTACAATATTGAAGGTAAGGACAATTGAAGAAACTAAGTAGATTCTTTGAATGTGCTTGCACAATTTGTCTTTACTGCTTATTGTGAAGCTATCTTTCCATACTTTGAATCATTTCTTGATCATTTCTTTGTGAATCATTTTCTTGAAATCTGGAAAGCTGACATAAATTCCTGAATACAGGAAACTCAAATGAATGGACTCTGAGCAAGTTCATCACAGGCTGAAAATATAATTTTGCAGTCACAAAGAAAATTGTTTGTGAGATCTTTATGGGAAATAAGCCCTGCAGCAAGTGTACAGTCAACTCTCAAAATTTGATTCTGTATATACTTCAATAACCATCAAAGCTTGAAACAGGTTCAAAAACATGATGAACACTCCAAGTGGCATTAGACAGCTGGGCCAGTGGCGCAATGGATAACGCGTCTGACTACGGATCAGAAGATTGTAGGTTCGACTCCTACCTTGCTCGTTTAAGTTGCCGTGATCGTATAGTGGTTAGTACTCTGCGTTGTGGCCGCAGCAACCCCGGTTCGAATCCAGGTCACTGCATTTTCATTTTATTTCTCACACATCCATTTCTTTACAATATTGAAGGTAAGGACAATTGAAGAAACTAAGTAGATTCTTTGAATGTGCTTGCACAATTTGTCTTTACTGCTTATTGTGAAGCTATCTTTCCATACTTTGAATCATTTCTTGATCATTTCTTTGTGAATCATTTTCTTGAAATCTGGAAAGCTGACATAAATTCCTGAATACAGGAAACTCAAATGAATGGACTCTGAGCAAGTTCATCACAGGCTGAAAAGATCATTTTGCAGTCACAAAGAAAATTGTTTGTGAGATGTTTATGGGAAATAAGCCCTGCAGCAAGTGTACAGTCAACTCTCAAAATTTGATTCTGTATATACTTCAATAACCATCAAAGCTTGAAACAGGTTCAAAAACATGATGAACACTCCAAGTGGCATAAGACAGCATGGCCAGTGGCGCAATGGATAACACGTCTGACTACAGATCAGAAGATTGAAGGTTCGACTCCTGCCTGGCTCGTTTCAGTTGCCATGATCGTATAGTGGTTAGTACACTGCGTTGTGGCCGCAGCAACCTGGTTCGAATCCTGGTCACAGCATTTTCATTTTATTTCTCACACATCCATTTCTTTACAATATTGAAGGTAAGGACATATGAAGAAACTAAGTAGATTCTTTGAATGTGCTTGCACAATTTGTCTTTACTGCTTATTGTGAAGCTATCTTTCCATACTTTGAATCATTTCTTGATCATTTCTTTGTGAATCATTTTCTTGAAATCTGGAAAG